>NC_064416.1:24512500-24877500 GCF_023375975.1 Astyanax mexicanus | reverse complement strand
TGCTTAATAGTGTCTTAACTAGTGTCCACTAATTAGTTAAGACATAACTTACCATACCATTTAAGAATGTATATTAGTGTCGTAAATAGTGTTAATTGATGTACCCTTATTGTAAAGTGTTACTCTTTTATTTGCACATTTCACACATAAATGCCAATACTACAATCCCTGTAGAAGAGTACCTCCAGAACAGAATAAAACATGAACTTATGCTTACTGCCAGTCATGGGTTACATGTTTTTAACACTCCAATGATGGTTTATCTAGTACATTTTGCAAAAGTTGGGTACCCCTGCCACTGGGGTGATAATACCTTTTATTTTAGAAGTAACATGCCCTTACTTTGTAGCTTTGTAGCACCTTCATTTTTTAGGAGTGCCGTAACAACAATAAAAAGTGTGCATAAGTTAATTTGTCAGAAAAAAAATGAGGTAAATCACAAATGTTTCCAGCTGCTAAAACCAACAATTTAGGGTGATATACTACCACCCCATCTTAACTCTTGAAATAGACTTGTTTAGAAATCAAACTTCAGTGGAAATGCTTTGTTCTACCAGTGAGAATCTTGCAGCAATGAATATCACATTTGAATCAACATTCACTTGTTGATTTAACATTTTCTGCATTGCTGGTAAAAACGATACACCGTATTTTTCGTTTTACCTTTAATCTGTCATGTTTCTAATCATTTGATTATTGTATTCTTCAGAGAGGTTCAGTAACAGCAGGGCAAAGGCTAGTGTTCTAGGTCTGAGTGGCATCCTACAGTTGCAGGCAGGGAAAGTGAGAGGTGGGTGATCACAAGAAAAAAGAGAGGCAGAGCAGAGAGTCAAAGCAGAGAGAGGCAGGGATTGTGTGCCAGCCCCTGACAGCCAAAGTGCTGTCTAACACATCTACCCTCACAACACCTGTTCACCAGCACGTTAATCTCAGCTACATGATCCAGATTATCATGATCAACAGGCCATGATCCCCCCTCCTAATCACCAGCACTCTTACAGATAATCTAAACTAAGAAACTAATACTAACTGAAAGGTCCTGCTTAACCTAATGACTGTCCAGCCTTTAGGGACATTGGCTGTTGAGAAGGTGTGAAGATTAGGTGTGAAGATACAGAGATTCTTTAGTGTATTGAAAATGGGGCTAGGCACTATGATTAAGAACTCGTATCTCAGTGTGTTTTAGTTAAATGGTGATTATATGATATAAATTGGTGAAATTTTATGAAATATGTTTTTTGTAAAATAATAAATAAAACATTTTGTATATTTAAATAGCAAACTAAAGAACTAAATCTCGATATTCTTACATTTTTCTATTATTATCGTATATTTTTAAAATATTAATCTTAATATTTTAATTATCATTAATGTTTTGTGATTAATACAAATGCTTAGGTAATTAACACAGCTAAAATAAATTAATTTCATTTTTGCGTAACATTCATTATTGTATTGTTTAAGCTATTTTTGTTAACAATAATTTTTAATAATTAATTGAATTTGATTATCCTCCCAGTCCTTTTGTGTATGTAAGTATTTTACTGATTTTTTTAAAGATGGTCAGAGATATTCCTGCTGTTCCTTTTAAGACGATGTTTCTACAACATAATTTGCACAAGGCTGTTCTTTACTGAGTATCATCCCTCTGGAATTCATCCACTATCAATGTATGTTTAAGTAAATCACATTAACGTACAATAATTTAATGTGATCATTTTAAGATATTTATATATAGTCTCAAATATATTGATATTGACAGTACATTGGCCAGCCCTTTTGGAACTGGAAACCGACTCTTTAGCAGAGTAAGCTTGATCATTATGGGTGCTAGAGTACAGAGTACAGAATCTCACCTCAAACACAGCAAGCACACTTTCTTGATTTCCTCCACTGCCTGGCTTTATGAGCAGTCAGCTTTTAGCTCATCAAATAAAACGGAGCACCCCGTACGTGTCTTGGTTGAGTGCTGCTGGATTTAGTTATAATTTTGTTAGCCAATAAAAGGACTCCCCATCCCCGTCCATGCAAGTCAGATGATATCTGATTCCTCGGCTCTCCAGCTCGGCCTTGTTTCTGAAACCGAGAAGCCCAGATTCCCCCTCTCCCAAGAATAAACATTCACACTCGGTTGTTATGGTGACAGTTCTCTTGTTTCATAGCTGGTTAACCAGGATGCACTTATCCATCAGAGCGCCTGGTGTATAATAATATATAATATAATAATAAACTCTTACTGCAGTCAAGTTGCTTCTGCTGATGCTGTTGCTTTGGATCAGAAGTGTTTACTGATGCAGTTCTTCTGACTATTCTATTAGAACACACTTTGCCCATTTTTTTTTCTAGGAAAATGTTCAAGTATTCATGAGTGGAGGAGAACTATTGTGCAGGCCTGCATCATCTATAAGTACAGCATAGCTATGAGTGCAGGCTGTCAGAAGTAATGGTTGTAGGATGATTGAGTCTAATGCAATCATGAGGCATAGAGGTGAAACACTGACTGCTGGCATTACATCTATGGTCCTATTCTGTGTCCTGGCTGCTGAAGTAGACGTACTTCTCATAAAGCTTAATCTCATTATACATTAATTAATTGCCCGGTTATGCACTCATATTTACTGTCTCTGCTTTCACAACCCATTTTTTTTGTGTGTTTGATCGCCCATTTGCATTCGGCATTTTGTAGCCAGATAGTATCTGAATAAAGTTTTGACTGGTTTCTGTTTACATTGAAATGTGATTTTACTTTCCACTTAATGAAAAGCACATACACATACATAATTCCTGTTTATTTCCTGTAAACAGGAAAGTCTACATGTTAATGGCGGGTGTAAACAAACTCACTTACCTAAGAACCAGAAAATGTTGTGTTTCATTTTTGATTGACATAAGTCATTGATTGTAACAGGAGCTTCATATATTATTTATATTTAAAATACTGTTTTGTGGAAACATCTGAAACACACATAATTTACAGTGACAGATTTGTATTGTATTTGCAAAAGTCTTAATCATTAACATCTACTGCTCTGTGTACTGTGGGTGGTAATGCCTTTTAAGACCTATTCATTTACAGTGTTCCGTCACAATTTATCAATAAAAAAGTTTAGTGGCTATTAAAATGTATGTTTATATTTATATATAAGACTACAGTTGATCAAAAACATGTAGGACATGTAACTGTTCTGTCTTTAAGTTTGATATAGTGTTTTTTCCTAACAATGTTGTACTGCTGCTGTGCCTAGCTGGAGGTGGAGAAGCTGCAGCTGCAGAGTCTGGAGCAGGAGCACCGCAAGCTGTCGGCGCAGTTGAAGGATGAGCGAGAGAAGAACAAGCATGTGGTGATGATGCTGGTGCGTGAGTGCAAGCAGTTAGCAGCACGGGTGATTGAGGAGAGCCAGCGGTTTGAGGAGCTCTCGTCACGTTCTGAGCAGGAGGGGCGGTCTTCAGGACGCCTGGAGGAGGAGCTGGCTACAGAGAGACGCCGGAGCCAGCAGATGGAGGCTGAGATGGAGAAGCAGCTGGCCGAGTTTGACACAGAGCGTGAGCAGTTGCGGGCCCGGCTGAGCCGCGAGGAGACCCGTACCACTGAGCTGCGGGCCGAGAGCGACAGCTTACGGCAGCAGGTGGAGCAACTAAGGACTGAGCGGGGCAAAGATGCTCCACCACTGCCTCCACCTGCCCCAGCATCAGTCAAACCCAAGACCATGGTGTCGGTGGCTGTTAGCACAGAGGCAGCCAGTTGCAGGGTTGCTGCCTCCCAGACGGACCAGCTGTTGGAGCCTGAAGCGCCTAAGAAGGCGCCACTGACCATCCCTGTAAAGCCAACAGCTACCAGCTACAGTAGCATGAACCTACCCAAGACCTCCACCTCCGGAAGGGGGCTACACCACGGGACCTCTCAGGCAGAGAATGGAGGGGAGGGCCAGACAACGCAAAATTCAGCTCATGGTTTACATTCACCTGGTGGCGCCTCCACTCTGCCCACAGGGGTGAGCCCCCGTGTTCAGGCAGCCCGCTACAAATTCCAGCCCTCAGCTTCAGAGCAGGACCAAAATGGCATGACCGGTCAGGGTCCCCCATCTCGGGACCTGTCCCCCACCAACCGAGACAACTTTGCCGCCAAGCAGCAGGCACGCCACACAGTTACGCAAGTCCTCTCACGTTTCACCAGCCCACCAGCAGGGGGCCCCCCTGCAGCCCTCAGGCCTGGCCTGTCCCACTCCGCCTCAGAGGGGGGTCCCTTTGCTGGGCGGCTTGGTCACCCACAAATTGGCATCAAGTCGCCCACGGTGGCGCGCATCGACAGAGGCAACCCACCCCCCATCCCTCCAAAAAAACCCGGACTTTCTCAGACACCGTCCCCTCCTCACCCGCCAATCAAAGTGGTGGGAGAGGCCAGCAGGTCCCCAGGGGTTGGACTGGGGGTGGGGCCTGCCAAGTCAGCCGCCACCCCCCAGCTTCCACCCAAGCCCTCCCTGGACTTGGGGGGTGCGGTTCCAGCCTTGACCGCGTCTCAGGTGGGTGCTTCCAGGCAGCGGGGGCCGCAATCAGCCACAGCATGCGTGGATTGTCCCCCTGTCACCACCACCACGTCCACCATCGCTACCATTGTCAGTAGACCATGTGTAAATCCTGCTAGCGTTCCATCCCATAGCCCCCAGCACCCGGGCAGCCCCCTGGCAGCAGCATCAGGTAAACGGGTGCTCAGTTCTCCCATCCTGTCTCTTAATGCCTCTTTCCTAAACAACTGTCTTTTCACTAGGGTTGGGTGACATTCATTAGTTTAATTATGCAGACAATATCATTCTTATTTTTAAAAATCTGCTATCCGTTGATTAAATATTATTTATAATAATATTTTGGCCACATGATGGAATTTTAGTTTCCCGTTAATGGTGTTGTTGAGCACCAAACCATTTTCTTTGCAATGATGCAATCTTTCCATCTGCTTGATGCTTTTCTTACAACCTTGTAATCTTAAATATACACACTTGGGCCTGGTTAATATATGAGTTAGCTGATAGTATTGGACAATTTTGGCAAGCATTTTTTTGGTTTTAACTTTGGTTTTTAAACACTGTCTCAACACAAAAATCTTACTGCTTAAGATTGTTCACATCATTAGTGCAATGTCCATCAAATCGCCCAAGACTCTCCAATCTCAGTGAGAGCTTGATCTTGTCCAGTTTGAGGAGAGTCAGCCTAGATTGACTTTAGGAAACTCAATGTACAATAGGAAACCAGTGAAGCCCTTTACTTCCCAACCCTTGGACTCTTCTGCACTGTTAATAAATAGCACTGTTAGTTGACATCACTTGATGTTGTGAATGGGTTTGAGGTAGAAGAATCTCAAGGAGACTTTTCTGTAACCCACGCCATTCTGAAGCTGATGCCAGAGGCTGCTCTGTCCCTCTCATTCCCTCCACCTCCATTTCTACTGTCCTTACTGCATGTTCCGGCTGTTGTGTGCTCTACCACCTAACATGATCTTCCTGCATCCGTGTTCGTTGATGTGTGTTTCTGTCCGCTGCAGAAGTACTGAATTTGACTGTGGTCTTTTTATTCCTTGCATGTGCAAGAGAGTTCTTCTCCATGATTTTTGTTCTGCGATGAACTTCACAAATATCTAACCTATCCTGATTTGCTCTTATTGTAATGAATCTTCTCTTTGTTGTTTCACAGCTATACTAAAACATTAATCATGGTACTTTACAAGCATCAGCTGACATCTTACTTGTTGATGTAGTCCTTAGTTTACCACACAGTTTATTAGACCAGTCTGTGTGGGAACCCAATAAGCACTTACAGAGAATGTTACATACAAACCACAGAGCAAATGCAATGCATGGGAAATAAATTAGAAAACTTTATTCATTTTTAATTTTGCTTAATGCTGTCTAAAGAGCATTCTGTCAATCCTAGAGATGGGTTTATTTTTGCCAGTCAAAGCATATCAAGTATTCCACCAGATGCCACTGTTTTATTGTCAATAGACACTAATCCTCATTCAGACAGCCCAAGAAAACATTGCAGTCTGGCAAAGACATCCATGGGAAACCCTTGTGTGTGAAGCAGCATTCTCCTACTGAAAAATGCCAGTTGAAAGCCCTGCCATGGGAGGCAACACATGGCCACAGGATGTCCTGCGCTTATCACTTGTCACAGCTATACTAAAGCATTAGTCATGTTTCTTCTTTACAAGCATCAGCTGGCATTTTGCTCACAGATCTGCTTTGTAGTTTACCACACAGTTAATTAGGTCAGACTGTATATGTGTACCCAAGAATAATAGGAAGCACTTCTAGAAACGCAAACCACAGAGCAAGTGCAATGCATATGGACCAAGAATCTTAACATTTTTCATGGTTCATTTAGCTGCAGAGCTGAATTTCTGCAAACCCTAGAGATGGGCCTATTTAATCGCCAGTCAAAGCATAGCAAGTATTCCACCAGACACCACTGTTATACTGTCACTAGAGACTAATCCTCAGCACAGCTCTCTCCCTCGCTGGCTGGCTGAGAGACCAGACGTCAGAAGCGAGCTGTCGTTACTCATGACTCTGAAAATGCTAAGAACGGTCTCTTCTCCTCCTTCCTTCGTCCCGCTTTAGAATCCGGATGCTTCTGAAGTGCATATAGCTACTGTTTTTAACCCTCTTACTCTCAGAAAAAGCAGACAGTAGTCTTACCACTCGTCTTTTCACTAGACCTCTATTAAACTTCCTCACTCACTAGCAAAGATAAAAACATCTCTCAAGAGACAATATTGCTATTTACGAGCACACACTGCACACAATTAAAAGCACTCAGTTACTACTTGAGACATCTGTGCCCATAGTGCTGGATTAGTCCAAGCTTTTAATGGATTTATGACAAATTCTTGGTACCTTTTTTTGATTCTTATATATTGCCTGAGATAATTAGAATTTTGCAGCACTTCGCTATGACTGACATGATCTTTTACTCATTGACAAAAAAGGACCAAGAAAAGAGTTTTGGGGATTGTGTTTGAATGTATGTATATGTAAGAATGTATGATATATGTAATTAATTACGAAATTAAGAGGCTACGTTCTGCCCAGTCACACAAAAACACTAAAAACTCTTGACCTAACATTCATATACATAAACACAAAAATTGTAAAACCTCTTCTAAAACAAAAGCCAGATACGTGCCAATGGGACCTTTAGTCTGATAGAAGGGACAAAACTTGTTTACACCAAATCACATTTGACTCAGACAAATGCTTGTACCAATACCAATATGTGACCCATACTGAAACAGTCCCCAGGAATGAGCAATTAGCTATGGCACAATTTTGTGCTACACTTTTGGTTGAATTATCTAGTTTCTATTTTGGAACAATGAACTATACACAATTTTACCCTGTAAAACACGTGCTAATTGGTGAATTGTAGACCTCTGAAGCTTGCAATATAAAACTAAAGTATCAAAATTCAGACTTCACACATGTCTTGGCCTATTTATTACATTTATGCATTGTATTTTTGGCTGAGACATTGCTTGGTGTCACATGATAACAATCCTTTTCTTATTATTATGGTCTCGGGTGACTATTTTAAGTTGTGGAGAACATTTTAGTACCTCTCAACCTAGCCTTTTTTTAGTAACTGCTTTTCCTTCCCCCTCACAGGCTGGCGTCCCTCCATAGTCCCCCCACTTACCTGTGGTGACCCCGTCCCCCTGGTTGACGGGCACACCCTTTTGCTCCAAGCTGCTTCCCAGGGAAATGTCACTTTATTGTCTATGCTGCTTAATCAAGATCCACCAATGGATATTAGTCACCTCCAACAAGACCTAACCTCTGCCTTGTTTTCTGCTGCTCAAAACGGACACACAGGTATCACTACAAACTAAGATGCTAAAAACAGCCTTATCAGCCGATATAAATATCACTCTTTATATTGATGGTAGAATACATTAGAAGCCAGAGTGATAGGGCTGCACCATATATTGTCTCAACTTTTGTATTGTGATTTGTGCATTCGCAGTACTTACATTGCAGGACATACAATGTCATCTAGGGCAAATAAAAATTAAACACTTCATGCTACAACTGTTTGCTGTTTATAATTTACATTGTTGTGTTTTTTTCATAACATGTCTATCAGAAGTATATTATTTCTGCCCAGTATCATTTATTTTACTACGTATTATCTATAACATGACTTTTGGTGAAATCTGGGAATATGGGGAAAATATGGGAAATGCAAAAAAAAAAATTATAATAATAATAATAGTAATTGGACTGTTTATTCCATCTACTTTAATTTCATTGCAGACAGTATGAACATATTTGATGAAGATAGGCCTGCAGCACATTCCAGTATATTTGGAACAGTAAATCATTTTCCACTGTGTTATGATGCTGTTCCATTTCTTAACAATTAAAATACTTCTTGGAAACAAGGAGACCAAGTGATTGAGTCTTTCAGGTAATGAAATTATGCGCTGTAGAGGGAGAAATATGCAGAACCCTTATAATCTTTCTTTAAACATTATTTTTAAACAGCTTAGTAATATTCTCATGTGTAAGTACAGAATGGGGTACCTCTGTACATCTTTCTTAAACACTTTCTTTATTTAAAATCATTACGGTCCCCTGTTTAAATAGCATCAATATTTAGATTCTTATTCCCCCCTAACCTTTTTATGATGTGTTTTAGGCCTGACATAAAAATGAACAAATAAAAGGTTGTTCATACTGTCTACAATGAAAAACGTAAATGCATTTTATTAGCATTTTTCATTATGTCAGCATTGTGTACTTAATGGCTGTGTTTTCCTGCAGAATGCTTGAATCTGCTGCTGACTTTTGGGGTGTCTGCTGATGCTCCTGATGACAATGGATTTACCCCCTTACACACTGCTGCTGCTAACGGCCACCATGGGTGAGTTTACTGTCGTTTTGATCTTTGCTGCTGTCTTTAAAAACAGTCACACAAAGACTCTCAGGTCTGAAAATGATGTGCTGATTGACACATGGTGAATGATGAAGTGTGTAAAAGTCAGCAGTCTCTGTAAATAGTACACTGTGAGTCAGAGAGCCTGTCATTTGGGGTTTTGTCTGTTCTTGTTTTTGGTGATGTACAGTGACTGCTGTCAGTGATGTCTTCAGCCTAGGCAGGCCTTGCCCTGATTTCTGGGTTAGGACAAAGGCTTTTCAAATGCAGAGAACACGCGTCCTTCTGAACACGTCACAAAACCGCACAGGTGTGACCCACAATTGTCAGATTAGCGTCAGGAAACAGTGACCTGTTTTTTTTATGTTGTTGAGTTAGAGAATGCCTTGCTGCTTTTAAGATATTCAACATGAAGGTACACAATATTCTACACAAAGGATTTTTTTGTTTATAAACACTCTTGTTTATTTAATGACAGCATGCTTCTGTCATTTTTGAAATCCTGTTTTATTGATATTCTTCTTTATTGATAAGCATCTGACTAAAATACAGCAAAGATAGAGAGTGCAGTTTGCATGTTTATTATCCTTTTTATGTAGCGTGTTTTTTTTTTTCTTAAAATTAAATATTGATATATTGTTAACTGTAATAATGTAAGGTATTTTCAACCCTTGAATATATGACAATAACATTTAGTGTTTTTAGGTTTTCTATTATTAGGTTCTGCAAGAACTCAACAATCAGAAATATGATGTTCCCACTAGCCATTTATTATATTTAATTTATATTTTTACATTTGTTTTCACTTTTCTACTTACTTAATCTGTTGCATTTATTTTTTTGTCAGATGAAAATAGAGTAAAGTAACATTAGTAATCTTGCCATCATGTCACCAGTAGTTGTACAAAGTTAGCACAGTTAGTTTTTTGGCTGCCGGTATGTTGGCATCCACATTTACTTGGTGTACATCACTGCTGTTAGCAAGTGAGCCTTATGTATCAAGGAGAGTGTGGATTTGGTAGCTCTACAGCTGCCTGACATGGCATCCAACAACTTTATCCATACCCTTTAGATCAACCCTCTTACATTCATGGACCAACCAATGAGCTGATTTTGTCTGGGTGTGACTTTGCCTGTAAAGAGACAGATGTTGAGCATTACGAGAGCTTTCATTCATATTTTAACCAAGTGTTGACAGCAAGAGTGATTTAAGTGAACATTAAGTGGTCATTCTAAATGTTAGACAGTTTTTCTTTCTATGCTTGTTACATTTACTCTAACAATAACATTTTCTGGGAGGCCTTTGGGTATTAGAAAACATGAGTTTTAAATAAGGCATGTCTACATTATACTGTACTTATGTAGTGAAGATTAGAGTTTAATGGATCTAATTAAAAAACTAATTTTATTTAATTGTAATAAAATAGTATTATTGTATTTTGTAATAATTGGACCCAGCCATCCAGACAGCGCCTCTACCTGACTTTATTCCTCGTAGGTGTGCGCAGGCTTTGCTGGGCCACGGTGCGGAGGTGGAGCGAGAGTGTGTGGGCGGCCGGACCGCGCTGATCCTGGCCTCTGAGCAAGGCAGTGTGGAGTGTGTGAGAGTCCTACTGGATGCCGGTGCAAACCGCTCTCACATCACTGCTGTAAGTTACCTAAAACGCACACAAGCACAGACACTGAGACTGAAAATCAGAGTGGTAACAAGTGGTGTATGATACACATATCTGGAATGGCTGCCTCTCAGCCTGTTACTGTGGCAACTATAACCAAGGATGGGCTTTCTGCTTTGTTTGGTTGAGTGTGATTGTGCTTGTTATTTTAGAACTGTGTAATTATTTCCCTGTGGTTAAATAGGCAAGTTCTTTCATCATGTAAATCAGCGTAGTGCAGTTTTACTCTGAGCAAACCAATGACTGTATAAAACATGGACAACTTAACGTCTCTTGGCTGGCTGCTTACAGTTTGATGTTTAGCTCCACCAATTCCCATTTGTTTAAAAGACAGAACAGCCCGTTTTCCTTCTCATTTTCTCCTCTAAACTGTCGTTCCATCTCCAGTGTCTAATTCCAACAGTAATTCTCCACTGAAATTATATTTTAAAAACTATATTATTCTGCTAGTCTGTAAAAAAGTGAGATTACACTTGTGATTAAAGTGATTGATAGCTTTGACTGGAACAGACTGTCTGCAGGATCTTTATAAAGTGTTTGAATGTTGTGTAATGATTTAATTTACCTTATGTGACATTGCACTCCTTGCAATGTAAATATTGAACTAATTATTGAACTGCACTAATTGTGCATCTCTCAATTGTGCATCTCTCTCTTAATTGTGCAGTCCTACTATTGTACTACTATACTATAGTAAACATCCATGTTTTACGCAGTTATTAAAGCAAACTCTAATACAAACCATGCTGTATTGGTAGGTCCCCTAGTTTTTGTACCATGTGCTATCAGACTGAGGTATCAGGTAACCCCTCCTCAGTTGGTACAGAGTAGATTTCGGTTTGATCATGGGTGGTATGTGTGTCTAAAATGATCCACAAATCCACTGAACCACACTGTCATGTATGTGCAGTATGATTGTATATCCTTTTTTTTTTTTAATCACTATCTTCCCTGCATAGGATAGCTGCACTGCTCTACATGCTGCTGTGAGTATGGGTCACGTGGGTCCCCTGAAGCTTCTGCTGTATCACCCGTCTCCAGACCCAGAGACAGGCGGCTCAGCAGCCGACCCAGAAGCCCACCACACACACTCTGGCCCAGTTATGACCAGACACATCCTCAATCATGCAAACAAGGATGGCTGGACTGCAGCCCACATTGCTGCATCCAGAGGCTACAAGGTAATTAAAGCTTGTATATATATATATATATGTATATATATATATATATATATATATATATATATATATATATATATATATATATATATATATATATATATATATATATATATATATTTTTTTTTTTTTTTTTTTTTTTTTTTTTTATTTTTTTTTTTTTTTTGTGTGTTTACCACTTTTTATAATAATAACTTTAAAATAATAACTGTCCCTCTTATTTTTAGAAATGCCTGGAGGTTTTGTGTAGCCACAGCCAACAGGACATTGAGAAGAGGGACAAATGTAACCGCACTATACATGACGTGGCCACAGATGACTGCAAAAACTTACTAGAGAACCTAGGTGAGTAGAGACGTCCTCGCCATCATGAGCTGGCATTCAGTAGTTCAATAGTTGTGTGATTAGATCATTTCAAAATAGCTAAAGTGAAACATTCTTTTTTTTTTTTTTCATTTTTTAAGGTCGTAAGCATATTATTTGTTCAATTTTGAAGTAACAAATAATTTCATTCCACTCCTTATCAGATTGCTACAGGGTGGTGGTGCAGGTACACACCGGCTCACGGGAGCACCTCTGCCCTGTCGATCTCCTGGAGGACGGCCCCACTATTGGCACAGTTACCATCCAGCGCCACACCAGCTGGGTAGAACTAGAGCAGATTCTGAGCCACTTGCTGACCAGCCACCTTATGCTGGTGTGTGGGAGCTGGGAGCCGCAGGAGGGGTTAGGCGGAGCTGACACACCCCTGGGCCTGTCCTCGGACAGTGTGGCTTCTGTAAAAATAGGTATGCACTCTTAAGAGCGAACTCTGGTGTAATGGTACTGCATCCAGTATTCACAAGTGTTCTTTTGGCCGAAACAGTTCTTTCTAAAACAGCAGAGGCTGTTAGTGGAGCAAATGGGGGATATATCCACAATTAAGAACCCTAATGTCTAAAGAAGAGTTGTACAAGCAGATGTCAATAATTCAACGTACATGTAGAATAACACATATACATATGAAGGCTGATAATAATACAAACATATTAGTCAGTTTTAATTATGCACTGTCATGTGCAGTGTTGAAAAGGCTCTGTCTGTGTGTGTGTGTGTGTGTGTAGAGTATGTAATGGTGAACAGTTGGATATGGCCTGCAGTAAGTGATATGTAAATTTGAAGCACGTTTGTGGTTGTGTTGGTTGCTATTCCAGGATGCCCTCAGTTTTCTGAACAGCTGCTGCTTCCTAAATTCCTTTCAGTCACTGATCAAGTTTTAATTTCCCCAGCTCAGCATTTTCTTCTGTGGTCATGAAAGACATGTGAAATAGATGGCAACCAGTTATATTAGAACACTTGATTTCATATTAAATGTGAACAGCTTGAGGCTTTTGTAACCTGTATAATGTGGCACTGTTCGTTAGATCTGGTTTGTAAGGGGTTAAAGCCAAACATCTCAAACATGAACATAAATGCACACACTCCTTGACCCACTTTGAAATAAACAAATTCATTTGTACTTTCAAGCATTTGTACTTTTAATACAATTGGACACACACACATCCTGACACTTTGAAGTGGCTCCCTTCCCGAACCTGCACTGGGCCAAGTAGGGAAAGAGCTGGCATGGAGGCCTAATTGCTATAATAAGCTTGGCTCAGCCTTAGGGTTGTCATGCAGGGCTCCTCAAAATAAACCAAGCTACCAACGGTTACCACCCATGCCACCACCCTACCTCCTTCACTACTTTCCTGCTCTTGATCACTTGTTGTGGCATAATGTTTTTGTTTATATTTCTAAATTAAGTTTTCCCTCTTTTTTCCCCTTTTGACAAAATAGGGTCTACTGGTTAAATGTGATGTCAAATAAACTGTACTGTTTTTTTACTGGACACCTTGAGTGTTATCACTGAATTTTGTCAAAAAGTTGTTCAGTGGCTCTGTTTTTTAATAGCCCCCACTGTGAATATGCTTGCATATTCTGACCCAGTGATCTGTGGTTCAGATATGCTCAATGTTGAAGATGAATATGGAGTACATTATCACAACCTCCCTCAACCCTGCATGTTTGTTGGACAATTCACTCTAATTTGCCTGCTACACACGCACAGGTACCAAAATAAAGAACACCTAGGAGTGTGAAGGCAGTGACAGTTTGAATGGATGTATTCATTGAATGTTTCTGAACCAGAATTTTATGTTAATTTTATGTTATTTTGAAGAAAACTTTTCATCCAGTTGTTACAAAAATCCGCCTGGAAAGGATTTGTTCAACGACAGACACCCTCAAAATAACCAATATATTACTGCTTTTAAAGAGTAATATGATTATGTATTATTTTAAATATCCAGTGTAATATTACAGTAAATTCAGTTATTATTATATAAGCACAATACCTAATATGTCTATTATTTTTCTTATATTACTCTGAGATTATCTGCTTTGGAGGTAGAAAACAGAATACTGTGAATGAAGAGAGGTCAAATTAAGATAAAGTGTGCCAATTAAAGGTGCGTTCCAGAAAGAGCAGATGTCACAAAAGAAAACATGACACCCAGCAGCTTGACGGGTATTTATTATTCATGAGAGAAGAAATTCTGAAAACAGAAAGAACTGGATAGCTGGAGGAGGATTGGAGCACTGTTTCTCAGTCAGTGAGCAAGATGAAAGCTGCCATGTCTCTGGGAATCTTATTTCCATATTGTCTAACACACACACCCCTTATAGGATCAGAGGTTCTCTGTATTCACTTTGTGTTTGTGTCTGTCTGTCTTTACAGGTGATGCTGTCTGGCTACCTGGGCAGGATTTGGCCCACTCTCCTTGGGACCTAATCCGAAAACGCCTGAGCCAACGAATCTCCATCCTCCTCAAAGGTGCTCGGTGCTTCACATTATTCACTCTACTGCTTATTCTAGCCCTGTTTGCCCAGAACACTCGGTCCAAAAAAGCTGTGCATTAGGCAGTGCTAATTTGCAGGATAGCCATAACGCTTCTGCATAGTCCATTATCTCACAGATAATTTTCACTTCAAAATGCATAAGCACATTCTCCTCTAACGCAGCACACAATAGGCGCAAGGCCAATTCATACAATCATTTAACTGTGCTTCCTACACACTCTGTCACGTGACCCAAGCTCCAGCACATTCCATCTCCTGTGACAACGCATTAAAGCAGCCCTGTGAAGTGTCTCATCAGAGCGACAGTGTGCTCATACACTCCCTCCCACAGTGTTCCCTGCTCTCAAATGTACTCATTTGCAAACCCACTGTGATTTGTGTGTTAGGCCTGGCAGAGTGTTCTCTGGACGAGATGACCTACGACTCTCTGATC
The DNA here is from genome assembly GCF_023375975.1 of Astyanax mexicanus. Lineage (NCBI taxonomy): Eukaryota > Metazoa > Chordata > Actinopteri > Characiformes > Acestrorhamphidae > Astyanax > Astyanax mexicanus. The sequence continues at coordinate 24,862,405 of NC_064416.1, read as the reverse complement.
CCACTACAGCTGCTGCAGAACTATGTGCGCCTGGTACGTACCTGTGTCATACACACTGAGCCTTCATCATTAGCTGAGATCAGGAATCCAGGACGATTTCTTTGGCCAATTCTTAGCATTGAAGTACACTGTAAATGTACTTAGACAGACGTTCTCTTAACTTTGTTTTATTTTTGCACCTCAGTTGGGTCAGCAGGATATATTGAGTTGAGCCAGTTCAAAAACATTAGTAAATGAGCTGCAGCTGAAATTGCTGAACTGTTGTGTAAGATGTTTGTGCTGTGCCCCCCCAACCCCCACCACTTGTTTACTGTCTATTCCCAACTGCAGGTTAGAACCTCCTTTATAATATGATGCCCTCCTTCATCTTGCTACAGGCCTTTGAAAGCGCTGAGCCCTTGCTGGCTTTTAAACTAATGATGTCCTCACACTTGATGAACAGCAGTTAGACCGTTGTGCCACTCATAGCTGTGAAATTACACCATGTGAAAATTAAGAAGCTGCACCTCATTTCCTAATGTTTTTCAGTTGACTCAGCTTAAACTGTGTTTTCGTATCTTGTGCTCTACAAAAAGGGCAAAAAAAATCCACAGCTCTCAAACGTCTACTCCTTCAGTTCATCCATATGCTTTTTTTAATCTGCTCTTTACTTTCCTCCTACTTCACGAGAGTGCTCATCTGAAAGATAAGTTAGTTTGTGGTTATTTGTAGATCATAATCAGACTAGAATACACCTAAACAAACTTAATAAACTAGAAATAGATGTTATTTCATCTGACACTGCAGAAAATCAAACAGGCTCCAAATAAAAATTGCACTTAATGGCACATTCTGTCAGTTTCAGATTCTGTATGAAAGTAATCATTCATATACATCTGTACGTTTTTAAAACTTGACGTGTTTTTTTTACATACCTTAAAATAAAGGTGTTTAACAGAATTTTAGTCAAAAACTAAAACTATAAGTTTTTATTACGATCATTTTAACACTTAAAACAAGTAGAAATGCACAACAGAAAAACCCTTGCCAGAGTAAGTTCTAAGCATGGGTAATGTTGAAACCACAGGGAACGCTGAAACAATGGTAGAGCAGAACAGTGGGATGTTAGCTCTAATAAGTATTTGTGTGTCATCTGTCATGAGCTGCACAGCATGTTGTTTGGATTGAAGTGTTTAACCCTTATTTCCTTGCCCCTGCTTACTGCATAGGTGGAACAGTATCGTAATGTCATTTTCCACGGACTAGAGGGGAGCTTTCAGGAGTACATCGCCAACCAGATCTCCCAACACATCAAGGTAAAGAGACACAAATAGAGGCAAATACAGTCAGAACTACAAATAATACAAAATATGTCAAAACAAAACACAGAAAAAAATAAAGAGTAAATTAAATATGAATAAAAAAACAACAAATGTGACAAAATTAACTGGCCAAAACAAGTGCTGTAGATTAGTGTTGGTCCTAACATGTTGTGTGCTATCCTCTGTAGCACAGACAGGAGGCCATGGGGATAAGCTGTGATGTCATCCGTGTAGAGATAGAAGAGAGTCTGAGTAAAGATCAGCTGTTGGAGACCTTCATCAACTGTGGTAAGACCTTTCTATTTATTGTCCTGGATCTTAAATAATATTGGTGTTTTTATGCAGTCATCAGCTAATTACTGTATATACAGTACTTACATTACCATGCACTGGTATATAATAACACAGGATACATGGTGTGTTGTATCTCAGGGTTTCTGATGTCTGTGCGGGAGGCTGCTGCAAGGCGCTGTGTTGTAGCTGTGTTGGAGGGTCTGGAGAAAGCTCATTCTCTCAGTCACATGCTGGATGACCTGTGTGAGGCACTGGAGAATCGCGGCTCGCTCTACTCGCTCTCACTCAACCACGGTAGGGCTCACATGTTTACTCTCAAAAAAGAAACCTTTTAACTTTAATAATGAATCTAAATGCTTTAATTGCAGTGACATGTTTTATGTGTGTAAATTGGTTAGCCTTGTTCGTTTGCCTTTGAATTATATTTAAATAATACTTTTTTGCACCCAGAGTGAAAATTAATGTTATCAGGAACAATAAATTGTGCAGAGTAGGAATTAACAGCCAAGTGTTAAACCCATGTTTGTTGGCTCCTTCTTTTTTTTGTTGATGTGTGTAATTGCAATAATATTAACATTACATTAGTATATATTTTCTGTATATATAAGTCTGTTTTGTTTTAATTTCCCATCTATTATAATAATGCCTGACTACTATTGATTGGTTGGCAGGTCTAGAAGGGCTTTACTACTTCCAGGAGGGCAGTTTTCTGATTGGCACGCTGGCCAAGCCACGACTGCAGGGTCCCGAGCTGAGATTGCAGCAGCACTTCCGCTGGGTGCAGCTGCGCTGGGACACTGAACCACTGAGTGGCATGCTTGGACGCCACCTTCGCAGGAAACTCCTTCACAAGGTCAGCACACCTCCCCCTCTTCTTCATCCTTCTGTAGTTCTGTATTGCATGATATGCAGTACTTTTTATATATGCATATACATTAAATAATTGTCCATTATAGACTAATATGTATCATAATACCGGTTATATTTTGATTCCAGACTCAAGGCCAGTGCTGGGCCCCTCATGACCCCGTGCACAGAGCTCTCTCCTGGGTGTGTTCAGTATGGCAGCAGCTCAACAGCTGTCTCTCTCGCCTGGGGACACCGGAGGCAATCTTGGGCCCTCACGTCTTTCTCTCTTGCCCGGTCCTGCCAGAACAGACCCTTGCTATCCTGAAGTAAGTCTACACAACTTTTAAAACTCCTCTAAGGCAATTCAGTTTGTTGGATGTAATTGTGTAGTTGATTCAATAGATCTAAATGGGGGAAAGCGTTGGACTGCTTTTCTCTTGTGATCATTAACCAAGAAAGCATGTTGTACAAGATAGGTTTAGCTAGACTTGGCTATCACAATAGCACCCCTTAATGCAGTGTTTAGAATACAGCACTTGAAACCGTGTTTGTGTAACTGACTGCATTTGTGTTTGCATACTTGTATGAAGAGTTTTGCTGGCCTGAAGTGTTTTGTCATTTAATAATCTGAGTTTAGTAGATAATTAGCTGAGCTGGGACTCCCAGCGGCATTGTAGCACAAAGACGATTTCTAAAAGGTAGAGCGAGCATTTAACTGAACACTCTCTCTACCACTCACAATGAACTTAACACTAAAATGCTTTTGGGAAACTGCACCCAGATGAGTTGAATCAATTGTATTAAATGATCTAGAGTGCTGTCTGCAGTGCTCCAGCCCTCCAGCAGTCTCACACTCCTGTAAGTAGATAAAATGATGGCCTGAATGACTTAATAGACAATAATGGCTGCTGTCATTCTTATTCTCTTTGTGAACGCATGCAGGTGGTTGGCCCGTCTGTGGAATGTGGTGGTGGTCCCGCGTGTTGAGGATGCGGTCATCTCCAGGGTAACAGCCAGGCGCTCTCCTTCCCAGCAACGGTCTCCTAGCAACAAGGGCTTGAGCCCAGGGCAACGGGCCGTGGTCCGAGCTGCTCTCAGCATTCTGTTGAACAAGGCTGTGCTGCAGGGCTGCCCACTGGCCAGATCTGGTGCAGTATTAATGCATTTTACTCTGTAGCTTTGTCTTTAAACTTATGTGCTAATGTTTGGCAGTTGAATATACTTTTGTCATAAAAAAAAACTTTTAATTTTATAAAGAAGGAAGATCAATGTTAAAACAATTAACAAAGATTCAAACTGAGATGAGATTTTAAACTGATATGGGCAATATTTATTGAACTACATAGTAACCTATACAGTGTGGAGACACTGTGGCCAGCACCAAAATTAGCAATTTATTGTCACTTATTTTTATAGTGTTGGGTGCAGTTTTGTAGCTCCTGCAATCAGTGGCCCTACCTTTTCTGAACGCACACTACAGTGCTCTATTATAACAGGAGAATGCTCGTCCACATACTGCTGCCACACTCTTTGAGTGTATAACAATATCTATTAATAATGTCTATTAATAATGTGCTCATATTTAAGTGTTTTTAGTAATAAGGCTATGGGAAAAGTGGCATCTTCATGAATTGATCTTTTAATGTATTGCTTTTGTTTGTTTGTTTCCTTGTTTGTTTTTATTGTTTAGAAATCGATCAGCTCTTGCCAGAGTTCAGGGGTGGATGTTTTCCACTCTCCTCTGTCAGCTCCTCCTACAGAAAAGGTGGGAGAAAGGGACGTGATAGTGGTGCGTGGAGACGATCCAATACCAGCCCACGAAAGAAAGGAAGCCCCGCCTTTGGGAGATCCTCCAATAGCTCCTTACGTGAAGGTCAGAGAATATCTGTTATTTCTAAGGGTGTGTGCAACAAGATCTCGCAAGATTAAATTGTCACAATATTTCTTTTATCATTATGCTGGCAAACAGCAGGGCAGTAAGCAGTGAACCACTGTGCATGTGCATACACTCTTTAACACACATTGTGCTGTGGTAATAAACACGTCAACGTCTCTATAATATAAAAGAAATGTAGTTCTAGACAATATAAAGGACTAAGTAAAAAGTTAAAAAAAAAAAAATAAAGAAACAGAGAACATGCAGAGCTACAGCCATTACAGATAGAGATTCAGTCATAAGTTACCAGGTCTGTATAGGACCCTCAAAGGGGTTTGGGAGTTCATAACCTTCACTGGGGGATTCTGACTACAGTTTCAAGGTTTGAGGGGACTAATGTGAGACCTTAAAGGAGGAAAGTTGAAACTGGCTGCAGTACTTGCATACTGTTCTGTATTTTAATGCATATGATAAATAAATGCAATGAGATAATATTCCTCTAATAGTGAAATGTTGCAACATAAGCCCAAATCATGATTAATCCACCCCATGCTTAACAGATTGGGAGGTGTTCTTTTTATTTTAATTCTGCACCTTTTTTTCTCCACATACATACTGTTGCTCTTTGTGGCAAAAATGTTTACAATGTTCCTCAACATTTTAGGCACAACTGGCACAAATGAATCTATTTTATTAAAATTTTAGTGTCAGCAGTGCTTAATTACATTAGATGGGTTAAATGCTGTCCTGCAGCCAGACACAATGAACAGTTTGACTTTATTTTTTAACTGCTGTCACCCAGTCCACACTTATATGCAGTCTATGATGTAGACTGTGATCTGTTTAACACATCTGTTATCTCTTTGATTCAATGGAGAGTGTCCTCCTAATTAAATGAAACCTGTGGTGTTGAACAAGACTGACAGGAAGGGTTATGTATTAAACTTGTCTCCAATCAAGTGTATAAAATTAAAAAAATCTAAGCAGTAAAAAGTAATGCATGCTTGTATTGAATAGCACATTAATTACACTAGAATTAACTAAGGGTAATGGTAACATCATGTGATCTTTTCACATTTCAGGGTCTGTGGCCAATTCAGACGTCCACATAATGGCAAATGTCAATCACTCCAGGTTTGTTTTGTTTTTTTTTAATTTACTCAGAACTGTTAAGACATGCTAGCTGTGCTGTCACCAGCAGAGGGCAGTGTTGGTTCGGAGACGTCCACTCCACACAAGCAGTGCAGCTTTTTTCACGATTTCTCAGTGATATGCCCAACAGGCCTGGCTGTTGTGTAAGAGATGTCAGAGTGGGTGTAGCGTGCTAGTGACTGTTAACTGTACTCCTTCTCCAGGCTCAGCGATGGAGACTCCGTCGGTCTCTCTTTCTGCTCTGATGATGAGAGCGATCTGATCAGGGAACTTCAGACCATGTGCTCCAGTAAATCTGAGCCAGACATAAGCAAGGTAATCTAATCTTCCATTCGGTACAAGCTGTTACAAGTTTCTGCAGCAGCTTGTCTCACTGAAGACACAAGCACATTATACCACAGCCTGCACCCATTCCCCATTCACTGCAGTACTGACCTAACTGTACACCTCAGTACCCTCCATATCTAATAATGACAAACTCAGTGTAACAATACAGGAAGACACTAAACAATGTACCCAACAACTGAGGTTATACATAACGCTCATTCCCTTCTTCTATACTCACTCGCAGATCGCTCTGTCACAAGAGGACTTTATCATGCTCCCTGGCTCGAGTCGAACTACACCTCAGAATAGCAGAACAGAGAATGGTGTGGAGACTGCCCAGCCTCCACCAAAACAGGTAAAACTAGCCTTTTCCATGTTAGCACTAATAAGGCCTTTATGGCCCAAACCCATTTCACCCATTGGCACTACCACTTAGCACTAACCCTCTGTTTTGCCTAGGAGTAGGGTGGAGGAAAAGGGGGAAATGTTAGGAATATATGACCCTTTAAATAGAAATTTAGAGGCACACTCAAAACAGAGAGCTAAGAATGCAAAGAAACATAACATGCACAAATATTCATAATATGCATAAATATATCACTAGTAGTTTGTCTCTGTAGCTAGCTAGCTTACTTTCTTGTTCCATCATAAATGGTGCAACAGTTGGCAGAGGCTGCAGCATTTAAGGTGAAATGGAAAAATAGATTAAAATGGAAGTAAATTAAAGCTAATAACAATAATATTTATTTGCTGCACCACCTGCCCCCTTTCTGAAGACATATGGTACTCTAAAAACTAGTTAACCAGCAGCTAGGTTGCTGAACTTTAGAGCTCCACTGCTATATATCTGTATCAAGTGTTTAAAGGGTTGTCCCAGTTCTTAGGGGGGGATGAAACACCTTTTCCTTGTGAATTGTTACACTCAAAGGGGTAGGGGTACAAAAGAGAAATAGGATTGGGCCTATGACTATAGACCACTTTTGCACTGAGAAATCATTTAATATTTAAGTAATGAAATGAAAAGAAACAGAGAAGGTTAAATGTAGAATTAATACCTGCAGCTAGCAAAAATAAACCATTGTGTAATTTAAAAGTGTGTCTTTGTGCTATAAGGTGTTTGTGTGAGACTTTATTTATAAGTACATAAGTACATATACACAAGTTGAGGTTATGCAGAAGGTTATACTGTGTGTAATTGGACAACTGACTGATGAGCAGTTTCATGGTGTGGCCTGAAGTGTTGAATTTGCATTTAGTAGATATTTACAGGGACTCTTAATATATGATCCAAAGAGATGTTGCAATTAAAGAACACTAATAGCAGAAACTATCAAGATCTACAATCTGGTATGCTCTTTATAGAACGAATGCACAGTCAGCAGCAAGTTCTGGAAATTTAAGGTTCTTCTTTGTCTAAAACTGAGCCTAAAACATGGCCTTATCTGTTGTTAATCAAGCTGTTTTGTATATGTTCAGCTTCCACTCTTATAGTTTCCAGCTATAGTTTCCTTATGTAAACTCTGTATGGTCTGTGTGCAGAGCTGTACAGTTATAGTTTCCTCATGTAAACTCTGTATGGTCTGTGTGCAGAACTGTACAGCATAAACAACAAAGACTGCATTTCCCATCGTTCTGTTGTGAACTGAATGGTGACAGGCATGCATGCATATGCAGTTCTGCATGTCCAGTGGTCTGTAGTACGATCAAAGAATAGAATTAATGTATGCCAGGCATGTTTAGTCTTTGTTCTTCCTTTGAGGCTTTGTCATATTTTGTGTGTGTCTGTGTTGCACAGATGTAATGTTAGCCTGACTGGATTAACTTAAAGTTCCATTCTGAATAATGAAAATAAAGAGTGAGGAAAACATTAGTCATTTTATGTTAATTTGAACACTCACTGCTCTGTTTTAATTACCAAAATGTACTGTTTTTCAATTGCCCTATTTACATGGCTGCATGCCTGATATCCCACTTGTTATAAAAATGCTCTGCAAGACAACTAATGTAGTTCACTATATAAGAAAAACTGAGGTATTTAAAGTTTAGCCAGTAAACATTTATGCATTGTGACATCAGCTCTGTTTTCAGTCCACACAACAACACTGAAAATATCCACCTTCAAGAGAATTTCAGTGACCAAGAATGACTTTCAGGAACAGGAGGTTAAAACAGAGAAAAAACCCCGGCTCAAAATGTTAATTGTATAAGGATATGTATGACAGGATCATGGTCTAGATGTCACTTCTAGTCCACAAGAACACATTTGAGGAGAGTGATTTGAATCATTATCACCCAAATCATTAACCTAATTTAATGTATGAATTTTCAATGTCATTTTGACATGCATTTACTTATATATTTAAATTTACCTGTTTATCCCTGGACTTGAATGTGTTTAAGCAGAACTTGCTATGATTAAAATCTTCTGGATCTTAATCCATCCCTCATGTTTTATCCAGAGCTTCAGTCTCCCACACTTCTGCTATCAGGCAGTGTTGTGTGATGATGGTAAATAACATGGAATGAACTGTTTTGTTGTTCACAGATCGAGAGTAGCCATTCAGCAGGCAGTCACACCTCCCCTCGGCGTGCGGCCAAGTCCAGGTCTCAGCTCCCAGTGCCCAGCAGCAGGGGGCTCCAGCAAACTTCCAGCAGCACCCACCAAGCCACCAACAGCAGCAGCAGCAGCACCCACCAATCTACCACAAGCAGCAGCAGCAGTCGTTTGTCCCTAACCCACAGAAGTACACCGAGCAGAGCTCACACGAGCAGCAGAACGAGGCAGGTCTTACCCAACAACAGAAACAACCAATCAGAAGAGGAAATCTGGGTCCTAAACTCTAACTCACATGAGAACTACAATAACCATGACTAGACCACCTGCCCCAACCCCACCTTACCCCCTCAACTTTATATCCTAACTCTGTAAACTCTTCCCCTCCACGTTGTGAAGTTCTGTTTCTGACAGCCTTTTAGTATTTCTACATGTTGTCCATACTTGTCACACTATATTAATACCTTGTGTACTTGGGGACCATAGTTTTAAATCTATTTCACTGTTGAAGTATTGAGTTTAAACTGAAAAAAAAAAAGAAAAAGAAGTGTTGGACAGAGTAGCAGGAAAACGCTAATAAAAGAAGTGCTTTGTAAGCTTTTGCCTTTTAGGTAAAAATGTTGTGGATCAAAGGAGAAGCAGACAAGTCTTTTGCTATAAGTATTTTAAAACAAGTATTTTATGTTTTGAATAGTTGCAAGGTTGGTTTTAAATATTGTTGAAATTAATCAGGGTTTTACCAAATATGTGTAAATAAAAAAACGGGAACTTAAATGTTATATATAGACTAGTGTATGTGGTATTGCGCTTGTACATTGATGAACCTAAAAGAACAAAAAAAAAAACTGTAAATAGTGTTTGTAATATTACATTTTGGTTGATATTTTTCACTTGTTTCAAAGTGAACTGAATGTGGCAATAAGTGAAGTCATTGCAAACAGGTTCTTTTCTTTTTGTCTGTAAAGCCATAATTAGTAGTTTTAATTACCCATAGAATGCGTGCAGAGTCATCACTTGCTTGAATCCTGCGTAGATGCGATCTCTGAAATCTGAGGCAGCACGCATTCCTTTTGAATGGATTGTTGGTCTGTATTACACTCTTAGAATAATCAAGTATTATTTGAAACTCTCCATTGTTCATATGTACAGAAGAGATTATAGTCAACCACTGCTGTTGAGTTGTAAGATAGTTGTGTGATGAGGTTCAGAGAACTGTCCTGTTTCCTCCGAGCACAATGAATAAAATGCACTGTTACCCCAACAATCAGCTCAATCTGGGTTTTTCTTTTTCAATAAATATGCGCCACTGGAAGTATTAACCAAAGTCAGAAATTCTTGAGGACATCGTCATCCTGTGATTTATTTTTTTGTTTTGTTTTGTTTTGTTTTTTTTTCCCCATTAAAAAAAACGAACCAGGGAGCAGAAATATGCAGTCAATGGACAGAATGTTGTGCGCTGTATCCATCTTTGGCTTTGAACAAACAATAATGAGAGAGTAGTTGTTATATAAAAATATCCAATGTTTACAGAAACATTGTTCATCTATTTACACCTAAGCAAAACAAAAACACACAATTATTACATAAATTCAGTTTGTGCATAGTTTCTTAAAATATCTAAATAAAAAATAAAAGGAAAATGACTGCCTTTCCAGTTATGTGATTTACAGAAGAGCTATTATAGGAAGACGCGTGGTCCTACATCGGCTCAATAAGTTAAGAGGGAGGTTTACAGCTGAACTGAAGGGTCTTGGTGTGGCCCCTTCTAAAAATCCTTAAGTACCATAAGTTACATTAACAGCATATATAAAAACAGTTCCAATGCTTCACGTGTCCACTGTACCACCATCTTAAACAAGTTCATAAGTCCCGCTTCGTTAATAACTCTGTCCACAATGTGAAAAGTCTTCCTCCTGGACAGAATGAGATGCGACTCCCCTCACTGACCTCATGAAGGAGTCTCTGTTTAGTGTCTTTAGGGGTCTCGGAGGTGAGGGGTCTCAGAGGCGAGTGTCCTGGATGTCGTCCTCTGCTTCCTCCTGCAGGGTGAGTGTGACGGAGCTGAGTTTGGGCTGAGCTACATGCATGCTGGAGTTGCGCCGGGGGAAGAGTTTGAGGCGCTCAGCTGGACTCATGGCCTGCTTCAGCTGGCTGGTCTCATTCAGGAGTCTCTGGATCGAGTCGTAGGTCTTCACTTTACCCTGCTCCATCATCTGTAAACAAGTGATGGACATTTAGTGCGTCAAACAGTAGCACTGCAATTAATGCCAGTTCTCAAAAATATCCTAAAAATCAATTACTGATATAATAACAGGAAAGATATTAGATATTAGTTAGAGATATTAATGGCATAATACCCTCTAGTTTAATTTGTGTATCTTATGTATGTTGTTTTATTTGAAATGTTAAGTTCCGACATGGCATTTTCTTTTCGTATATAATATAAGAACAATTTCTATCAATTTGACAGGGTGATATTTATATTATTTATACCTGTAACGATTACATTATTGACTTTGTCAATATATGAATTATATATTAACAATATAACAATGACAATATATTAATATACTGCCTTGTAATATATGAATATAACTTCAATATTTTTTGCTAACCCCAATATTACTGAGGTGAGCCCTTTAACATGCATGACACTTTTCTTCTTTGGCATTTTAATACACTCACCTGTCTTTTTTTATCATGTACCAACCATCGATATTCAAATATGTCAACATAAGTTGAGTTTTCAATTCTAGTATTTCTGTAATTAAGGCTGAGAAGAATAAAGAGCATTGGATTTGGATCAGCGCTCTGTATCAGTACTTTGAGTTCATATATAATAGTTACTAGCATTGGTGTGAAAATCACAAACTGATGTGAGACCGTAACTAACGAGTTTCACTTGTCCGAACATAAATTTGCAATTTCACACGGATTTATGAGAAAAGCTGCATAAATGTGTTAATAAACGGTACATTTTCTTGAAAATGTAAAAATGTTTTTGAAATAACTAAGTTTTGGGAGGAGGAACATGCTTGAAACTCTTCCCCTTTCCAATCTAAAATCCTACCACATTTAATTCCATCTCTCCTTCCTGACTCTACTATTGGAAAGGAGGGAGGAGCTTCCTCTGAAGAGTTGAAGCTGTCCAAACTAGCTGAACTAGCATAAATACAGTCAGTATTGGTATTTCCCACCCCTGGCTCATGTATAGTAATCAAAAGGCACAACATAATCAGGTAAATATATTTGATAGGAGAGCATTACCAGGAAACACTGGCACTCGAGCAGTGGTTCCACCTTGTGTTCACACATTAAGATGGTGCAGGTGGAGAAGGACTGCCTCAGCGTCTTCTTCAGTACCTTCACTGTCCTGTAATCAGACATTACCATCAGAGAACACCATAAAAGCTCTGCTGTAACTTAAGTGTAAGAACACAACCAATATATCTGACTCATTTTTATCAGTGTGGGTATTTGTAATTAGCCTATGTGTCAAACTCTTAACCGGCTTACGTACAGTGGGTCGAGATGGGCACTGGGTTCATCAAGCAGCAGGATACGAGCCCTGCTGAGGATAGACCGGGCCAGACACATCAGCTGCTTGTGTCCATAGCTCAGCACGTGGCCCCCATACTCCAGCTGAAAGTCTAACTTATCAGGAAACTGCTCAATTACTGACTTAAGGCCCACCTACAGAAAACACAGTCACAGACGTTAACACTACTCATCAAATACATTGTATAGTTCAGTCGTTATGTATATTTTGTAGTGCTGTCAGCGTTAACAAGTTAATGCACAAAATTAATCTGTAACCTAAATGCAAATCCATAATTTTACCAAGTTTGGCCCCATGGATTAAATATCTTTTATCCTCATGTTTGATGCTAAAGTGCTCTTTTAAACGTTTAGTCCACAGATGCTAATCTATAAAGCATTAAAAATCACACCGAGATATTATAATAGATACATAAAAACCTTGTCTGTTTGCCAGGCACCACACTACACAATTTTTTCAGTCTCCTTCCCAAAAAATAGTAACAGAATTTTAACTTTTTTTGATCATGATTTTAATCCCTTCCATTTTCCAATTGTACATTCATTCTTTAATTTATATATAATTATCCTTTATTAAAAGCATCAGTGTGATTAATTGCAGAATATTGTTGTGATTAATCTAATCTTTTCTAATCTACTAATCTAGACTAATCTAATCAGTTGACACTGCTAAAATTTTGACAAAATTTTCTGTTTTGCAACACAGAGTAGCCATGGCACAACTGTTTCTGTGTAAAATCTAAGTGTTTGTATTCAGAGCTACTTTAGGACCTCAATGATGGAGCTAGCTACCTCAGAAAGTAATGGGCATCTGAGTCTGCCCATGATGACACTCACCTCCTCAACAACGCTCCACAACTCCTCGTCACTGTGGCAACCATAGGGGTCCAAGTTCATACGGAACGAACCAGTGAAGATAAAAACTTTCTGCAAAAACAAACGAAAAGACAAAGTTTTATTGATGCAAATCACTAGAAGAAATTCAAGTACTATCAGTGCCCCCTTGAGGAGTATTTAAGCCTGCTGTGAGTGAGTGAGGGGGTGCATCCCATGGTAAAAAGATGACAGAATAAGCTGACAGTTAGCTGAAAAAAAGAAAGCTCAGAAAAAAAGTGATTTATAGGTGTGCGAATACCTGAGGCACCACACCAAAAGCCTTGCGCCACTTCTGCAGGGGCATGCTGTTAAAGGACACGCCATCGATGGACATTTCTCCATCTGTGTAGGCCAGTCGCAGGAGTGCGCTAAGCAGAGTGCTCTTCCCAGAACCTGTTCTGCCCAGTATTCCCACCTGAAAAACACACACTCTTGTATCAGCCTTCCCTCAGTTCACATCTTTAAAGGTTTGTATCCGTTGCACTGTCCAAACAGAAAAAAAAAACGTGTTGTCCGTGCACAACCAGAATGTGCCCAAATAGTTCAGTCTGCACGACAAACATAGCCTCAAGCAGTTTCCTGCGCATATAAAGTACAAAAGCTGCCACAACCCCTTCTCCAGTACATGATTTATCTAATTTAGCTTTAGTAATAGCTTTAGATATGTAGCTTCCAAGAACTCCCACAAGAAGTGTGGCGCTGGGAAAGGAGGTGAACTGAAAATTCTGCACTGTGGAGTGGAGTGGACACATGTTCAGTTTTTAAGCACTTGGTGTGGAAACTGAACTAGTCTGTTAAATTATAAGGGATGAATAAAGGTTAGAATTTATTCTAAAATAAAATATTTAAAAAAAAAAAAAAGACTACGCAAACATTGTGGTTGAAACCCAAAAAAATAATTGGAATATGGGCCCTGTAAGATATGGACATAATACACATATTCTAACAGTTCTTATTCTGTTAAAAAATAATCATGTGTATTATCACAGATTAGTGATAAAAAAACTTTTTGTAATAATATTCCGGTCAAATAATGATTATTAAACATGTTTGATTACAGATTTGTGTGCCATGTATGCTGAGTATCCTTGCTATGTGACTGAGGAATTCCTATTAGTGGGAGGTGCTAAAGAGCTAATGAACTGATCGAATTATCACCACCAGTCATACAGGCGTGTTGGCCAGCAGTGCGCATTTATAATCATTACAGTCGTGCAGCAGCTCTCGCACACTTACACCTACGGTCTATGCTGTGTTACACACCTCACAGTATAAGCCTGTCACTATAAATGTTTTAGTTTGGACAATAACTATTTTGATAAACATTATTGTTCATTCAGTAAATGACCAGGATTGCTTCATCATGACTGCAGTATTATGCTATCAAATTCTCAATGACAAAAAAATCTAACATTTAAGACTATTCAGACACTGCAATTGGAATATATACATTCTTAAATATCCATATTTAATAAAACAATCAACATGAAAACAAAGTCAATATACTGGCTCTCTTTGCTAAGACAAAAAAAATAATGGCCAATAGTGAAGTTGTGTCCATAAATTGTATGATATGTCAATTACAGGCCTATGACATGACAGGCCTATTCACGTACAATAAAATAAAATATACACAATTAATAAAATGAGCAAATCTTTCTGCACTGTTCTGAACAGGACCTTTTTTATTACAGTAAAAACTGTAAATGTAAATGAACTACACCTAGCCACCTACACTCACCTTCTGTCCACCCTCCACGGCGAAGGAGAGGTTCTTGAGCACGGCGTGCCCAGACTCTGTGTATTTGACCGTCAAATTCTGCACGTCCATCTGACCGTGGCTGGGCCAGGCAGCCTCGTTGGAAGTGTCTGGGTTCTCGATGACCAGGTCTGAGACGTTTCTTTGGCCTAGCTTTGGTTTGGGCTCCTCGGACGGCAAGTCGATGAACTTGAAGACACGCTCCACAGACCGCATCTGGAGGGGAGTACGAGATCGATGATGTCATGACATTAAGATCACCTAAATGTACCTCCTACTGAGTTTATTTGGCTTCCAAATGACGCTTAACCTCTGTGATTGAGTGTGTGTGCTGAAGGTGACTCTCAATGTGTTTATATCGGAGTTCGTTTGAGGTTGAGTATCTGTATGTGGGTGTGAGTTTGTATGGGAAAACGTTGCATTTGCATATTTATGACGGAATTCCCCACCTTCTCAGAGGGGCTGTGGGAGAACTTAATGTTCTGCACCTAGATAAGGCCAGGCACGGCAGACTCAGCAAGCCACAGACAAGCACAGTGTCAACAACCAGCACACACAATCTCTTCTACATTATTACAGAACAGAACGGCTTCTGCTCTTTGCTTTAGTCTAAAACAAGCTAGGTTGCAATAAATTGAAGAGAGAGGGCAAAAAAGAAGAGATACAAACATTACCTCAAGTTTATGAATGAATGTGTTTGGGTGTGTATAAGAGATAGTGAGAAAGAGAGTGAGAGTGAGAGAGAGACAAGAAAACATACCATTCCATCCACTGCAATGCTGGTGACGACACACCACTGAAAGGTACCCAGAATGAGCATTGCCAGGGCTACTATGATACCAATCTCCCCTGGTTTATCCTCTGCGGAATAACACACACACACACACACAGACACACGTGTGTAAACACAGAGCACAACAGTGCATGCAATGACCTCAAATCACTTCAAAGGCATTTTTCCAAGCACTGCTAACAATTAACTCTCAATGAAATTAATTGTCTGTGAAACCTGCCAAACCAAGCATCAAGTGACTTTTTAGACCCACAAGCCTTTTCTGTTACGTGAGAAAGGCCCTGAAATAAACAGTCGAACAGTAGCATCTGCACACCCACCACAGCTGTAGCAACTTCCTGTACTCTGAACAGTTTTACTCATCTCAGGGAAACCATTTGGAAATGTCTCAAAGGTTTATATGCTGTATGCTATATAGGGTGTTTGCTAAGTGCGGACCACGCCTTATAGAAGTAGAAAAGGAGGAAGAAAAAGGGGAGGGAACTCGGGGAAATTTGGGCTGGAGTTCTGAACTGCGTGCTGAAGAAGCGTGCAGTTATATCCCCCCCTTTATATTTAATGAGAAGTGGAAGAGTAGAAAAAGGGGGTTGTAGGGGAGGAGGTGGGTTGCGAAGTTTTCGTCACGAGAGGTAGTTAGTTAGGGGAGGTATTTATAGGACGGTTGAATGATACGGGGTGGAGTTAGAACGTAGTGTTCGGGCGTGGTCCTTCTCCCAAACTTTTGTTATTACATATCATTTAATGCTTATAATCGATGTCCTATGTCTAATACAGGACACAATTAGGTGCATCAATTAGGAAGCCTGTCCCAAGCCAACATACTCATGTGGGCCAGGTGGTTTCCAGCTGGGCGTGGATTCTGAGTGATTCTACCTGTGTAGATACTGAGACGCAGCTGGGTTTCCCAAAGGGTTCACATTGTTACAGTCCACCTTAATCTCACGTTGATTCAATCTAGGCCCCATGCAGTGCAGTAAACAACCCAGATGAGGTCTGTGTTTACCCCCTCCCAGGTCCCATCACTAACACTGATGGGGCACATTATTGATACCATTTGTGGGGCCAACATGGATCCCATTGACAAAACTTTGTGTGTCCCAGTTGGATTACCCATATAGGTCCCACATAGAAATGTCATCTGAGCTATAGATTTACTGATAGAAAGGAAGGAAGACAGTTCTTACGGTTGGTTCCAACAGCAATCCAGGCAGCAAGGGTGAAGAAGAAGACGTAGATGATGTCAGCACGGAATAGGAACCAGCGCAAGGTGGAGAGGTAGAGGAACCAGACCGCTGTGTGAGTATTCAGGGCTTTGTGGAACAGGGTTTCAAAATACGCCTGCCGGTCGAACGCCCGGATCGTCCACAGGCCCTTCAGGGAAATGATGAGATGAGAAAAGATGGGACTCCGGGCTGGATGGAGAAGAAAAAATGGGAAGAGTGAGTACTGATATTTTGTGCAGTGTCCTACACTATAAGGACAAAAGTATTGGTCATCTGCTTCATTACTCCAATATCAATTGCATTAAAAAAGTTTATCCTGTTTTTGTTGGAGTAACTGTCTCTACAGTCCACTGAAACTAGATCTACTAGATTTTAGAGCATTGCTCTTGGGATCTGATTTAATTTAGTAATGTAGGCATTAGTGATGTCAGAATTTTAAATAGAAAGTTTTGAAAAAAGAGCACCATCATTCCAGAAAACTCAGATCCATAATATCCAAATTTAATGAATCAATTGATAATTAAGTTTATGTAAGAAAATATTAATTTACCAGAATTACTAAGAAAAAGCTGCTTGCCTACGTATTCTGCCCCCGTACTTGTGAAAGCTCCTAGTTTACACAGATGAGAAAATATTTTCCTCTAATGAGGACACAGTTGAGGTACAATTAGTCTCCATGTGGGAATCATTAGGGAACATTTCTGGATACAAGTTTACAAGGAATGTTTTCTCATCTACTTCTAGTCAAAGGTGATGATAAGTCTGTGAGCAGATCTCTATCTGATCTCTATCATGTAGGAAAAGAGTGCTGTCAGGCAGTGAAGAATGCATCAATAATGACATCTACAGCATGTATGGTCACCAGTTGTTAACTTTTGAAGTATAATTATAATTGTGTGTAATACAGTTTCGCTGCTGCTGACCAATACAGACACTTTAAAAAAAAAAAACAAGCCATATGGGGAAGTAGCATAAAAAAAAAATAATAATCTGTACTGAGTATTAGAACACAGCAAAACTAGCCAACACCACTAGCAGTTTTATGTTTTAGTTACTTATATTTAATTTTATTATATTCTTTAAACATTTTAATAAATACACCTTCAATACTCTTTATATTGGTACATTATTATGCATATTTATTATAATTTGAGTGGCATAAATGGACTTAACACTACAAAAAAATATTTCTGGGACAATGTATCATCCAAAAACAACAGGCCTACTGAAAAGAGCATCCTTTGTTGTCAGTTCTTGTGAAGGTCTTGTGAAGCCCACACCTCAACAGTTGGACTATTTTGGCTGCAAAAGAGGCCTACTGACCTATACAAAATTAGATTGGTGGTTTTAACGTAATGGCTAACTGGTGTTATTTATACCACAAAACTGACCTTTTGTGACAGCAATTGTTGATTAATAAACAATGCTATCTCTGGACTGACCATACTGTCTCAGTGGAATTAAAAAAAGCAAATCTAATTGGTTGCATTTTGAACTATTAACCCGTGTAGCTAAAAAAATATACACCATATCCCACCAGGTTTTACTGAGGAGAAAGCCAGGAAAAGGAAGGAAGAAATAAAAGTGTGTCCCCTGTCCTTTTGCTTTAAAGCACCTACCCCCTCATGAACAGCCCAGCCTGATCCACATATTTTACAAAGTACTGTGTGTAACGTGCGCACTCCTCCAAAAATTCATTCATCAACACATTCTTCACATTCATCAGAGCACGTCAACAACCGTCACCCCCTTTCACACACACGACCAGCCAGAAACTAATGGGTTGCATCGCCAGTCTGTTGTGATCTCGCCCGGTAAAAGTGCTGCCTCAGTGAGTGAATGATGTCAGCACAGTTAGGAGGAAATCCCCTGCCGGGTTCTCTTTCCAAAACCTAACCAGTTCTGCTTTTACAGTGTGGAAAATCCTTGCTGCTCCCAGTATGACCCTGGACGGGCTGACCACGCTGGGGTTACTGCTAAGCTAGGGAGTATGAGGAACTGTAGACGAATAATGAGGCCATATACTGATCTACGCCCAATTTGCTTCCTCTGGGATATCCCATCTCCTCCTGCTTGTCTCATTCATCCTCTCCTCCTCTCCTGTTTTCTGCCATGCAGCTGACCCTCTGCCAGGGACTCGGTCAAACTGGTTGACTCGAAGAAAAAGAGTCACACGCCAGCCTGTAAGGAGTACTGACAGAGACAAACGTCTCAGTCTGTGGGCCCTAGGCTTACCCTCCTGCCCCCTCTGGCATGCGGTGTGCATTCTTAGAACCCTTCCTGATCCTTACTTTGTCCCTTACCACCGCATGTCCGGTCTCCAATATGAAGTCACAGGGATGCCATCAATGGTGCTCACGCAAGTGGCAATGCTCAGGAATTCGAATGAATGCTACAAATCAGACTGCTGAACTTTTGTCAGTCTCTGTGAGCAAGTGAGCACAAATACAGACATAGAACATACCAAAGTGATGCACTGAAGTGATTTGATTTGAAGAGAAGTAAATACACAGATGAAAAAATAAGTAAAAACTAAAATGTTTATGGAATTGAATTTCCTTTTAAACTAGTAAATAAGGTGTATATTATATAAAATATATATAATATATATAAGGTGTATATTATATAATATATATATATATATATATATATATATATACATATACATATATATCACTTTTTTCCATTTTCATTAAATGTTAATGTGTTTTTTCCTTGTCTGTCCATACCTTCTGTCTCCATTTGTTTCAGCTGCTGCCCCGTTCGCAAGAAGTACTTCCTCATCACAATAAAGATGAGGGCCAAGGGTGTAGCTGCAAGAAATATGTAGGGCCGCATGATGGACACCACCAGAATGCATCCAATCACCACCAGGGTCAGCTGCAAAAAAACAACAGTGCTCTATTACATGCCCTAAACCCTCCCTCAAAAACATTTTCCCATCAAACCAGAGTAAATTAAGGTAGCTACTAACCTGGACAAGGTCGAACATTAGCAGAGGCAACATGTCATCTATGATGGCCATGTCTTTTGTGAATCTGTTCATGATAGAACCTTCAAAATAGAAAAAAGATGCAAGCAATTAGCTTTACATTGAAATCGCACCAAAAACTGGCTTCTGTACAGTTTGCCTCCAACCCACCACTGACCTGTCTTCATGGTGTTCAAAATGGACATAGGTGCCCTCAGCACAGAACTCAACATTTTCTGGTGCAGTTTCTTGGAGATGGTGATCATGGTGTGGACCAGGGGAAGCCCTCTGAAAAAGCCCAGAGCTAATATGCTCTCTGAAGTGGCCACATAGATGTAGATGATATAGTAGCTGCTGGTGGGGCGAACGATGACAGCATACTGTGAGCTTGCCAGGGATACGTTGGCTTTTTCAGTGTTTGTGGTGTTCAGGGCGAACATCTGATTCTCTTCTTTCCAGACCTCACTGTTCAGAAAGAAGCAGCAACAGGGTTCAAATAACAGAAAGCTAATAGGCCTGTATCTGTTTTATATGGCAACTGTAGAGCAACTTCTGCATGGCAACTTCTTAATTTGTAATGGACATGATGTAAAAAAAAATTCCAAGTGATTTTAAAGCAGAGAATAAATAGAATTTCCATTGGCAAATCACCACTTTCACTGTAACCTAGTCCAAGACTAAAGTTGTATGACTCCAGGTTTGCCTTCCAAACACGCAGAAGTACACCTGACACCACATGTTTAATCAGTTAACCTTAATCTACAAACAAAGACTATTTGGAATGGAAACCTGAAGCTACACCAGCCCTTTGATAACAAAACTGGTGACCCTTGGTCACTGTATGATACAGCTGAAGTGTAAATACTCACTCGGTTATCAAAAAAATCCCAGCAACAGATCCTGCCACCTACAAACACAGGAGATGACTCTTCAGCAAAAACATACTGTATATTTATGAATAACAAACAAGATAAGATATGAATTAACAAGCTATTTTGTATCTGTATCAAATACAGGGTGAACAAAAAAGGAAAGCAGTTTGGCATACAGTGAATAATTGTCAACAAAATGTGGGGTAAAATTTTCTACAATTATGAGGTGTCTCACATCAACCTTCTAATTTGAAGCCTGAAATGGGCAGCATTTAAGACGGATACCATCTCAGGGACACGACTTAACAGGTTCCCTCTTACCTCAGAGTTTGTGTATAACAATAGATTAATGTTTGCCAAACCATTTTCATAAAATATGGATATATCCTTAATTCTGTATTTTTTACATATATGTATTTAAGTTTGTTCACAAATATCATGTTTAGTTCAGCTGTGATTGATTAACCTCTTACATCCACATAGATTCTTACCTCTACAGCATAGATGGCGAGAATAAAGATTAGAACATAAATTAGACTTTTGTTGGATGTCACATATCGGACATATGTGTTCCATTTTGTGGTTTCAAAGACGTTTTCAATTTGTTCGTCTGCAAGGCACGCCTGTGAAAAGAGACACAAAGCTTCTAAAGTGTGTTTGGTAATTATTATTTAAAATTTAAAGTGTCAAGATCAAGTGTTCATCAATGTTCTTTACATTGATTATCAACCGCTATTGAAGCGCCAATGTTTAAGATTCCTCTTACCTCAATGTTCTCCTCATCCAAGTCTCCAGTAATATCATACATGCTGTCCTTGGACAGTCGGCGGGCGTAGATGTCCACCTCCGAGGCAAGTTCGCTCTGGGGCACTATGGACAGGCGGCGGCGGAAGGAAGACTGGAGCTGATCCCGTCTACCCTGGCCCTGTGCATTTGTCATAAAGGCTAGGACTGACTGTCTCCTCTGGCCTGCCAGGTGCACGCCGTGATTATGGTATGTATCGTTCCCCATGAAGCAGTCATCCACCAGCTCATTCTCAGGCACTAGAGAGATTCTGCGGTCGGACAGTGGACGCCTCACTTCCTCCTCGAGTCCAGTAGGGGTGAAGGAAGACTTGCGGTCAGCCATAAGCGGACTGATGATCACAGATGATTTACGTTCATCTTTGTAGGCTGGTGGAGCCACCTGTCTGTAAGAAGAACGATCGGGGCGAATCCCTGAACTCTCATCCACAGAGATTCTGCGAAGGGTCTCAGTAAGGATGGAGCAGCGACGCTCTGCATTGACGTTGTCATAGGCCTCCAGGCCGAGCAGCAGGGAGCTGAAGTCAGGGCGCTGGGACTGCAGCTCTGAGAAGGTGCCGTAGAAGAAAGACTCGCCGTTGTGGAGCAGCAGAATCTTGTTGGCCCGTTTCAGGTGCTCGATTTTGTTGGTGACCAATATCCGTGTCTTGGAGGCCATGAGTCTGCACACACACCTGAGGAAAGAGACGTGGTCATAAATCTCTGCAGTTGGAAAATGGAATAGATAATGAATGATACTAAAATTAATTTTAAGGAATGGTGGATGTGCACAACATTAAAAACAAATACTCTAAAATTACAAATAAAATATAATATACATAATCCAATGGTTTATCTACAGAATATTTTACATCAACACAAATTAGGTTAACTTCACATTTATTTTTCTATGTACTGTGCTTAAAAGATACTTGCAAAACCTTTATCACCATCTGTTTTTTTTTGCTTTATTTGTTTCACACAGTTGTACTGTGTGGCTGTACTATACTCAGTGCATAATTTAAGTTACAATACAAATATAATATTTTTCTTTTGCATAGTAAGACAGCAGTTCCCAGGACATAAGTACAAATCCTTATCTGAGCAAATTAACTACTATAAATATTTCACACTGTGAGTGACACTTCTGTGGTAAATATCAGCGTATGCCACACATACTTGTCAAATATTTCTTTCTCTGTTGCGATATCCAGATGAGTGAAAGGTGCATCCAGCAGGTAGGTATCAGCATCTCTGTACACTGCCCTGAGAGAATAAAGAAAAAAACTCATTATTTTGATCTCTCTGACTACGCTTACATGGAAAAATTGCTCTGTGCTGGAGAACGATGTGCACTATTCCAGGAAACTTAACAAGAAGAAGTTCTAAAAGTGTCAGTTTATCTGTCTACAACCTGGACAAATGCAGGCAATAAAGCTGTGGCACTCACTCAAAGTGTATTTGCTTTTTATGACCCATAAATTCATAAGAACAGAGATAAGAACTTTTTATAATTGGGGAAACTCTCACTTAGGATATTTAAACACGTTTCTGTTTTCTTCCTTATGTCTGAAAATTGTGGGAAGCTATTGTGGGAAGGAAAGCCCATGTCCATCTACATTATATATCACAATAAAATAAGAGGAAGAAATTACACTAGATAAACACACTAAAGCAGTCAGTGTGCCAAATAAATTTAAGAGCATTTTACATGGTGAGAAACCAAATAAAAGGGTTTTGAGGATTGCAGAGAGGTGTGACTTTTGAGCAACACAGGTGCCCATGCTGAGAGGTTCTATGAAGCATAGAGGTACTTGATGTATGTGGGTGGTGGGTGTACCTTGCCAGGGCCACCCGTGCCTTCTGACCGCCACTGAGGTTTATTCCACCCTCTGCCAAAAGTGTTCTGTCATTCTCAGGAAGAGTAGCCAGGTCCTACAAGACACAATACAGTTTAAAACAATGTAACAAGAATAGTGAAAATTATCTTTGATGATTTTATGAGTGATACTTAGAAAAGCATACTGTGATACATCATCCATCACAATAACATGTTGTCAGCCCTATACAATACCAAGCACATCACTATCACACTTGCCTCCATATAATAAAAGAAAGCAGAAGGAAAGACAACAAATAATTTTCTGACTGACAATGCAGCAGTCCAACACACAAACACACACGCATGACATCATTATACACTGTATAAAGATATCACACATAATAAGGAATTACGGGTCATAAAATACGTTATATGATTTTATCATACTGGAACACATAAACACACCCACACACAAATATGATATATAAACCCACAGGCACATACTGTAGGAACTTATGCTGAGCGTGTCTTCATTCTTTTCAATCAGAATTACTTTTCTTTAGGGATGAACAGATATGAGAATCTTCTACTGGAATCTAAATTCCCATTTCACTGCATGTCCCTAACCTTATTAACCAGTTCCAGCCTTGAATATGAAATTTCTCTTGCTAAGAATGATGCTCGTCCTTCCAAAAACATCAAGGTGCATACACAAACAAACAAACTAACCTGGGGTGCAGGTAAAACAGATTACACCAAAACAGATCAGGCAAAACAGATCACAGGCACCTAATAAATGAACAGGGAGGCTTATGATTCAACAATAGGCCATCCTACCTTGTCAACGTCCACTCTGGAGGCATTGGGTTAAAAAAAATACATATCACATCAGTAGTTGTAAAAACTCTAATTGTAACAATGACTGGCACTGTGCCAGACCAACAAACCAGCGGGCAGCCATAATGACTGTGCCGCCACATAGGTGGAAGCGCTTAAATTTACAGCCCAGACATGACGCGTGAGAGGGGTCTGAAATGCTATGTGACAACAAAGGAGAAACACAGGCCCAGTTAACACAGCTGTTTAAGAAAGAGAATGTTTTCTTCGTTTTACAGCCTAAAGACACTACAAATATATACATGATTGCCTGGAACCATGAATATGTAATATGTAACCTTTCAAAAATCAAAAAGAAAAAAATTTGGACGTGTCTATTAACACAGATACACTGAAACAGTGTTATAGCACCTGTGTGAAACTTCCCTTTATATTTAAGGAGATACTGTATCACCAACCATTCTTTCACAGCACCAGCAAGCCAATGCAACATTTAACAGCTTCTGTTTGTGGAAGCAGAGCCTCAATTACAAGGTGTCAGTATTGTATTCTAACTGCTATTT
The DNA here is from genome assembly GCF_023375975.1 of Astyanax mexicanus. Classification (NCBI taxonomy): domain Eukaryota; kingdom Metazoa; phylum Chordata; class Actinopteri; order Characiformes; family Acestrorhamphidae; genus Astyanax; species Astyanax mexicanus. The sequence continues at coordinate 24,837,995 of NC_064416.1, read as the reverse complement.
CCTGTAAAATACAGTATGATCGGTTTTCAGGAAAATAGCCTTAGTAATGGGAAAGTCCATTAGAACTAATTCAACTGAATATCTATGTGCTAAAAGGAAGCTACATCAGACCAGCATTCTATCATGATAAAAATGATTTTTTTTGTGATCCAACTGTAAAGTAACTAGCATTGCATAGTTTCCAGTTATTGTTAGGAAAAAAGGAAACAAAAAAAATAAAGCTGGCATACAGATTTATTGCACTGTAAAGCAAGTATCACCTATCACCCAGGTTTAGGTGTGATGTGAGCAGTTCCTAGATGACTGTGAACACAGAGGAGCATTTTAGATCTCTGAGCCTCTTTTCAGAAGAGATTCAATTAAACTAGGGGAGGCCCGTCACTCAACACAGCTGATGTCTGCATACGATTGGCCATTTAGTATCAAGAGATCATGGCTGTGAGTGAGGGGAGCCATATTGAGTAATATGACACAGTGGTGTCGTGCTGAATGTAACAAAGGTTCTCAGTTCAACTGCCAGCTAAACATTCCGAGTGGCAGGAGATTAGACAAGACATAGAGAGAGAGAGAGAGAAAGAAAGGAACAGAAAAGTGTTTTTCATTCACCAAGTTTTTCGGCAAATTTTTAAATTAGCAAGGAAAAAATGCAGAAATATTGTACAAAGATTTTTTGCTAAGATGATGTGGAAAACTCTAATTGGTAGATGCCAAAATGCAAATAACAGCATCACACTTACCCCCTTTAAATTTACAGTACCAGTCAAAAGTTTGTTCAGACCTTAAATTCAGAGTTTTTTTTATTATTTTAAAATATCCTGCATTAAATTAATACAAAAGTCATCCAAACTATGTAGACAAACTTTTGGAATTATTTAGTAAACAAAAAAAAAGATAAACAAACCAGATTATCATTTATATTTTAGAATCTTTAAAGTAGGTACCTCTTGCTTAGATGACAGCTTTGCACATCTTGTCACCTGGAATGACTTTCAGTTAACAGCTGTGCTTATCAAGAGTTAATTACTTGAATTTCTTGCCCTCTAAATATGTTTGAGAGTATCAGCTGTGTTGTGAAAAGGTACAGTTGTTATACAGTGAATAGCTCTATTTGAGTAATGTGCTAATCTAAATGATGGCAAGAACTACTCAACTAAACTAAAAACTTTAAGAAATGAAGGTCAGTCAATCCGAAACATTTCAAAAACTTTGAAAGTATCCTCAAGTAGAGTCACAAGGACCTTCAAAATGATATGTTATTATAAAACTGGCTCTCATCAGGACCGCCCCATAGTCTGTAGTTAGTCATAGTCAATATTAATTTACAATGTAAAAACCTATACTTACTACCTTATACTCCTGTTTACTCACTATAATAAACTATACTCCTTATATTCCCTGTACTTCCCTATACTTCCTATATATATTCATAATTGTGCAAGAGAGGAGCAAAATTAAAGAGGGAAGCATATTAAAAGAGTCTAAGCAGATCAAAGTGAAACTGATGAGCAGTCTTAGATAACAGATAAAGAGAGTGATAAAAAATAAAGTTCCGTCCACACCTCCTCTAGCTGACATGCTTTGACCACACTGGTATAGCGGAATTCGTCATAGGTCAGACCAAACAGGATGTTGTCTCGAATGGTGCCAGGCAACGTCCAGGCAGTCTGAGAGGAGAAGGAGACCCGGCCACTGTGGCAGATTTTTCCAGAGGAGGGGACCAGCTCACCCAAGATTGTCATTAACAGAGAGCTCTGTAGATATAGAAACTGTATCAACAAGCAGCAAGAGCTAAAAGCTCCCTTTCAATCATCATCATCTCTGCTTCAACACTTCACACTGAGGGTCCAAATCAATTCAACCTGTTTAATGAGTCATTTATTGGTCAGGTATACAGTTTATGACAGATCAGGAACAAGCAGATTATGAACTGATAAACAGTTTTTTAAAGTTTTATAAAGCCCGATCCTGAAACAGTAATTTAAAAAACAATAAATATAGACAATCTAGTGATTTTGGGGGGTATAAAGGGTTAGAAATAAACAAATATTGACCATCAAGTTACTTGTTTGGGAATAAAGCGTTAAAAAGACAAAAATGTAATTGTCCTACCTTTCCAGATCCTGTGGAGCCAGCCACAGCCAACATTTCACCTTTGTGTAAGTGCAAGCTGATATTCCTAAGAACAGGTGTTACGTAGAGGTTGGTGAAGAAGAGCCCGTCTCCATTCTGATAACCATTTCCTTTATTCTCCTGTTTAATCTTCTCAAATAGTTCCCCTATTCCCTGAAACAACAGTCACACAGACAGGATACAAAATTATAAGCAAATATTTTGCTTACATATTATATATCTGCATTAGGTGTAATGACAACTCCTATTTTTGTTATGGTAACAAGTGAGTTACCACAAGAAGTTTTTGCTTTTTTTACATCTTTATTCTACTACCAGACACTTAAATAGCTTGTGCTTTTGTTCTTTGCATCTTTACTGGAATCAGACAGTGAGAACTTCCATGGTATAGAGAAAGGGGTGTGGCTCTGGTTTAATCATTGACCTCAGTCAGTCTTTGTTGGTCTGTGGCTGTGTGGTGATTAATCTCTGCATCCATTTCGTATTCAAATGTGTCTAGAACCAGCTGACAAAAGGCAGTCATTAGCTGTGTCCTCCCCTACAAATTCCCAGTCCCAGCATGGACCTACGGGCATTCACATTTCATCACACATTAAACTGTTATTTTTTTTACTTTTACAAATAACTTCTCACAATTGTTGCATTATATTGCCTATTATTCTGTTTCTTCAGAATATTTTTGAGAGTCAAGATGACCTTAATGGAGAAAATCTAAAAATACCTCATCCCAGGAAGCTGTGACGTTTTCTAGAGTCATGTCTGTGATGCTGAGGTCATACGCCAACATTTTGTATTCTTCTTTGCTGAGAAAGTCCTGGACGTCACAGTTGACAATATGTATAACACAAAAAGAAGAAGAGGAAAAGGTTGTGAGCCTCACTTTAGATACAGTTCAAGACAAAGTTACCTCTTGTCTTCATTTAGTACAGTACAAACAGTTATTCAGCAACAGAAAGAATCAGCTGTTGTGGGCAGTTTAAAAACAGGTCATGTCCCTTTAGCCAACACCAGGTCATGATAAGTAGAGTAACACTGTGATTATAAGCATTTCTGAAAATGTATCACTAACCACAGCAAAGCAAAAATATGCTGTAAGAGGCACAGGCAGTGAGCATGGCTTTGTAATGCCAAAATGAAGCTCCTAGCATGTTTTTTTATGTATTTCAATATAGCTTTAATTTGTTTTTACAAACGTATTCATATTTTTATGACATAATAACTCATTTATTAGATATTTTCTAGAATAACTAAATGAAACAATTACATTGTTTTTGCTATTATTCCTTAATAAACACAAGTCTAATATTTTCTATAATGACAAAACTTCTTAATGCTTTGTATAATAAGTAAAATTATATGTTTTTTCTACATTGGCATTCAATTACAGAGTATTATTTATTACTACTAAACATTTTCTATAAATATTTTAAGATATTTCTTATAATAACTAAATTAATCATAGTTTCTATAATGACTTAACACAATTACTCAATGTTTTTTACTATAACTTTAATTAGATTTCATTAAATATTCTATTATTACTTAATTACTATACAGATACTAGATTTTCTTTAATGACTAAATACATTGTCCAGTTTAATTTTATAAATAAATACAATAATTAAAAAAAAAATACAGTTTATTAATTGTGACATTTGTAACACTAGGCATAAAAGTGATTATAAAGTGATATTTAAAAGTGATATTTCAACGAAGAGACTATTCATTACTTACAAACAGTACAATCAAAAAAATAATGGTACCATAAGTGGTGCACTAATTGAATGTGCTACTGTATATAGTGCAATATCTTGGTTTAAGATGCACCACAGAATGCATGGATTGACATGATAATTGTAGTCTAGAATGCTGCATTGCAAGTGAGTATAAAACTGAAAAAAAAGAGATTGAAGGCGCTTTTCTACCGGCATGGTGCCAGTGCTGGTGCCAAGTCCCCGAATGGTTTCTTCGCGTTTTCACGACAAAATCACAGGTTCTGGGCCAGAAAAGCTGGTTCCGTTCTAGCCCGTTCTAGTCAAGAACCAGTAAACCTGTGATGTGTGCGGCCAAAGGGCAGAGTGTTGAAGGGTCTCTGGGGAAAATTTGTTTACAAACCTCAATGCTACTCTGAGCTAAGAGCAGCAAAAGCAGCTAAATGAATGAAATGAATCAACAGTGGTCCACCAAGGACAGCAGCACAAGTTGCAAAAGGAGGTCGGGTTCCGCCATGTTGCTTTAAAATCGTCCCCTAACTGTTTACGACCACATTCACATACGTATTGAGTGACCCCTTTAAAGCAGTGGAAACACAGGCTGGTTCTTAAAAGGTGTGCAGGAATGGGCATGGGCTCCGGCTCTGGTACTTTGTTGGTGGGAAAGAGGTAATAGAGTAGCTTGTTCAAATGACTAGAACAGCCCATTATTTGTTTGATGTGCGAAAGCTATGTCGAACCTACATGTGTGGATAGCATGACTTTGATTTACATACTAGGCTACATTAAAAACTGCACTGACCTCAATTTTCCAGATGAGCCGAATGGTATCATACCACATCTGGATAGAGGCAGGCAGCTGGCGGGTGACAGTCATGCGCAGCACCATGCAGTAAGACAGCGTGGTGAAGACGCGCCGCACAGTGATGCCGGTGGTGAGGGCTTGGGGCACCACTGCTGCAGTGATCACCCAGATGGCAGAGAAGAAGTAGGCAGCACTGTAAAAGTAGCGCAGAGAGCCAATCTTCCTGGTCAGCTTGACCTCATCTCTGAAAGCAACAGAGTTACAAGCAGATCAGTATGTGATGTACAGGTTAGTAAAAGCTCACTGCATTACTATTATAACAAACAAGGAAGTTGTCCTGCAACCTAGAGGTATAATTCATCAGGCAGCAATAGGTGAACAGTATAACTGTTAAAACATTGGAAAATCTTATACACCAAAAAAAGTTATATTCTTTTTAAAATGTGACTGCATTCAATCATTTGACTTTATAACCCTCTGTATATGGTATTTTTAAACTACATAAAATCTGATTGAAAAGCATAGGGATTATACTTTTGGTCACATTTACTCTTACTGTCTGATGTTCTTGATGATGGTCTCCATGATGTCCTCCCAGCCATAGGCTTTCACTGAGTGTAGATTCTCCATGATCTCCGAGGTCAGAGCTAGACGCTTGTTGGTCAGCAGTATCCTTTTTGCTCTAATAAAAAAAAAGAGAAAATGTAGACTTTGCACATATATTGTTTTGCATTAAATAGTATTTGTATTGTAAGCTAATGTATAACAATGACAAAATAATCTAATCACATTTAAAGGAATAAAATAGTTTTGCAAAATGAAGCTCTTGCAGTGTCCTATTTTACCACTACACAGATAAAACTAGTTCTCTAGTGATCTGGCTAGGCATGATCATGCTAAAAACAGCACCTGATGTCGGAAATTCTAAAGCAAATGTAAATTTGGACAGTCTGAGCTGAGCATAGCTAAGAATACACCAGTGCCAACACTTCTAACCCCACATGACCTGCCAGCCATGTTTACATTTCTCAAGAGCACAAGGCAAGCCAAGGTCCTGATTATAAGGGAGGGTGTGAGCTACCTGTTCAGACTCATCAAAGAGCCTGACCCGCTGGAATGTGGGTATCAATCTGAGCAGTGAAGAAAGTAGAAAAGTGTCCATTTCTGTCTTTTCTAAGAACACATTTTCTTTATTGTTGTGACCCTTTTTATGATATATAAATAATATGATCTAATCAATTCTTAAAGCAATAGATGTTTCACATTTGATTCAACTTTTGTTGTTCCTCTAATAAAACTGTTCTTTTTGTTCTGTTCTGAAGAGTCTACATACAGTCAATTAGAAAGTAGACCAGTGTTTACAATAATAAAATCAGTATCACACTTCTTAGAAAAGAGAGACACAGAGAGATAAAATTCCATGCATTTTCCTATGGCTAGTGTGGACATGCAGGTGCCCCAGCTCTTCTGGAGTCGAATGATTTTAAAACCAAAACAGTAGAGGCACTGTACACATCATATAATAAAGCCCTATTCTGACAGTATTAGTTTTACATGAGAAGGTGGGTAATGTAATAATTCCTAAAGTTCAAATGCAGCATGTCAGTCCTTTTAGGGACTTTAAACACCCACATCAACAAAAGATATATTATTTCTGTGTAAATCAACATAAACATAGGTAAATATACCGTTACTTCTTTTAAAAAATGAGATGAGATTACACTGCTTTTCTGCAGTACAAAAGCACTTGAGGAGGCATACTGTTTTGTTGTGCATGGCATGGATATTTTGGATTATTAAATTCTATGGCAAACCTCAGGTATCATACAACATTCAAACCTCAAGTTGGAAAAAAAAACTTGTAAGTACTGTACTGTGAATTAGTCAAAAATGTTACAGATATCCTGTAGTAAAAACAGTATAATTACTCCAACTGCCCATGTAAATCTAATGCTGTCTGAGTAAGGGTTAAGACATTTCTAAAAATGTGCGAACCCAAAACACAAATGTACATAATTACAAACATAAGACAAGATGAAAGCTTACTTGTAGGGGCCCATTTTATGGGACAGACAGGCCTGAATGACTCCCAGTAAGGAGATGGCAGCGAGGGCACAGAGGCTGTTAATATCAATAAGCTCCCAGATTAGTCCCACACACAGTATACACTGCAAAGGAGAAATCCAGACGTAGTGGGCCATGCCCAGACTCTATAAAGCAAACACAATTTTAGGTCACATTTTGTCAAGCCTCAATGACGTATAATACTTAATTTGGTAACACAGTGCAGAACAGAATTATTGTTTATGTGGAGACAGTAACAGAGTAGCAATGACACAGTATCACGAGATTCATTCAGATGTATCACATTTGTCAGCAAGTACATCAAGAACACAAGGCTCAGATATAAAAATAACTGAACAGTATTATAAAATGTCCTTGTTAAATGTAATGCAATGTATTTACCTAATTGGAAATAAAAGGTCTTGATATAAAAATATGGATGTTATTGTCTGAGTTGTCATTTAAACACAAACAATCTTTTTCATGCAACAAAACGTTAACCATTTAGCTTGTCTTTTTGATAGAGCACATTTTGAGCCACTATCACCATCTCATTGAGTTGAACTTAACTCTACCTGATCATGCCATCACAACCAATTGACAAACATAGTGTATGTTGTGGTGAGAAAATGTCTTTTCATAACTGCAAACCAGCAATGTTTTATTGAATACTATAAAAATATAAATTGAATAAATTACATTTGTGCTAGGCACCACCACAATGATGCATAAAATAGAAAGGTCTAACACATTTCACACATTATCGTTTGTTATTTTTTGTTGAGTGTTCTTATTTGTTTTCATTGCGACCCCCCAATAAATTCATTGCTTTCTCTGGTGATGACAGGTTAAGAGTTAAGTAGTCGACTGATGCTTTTACTCTGTTTTTTCAAATATCAGGACCTCACAGGACCACCACAGAGCAGGTATTATTTAGCTGATGGATCACACAGCACTGCAGTAACACTGACATGGTGTGATATGTAAGTGTATGTTGCACTGGTACAGGTGGATCCGGCACAGCAGTGCTGCTGGAGGCACTCCTACGTAGCTGGTCCATCTAGTAAATGTAAAGTCAAAGTCTGCTGCTGCATGGTTTGTGTTGGTCATTTTAAGTCTTTCATTAGTGCCCACAGGGCACCACAAACAGGAAACTGTTGGTGACACTGGCAGTGACACTGGCACATTCGCCTTCCAGCACTGGGTCTTGGGTTCAAGTCATCTGGGTGGAGTTTCCATGTTCTCTTTGTGTCTGCTTGGGTTTCCTCCGAGGGCTTCACTTTCCTCCCACAGTTCAAAAAACATGGAGAACAGGTAAACTGGCCACTCTAAAATGCCCAGAAAAATTGGAAACTCTACATTTGCCCTGGTGTTGTGAGTGTTTTAGTGTATGTAGGTGTAAGTATGCAAGAATGTGTGTATGACTGTATGCCCAGATATGGATTAGCACTCTGTGCTGGGTCAGCTCCTCAATGCCCGATGCAGTCTTCCAGATGGACAGTCGTTTCCGGTTGAGAGCATGCTGTGTAAAAGGGAAACTGCCATACTTCAGTTCATCCAGGTTGAAAAATGCAAGATTCTTGCACACAAACACAGTCACACACAAAACACTGAGGGCTGGTGTGAGTGATCACTCAGCAAGGGGGATACATTACCCTACAAACAGTAGCCCTCAGATCACATTCTCAACCTCACAAGGAGAATGGTGTGACTATTGGCCCCCGCTAAGAACACACACACAAAAAGGGAGAACCAATGTATGTTCTCTGAGACAAAAAGTGCTTTACACTTGCCACATTTGATACAGGTGATAATTGCTTCAGAGCATTTGCAAAGTGTATCAACATTCATCACCCTGGTTCGACCTTTCTCAAGAGTTCTAAAGTTCAAGCTTTTTCTTCTCTGCTGCATTACTCAGAGAGTAATACACTCTTGCTATTTCAATATCAGATATGGATTCGTAGGTTCAGAAAACACTTTTAGAGTGAGAGATGTGTTTGTTTTTTACTATTGTACATTGCTGTTAATTATTAAAAAAGTTGGTGTGTTTATGTCAGTGTTATGAACAGGTGGCCAGCTGGTACTTGCCTGATCAAACTTGCCCAGGTTAGCTGACATCAAGCTGACTAGCTGTCCTGTGCTGATCTTGTCCAAAACTCGACTGGACAGCTTCAGCGTCTGGGGTAAAGAGGAAGAAAAATCTTAATTGACAAAGATAAACACAAATGGAAATCTACATCTGACAACACTCAGCAATAAATTTTGCAACTCATCCTTACTCACTACAAAGAAATTAGGACAAGAGAGGACAAGAATAGCTGGCAGCTCACCTTTTTGTAGATTAAGCTAAAGAGGGCGATGCGGATCTGCATGCCCACGTGGTGCAGCCCAAACATGGCTGGCTGCAGTAGTAGGAAGCGAGCAATAAAGAGAAGGCCCAGGCCGAAGGCCAGGAAGTAGCCCTGCTCTCGTTCTGGCTCGTGGAAGGGGTCGAATGAAGCAATTATTCGTCCCAGGAGCTGAGGCTGTACAGATTTTGTGGCTTCCTGCACAAAGAATACGCAAAGGTGAATTGGCTTTTTGTTGTATTGTAGTAAACCGATTCTAACACAATGCTTTTGCTTTTAATTACACTCTCCATTTATAGTGGAGAGTCACGCAATTCATGCTACGAGAGCACACTTATTAGACAGCAATTCATGTGCATTTGTTGACAAGCTGAGGGATATAGAAACAATGTCTGAAGCGAAACAAGCATGCTGACTGACAAGGTTAGGGTAATGTTACAGGACACCACATTTCCTGCTCAATGTTTGTTCAAGTACTGAATCTTCAACCTGTACCTCGACTGTGGGCATGACACACTTGTTAAGGAAGCCCCATATCAACTGCTCGGCTCATTTACATAAAGTTGATTGGACATAAAGTTGACATATAGCACATGTACTGAGCTAAAATATTTACTGTTAATTTTAAATGCATTGTGGGAGATTTTTAAAATCCACTTTACCATACACTATAAAATAAAAATATAAAAAAGTGTACTTAATTGTGTACTGAATAAATATATAAAATAGAGGAGAGCAGCATGTCTATCTAAACTGGTTAACCAAACTACACACACACACAGTTAATATGTGATCAGCAGTGGGCAGCAACCTGGTACTGCACTTTTACACAGAATGTGGCATTTACCAAGAACAATAAGAACAGGACAGTCACTCCTTCGGTGTTTACATAAAAGGAAGGAGCTATTCCTCTAAGCGGAGGACACAGCAAAAGTCACACTACACTGCAAACTGCTCTAAGAACCACCCAACTACATTGCTGTAATACCAGAGAGCCAGCAATAGCTGACCACAAGCTAACACGCAATACATTTCTCACTGATTTGGCTTATTTTGCTTGTTCATGCAGAAACAGCTCCTTGTTGCCACATGCAGAAGTCTTTGAATGCCAGAGAGTCTGAGAATGATAGAGAGAGACACACAGCTACAGAGACTTACCCCCAAATAGAGGAGAACTCCAAAGAACAGAAAGGGCCGAATAAAGCATCGGGAAAGTGCTCGGAGGAGACTGGGCTTCTTCTTCGCGGAGATAACTTCTCTGTCCCATTCCCTGTGCATAAGGAAAAAAAGAAAGTTCAAAAGAAACAGTTAAACACCCCTCCACATCCTCCCAGCCACTGTAAAGAAGCCATGGCCCACATTGTTCAGGAGACTCGTGAATAACCAGGGTGATTTAGAGAACTTATTAAATGGGCCAAAGAGACCCTGACAGGTTGAGAGGGAAACTGCTCCAAGCTTTTAATTGTATAAAAAGTTCAAATTCCCAGAAAACCAGCATGTTTGAGGACTAAAAATACTGCCAACTATCCATCACTCACCAGGGGCCTGGCACTTTAAAAGGTCGTGTTTGATGCCTGTTAAAGGGGCACTGGCACCCCAACCCAAGAAAATGCATAGTGGGTGGTGTGAAACATGGCATGTTAGGGCTTTTACTGGAAGGAGCAAGGCAGCATTTACTTACAACACAAAACATCTAACACTCTGACTCAAAGGTGTGACGGTGTTTAGGCCAGCTTAAGTAACAGGACCTTTGAAACCTCTGGAAGCTGCAACAGGAGCAGGGACAACACATCCTGTGGCTGTAAATAGGGTTGTGTTATGAAATAAAATTTCATGTTTAATGTTAACAGAGTCACTCTCTGTTCATCACTGAATGAAGGAGTACTGGGGGAAATTGGGGATAACTAACATTAAACAATAAAACAATAGAAGACTATGAGCCTGGCATCAAGCAATAAAACAATATCTTATCTCCACAGCAGCAAACTTATAATCTCATTCATTATGAGCATGCAAGGATGAGTAGGAGACACAAACTTCTCAAGCCGTTCTGCAAGTACATCAGCTGTGTCTTGTGATGCCGTTTGATACACATCTGTTGGCCTCAGTTTCTCCCTGAAACCCTTTCGCATAATAGGGTTTGTCCACCTGCAAAAGGTCAGAACAAATAAACGTCAGTCAAATTGTTTTTGGGTGTTTCGATGTCAGTGTGTCTATAAAGTGTCTATAAAAGTGATGCTACAAACCTGCAAAAGTGTTTAAAGTGTAACACTGCTTTTAGTAACACTGTAGCTAAGAGACACATGCAGTAATTAGCTGTTCAGTTCAGTGTTTTCCTTATATTGTTGTTGTTGTTGTGTTGATCTCCAAAACAGAAAAAACTCAAACATATCTTAACTATAACTTTCAGATACAAGATACAAGGTTCTTGCATAACAATGTATTTGACTGTTGTCACACAATTTCTATTTTTATTTTGTGGTGTTACTGGCATTTTTATATTTTAATTTTCTGAATTTTTTCTGAATTGGAACAAAACCTATTTACATGTAGTCTTCCACTAAAAAATCTTATTTTTCCTTCTCCTAAAGCTGCAATTTTGAAATGAATTTGTTCTTACATGGCTTCATTTGTTAAAACGTGGTAGATATAGGGGGTGTTCAAACAAATGCTTTTCTATGGCTAAATCTTAAAAAATATCAGTTTAAAAAAATACAAATGTGAGGTTTATTTCCAGCTAATGGTTACTTATATTATAGATCAATCTGTTGATTTATTGTTTGGTTTTTACACTCTAAAAATGGTTAGATGCATTTTTTCCAATACTGGTAATAAGCAAATGTACACAGTTTGATTATTTATTTTATACTCATTATATTGCTGCAAATGTACTCTTAAATCTAAATCTGCCAGGGATCAAATTTTATTTAAAAAAATCAAATTAAATATAATCAATATTTATTATAATAAAATTATAATACAATCGAATATCTAATCTTAAAATATTTTCTTTAGCTACATCTTAAGTAATTAACATTTTAGTAATTAACATATTATTATTATTATTTTAAACAGAGGCATAGTGTGGAATCTGTGGTTAGCTAAAGATGCTTTAAGTTATCTAGCGATTTATGTGAGCTAGCTAAATTAGTTACTATTTTCGTTTATTTTGTATTTTTAGAAAAGTATATTTTAAGCAAACACTGTTTGACTGAAGTAGCACTACTTTTATCTTAAGATATTGAGCTGAAAAGCGAGTCTGGAGAGTTGCTGAGGCTCTGTTCTGCTTTCTGTGAGTGGCTGAAGACTTTGATGCTTAATTTATTACTAAAATAGTTAAAATTTAGTTAAATAAAATATTTGTCATATATTTGATTGTCATTTTATTATAAATATATATACAGCTCTAGAAAAAAATAAGAGACCGCTTAAATAGTGAGTTTCTTTGATTTAAGCAAATTGAAAAGGAAAATGGATGATCACGATCCATCAAACCAAGCTGAACTGCTAGATTTTTTGCTCCAGGAGTGGCATTACGTTATCCAAAAGCAGTGTGTAAGACGAGTGGTGGAGGAGAACGTGCCAAGATGCATAAAAATTGTAATTAAAAATCAGGGTTATTCCACCAAATACTTTTTGCATTATTTGAGGTCTGAAAGCTCTGCATCTTTTTTATTTCAGCCAATTCTTATTTTCTGCAAATAAATTCTCTAAATGACAATTGTTTTATTTGGAATTTGGGGGAAACATTGTCCGTAGTTTATAGAATAAAACAACAATGTTCATGTTACGCAAACATGTACCTATGAATAGCAAAATAAGAGATTTTGAGGTGAAACTGAAGTGGTCTCTTTAATTTCTTCCAGAGCTTTATATCTATATAAACCCTATATGATACTGCGAGAGCAGCTATAGCCTCTTTCTCTCAGTATGTCTTCACTTCACCTTTTGTAAATGAGTTTATATTCAGTGCGTGGAATATTCTAGCAGCTCCTTACCAGAAGAAGTATCTGGAGAGGAAACTGGCCTCATCCACAGGTGACTTGTTCATGCTCGCCGAGCCCGGGCGCGGGAAGCAGCTCTCCGCTCACATCTGCTGTCCCTTCAATAGGGCTGCTGTCCTCCACACACACTCACACTCATACACTTAAGGGGTAAGGGGTTCTCCGTATTTCTCCCCGTTAAGAAACCCCCCCTTCCCCACACCGTCTCACAGCGCTGTCCGTGTACTTGGTGTGTGCGCGTGGACGTCGCGAGCCCCCCCGTGATCCGCGCGCGAGCAGCACCGCACTCTGTCCGCGCTGCACTGCGCGAGCTCCCCTGTGGGCACGCCGCTCTCGCGCGCTCTGCCTTTTAAACACAATCAGCTCACGTGCGGCGCGGCGAGGAGACACGATATCCAAACACACAAACAGGCGCGCGGAGGCGGAGGAGGAGATCTGCGCGAGACTCGGTCATTCAGAGCCCACAGTCACCACATATTCACACCACTGTACCTAACTCACACTCAGTGCAGGAAGCGCCCTGCACTCATTCCCCACATACAGACATCATCAACACCGACATTAACCGACACATGGATTTCCTTATACTGACTGACCGGTTTAGCTCTTTTCCAGTACAGGTCGTTTGAGTTTGGTGGTTTATCTATTAGCGTGATCAACCTGACCACGCTACAGTGGCTTGCAAAAGTATTTATACTCCTTTATTTTTTATATTTTGTCACCTTAAAACCAACGTATTTAATGTATTTTACTGAGATGTTAAATGAGAGAGCAACACAAAGTAGCACATAATTGTGAAGTGGGACAGAAATGCTAAAAAACAGCAAAAGCAAGCCGCCTGGCCTTTTTCCCCCTGCTTGACCTGAGCATGTACTTCAAACCAGCTGTTTGCTCTCCAATTGAGCAAAAGATGCTCCACATATAAACTGCTAACACATTTACTTCCTTAGTAAAGCTACGAGTCGTCTCTCAAATATGATATTTATTGTTGTTTGGGAAGAAGGCTACCTTTATACATGTATTAATGTGCGCATGTGAGGCGTTTCAGAAATAGATTCGTTCACATTACACACAAATACGGGTCAATTACATTTGTTACAATGAACCGCCAAATCCAATCTAAGCAAAAAATCGTATTTGAGCAATGTAGCTTGTAATGTGAACGTAGCTTTAATTATTTAATAACTGTGTGTAATCTTTTCTCAGTATAAATACACCTGTCCATCATTTAAAAATGGAGAAGTATACTACAACTGCAGTCCCACCAAGACATGGTCGTCCACCCAATCTGACAGATCAAGCAAGGAGAGCACTGGTCTGAGAAGCAGACAAAAAACCTGTAGTCACTCTGGAGGAGCTGCAGAAATCCACAGCTGAGCTGGGAGAATCTGTCAACAAGACAACTATAAGTCGTGTACTCCACAAATCTGGCCTTTACGGGAGAGTGGCAAGAAGAAAACTATTGTTGAAGGAAAGACATAAGAAGTGACGTTTGCAGTTGTGAAAAAGTGACAAAAATGATAAAAAGTTAAAGAGGTCTGAATATTTTTGCAAGCCACCATAGTTGACCAGCATTAACAACTTTCCTCGACAAAGGAGGAAGATAAGTCTGGCAAGTTGGTTGACCAGCAGGACCAACATGACCAATGTGGTTGACCTGCATGAAAAATGTGGTTGACTAGCATAATCAATATGATCAGCATTGACCAGCATGACCAGGTTGGCTGAGTAGAATGAAAAGCTTGTTGACAAATTTGATCAGCATAACGTGGTGGTCAAACCGCCTAAATAAGCTGATTGGCAACATGATCAGTGTGGTTGACCAGCTTGACCAGAATGGCTAAGGTGGTTGAATAGTCTTAGCCTTACCTGGTTGACCAAACTGCTTGACCAGCATTGCCACGGTGGTTGACTTGCATGACCACGATGGTTGACCAGTATGGCGAAAATGGTTGATCAAGCTTGTTGACCATCATGACCAGGTTAGTTGACCAATGGTTTTCAATGCTGGTGAACTATTGTATAACCAAAGTAGTTGACCAGCATGGCCAAGCTAGTTAAGTATGACTTGAATGAATAGCATGACCAGCCCAACCACACTGGTCAACCTAGCTGACCAGCTTGTCCATCAAACATAAACATTAATAACATTCTGTCCTTATAGTTGCACCTGTCAAGAGGTGGGAACAATAAAAAGTAAATAAGGATATCTCTATATCTCCTGACATAGTTTCCAATCGGAAGAAAAGGAAGAGTGCAACATGTCTCTCCTGCTGCTCAAACAGGACTCCTGCGATAAACACCTCAGTAATCTCACATATCTCCCATCAAGTGACAAAGGCAAAAGTTTCAAAATGAACTACAGCATTTCTTATTCAGGACTAAGGGCCTTTTAAACTTTGCCATTGTGAATTACTATTGTATTTCACTACTGTTTTTGAATTCACTCTGTATTTGAATACAATAGCTATAGTACAATATCTTTGATCTGGAAGCCAAGGTAATCAAACCACATAAACATTAAGAGAAAAAACAGTTAACGGTTGAAGGTAAATAAGAAAGAGGGTAAGCAGCAACAAGAAAAGGAAGAGGATAGGAAATTCTGGATAAATTCTGCTCATATGAATTTTTTACTACTCAAAACTAGTTCTGATAAACACAAAGGGAAACTAATTGCTGAAGCTATTGGTGCAGTAGTTATGCTGGGTGAGACTGACAGCCCACTACTAATGCCACATTTGTAATCACAACATTTGAACAATAAGTTTCGCCTTGGATTTCATATTAAACCACTATGAATGACTTTCAAGTTCACACCTCAACAAATTAACTAAACCTGGTGGAATTTCCCTTTAATGAATCATAGCGCAGCACAATAACAAATGAACAAAGGATTTACTGCAAAACTAGTGAGCAATACCTAAATAACTGAATCATTGACTCCCCCTATAGATTGAGACAACAGGAATGAAACAGTTGTATTTACAGTTTCAGTATAAGCAAGAACTGTTTTTTTCAGTATAAGCAGAAGTGAATATTGGCAGCACAAAATTCAATGCATGTTAACTTCTAAATGTAAATATACTTCTTTTAATTACTATAAAATGTTTTTTGTTCTCTTTTTTTAAAAATTAAAACACATATGAAAATACACCAGATCTGAGAAGAATGTCTGGTAAAGAATGTCTGTTTGGCTGACATTTACACTGACATGCCAAAAGGCATTACCACACATGGTGAACGGCGTTGTGGGTAGTAAGGATCGTGACTGGAAGCCAAAATTGTTTGTGCAAACAAACAAGAAACTGTCAGAAATCATGTCCCCATTCAACACAGGAGGCCCCAAGCAAGCATAATCTGCAGGTCAGTGAACCATTCTTTAGCTTCCATTAGACACAATACTAGTTTCTGTCCCATTACTTTTGGAATGTCAGTATTTTTTCTGGTAAACCATACCCTAACTGTACCATTTCTGCCATCGTCTAGCAGAGGAAGTATCAGTTACCCACTGCAGGAGGATCAGGAGTCAGACAAATATATATCATTTACCTGCAATTAACAGAATGCCTTGTCCTGTTTTGTCAAGATTTACCACCCTTAGGAACAGTTTATTAAAACCTAAGGGTAACTAAACCCACATTAAATAAGTAATGCAACACTGCCCCAACACTGACTTTTTTAAACATTTGTAATTATTTTACACAGCTCTAAATGCACTATTTATTGTATTGACTTACACACATTTTAAATCAAGAACAAAAGACTAAAATGTAGCATGTCCTTGTGAGCATAAAACCCCCAAAATTAAATAGGATGCATCCACCAGCTGAGAGGAAACTGGTTTGGATGGTCAGGAACAACACAAGAACCATCAAGGGACAGGCCTACCATGAACTGGAAGCTGCTGGAACACCTGTGTCACCCTATACAGTTAAGCAGATTTTACACATTACCATAAACTGAGAGGCTTCTATCCAAGACTCAGGCCCCTGCTTCAAAAACTGTAATGTTATGCTCAACTACATTGACAAGAAAAAATACTTCAAGCAGAAAGGTTTATTGTCAGATGACACAAGGAATGGCCACAGTGACCAAAATTATATTTGGAGAGTGAGGCATTCATCCCCAAGAACAATATATAAACTGTTAGGCATGGTGGTGAAACCATCATGTTCTGTGGTGGACTGCCCCTCCCTTCTTCAGCTTAAGCTCAAACCATCAGCAAGGCCTGTTCCATTAGGACAATGACACACCAGACATGGTTGTGTAATGAATAAAGCAGTCTAACTTTAGGCTTTTTAAATTTTGGAGACTTGAAGTCATGACCTCAGACCGAAATTATGAACTGTGCATTAGAGTGGTTACATATAGGCCAAGTCATTATGTTTATATGACATATTTCAATCATGCAGAACTGACATTAATGTATCGGTTATTATCGATATAACAATCCTTTCATGTCTGCAGCATATTTGTTTAAATTTCATAAAACACTGTGCAACGGACTGTTTAGGATTAACTTGTTTTGTTTCCTTGTTGCATGTTCAGTAATTAATAATATTAATTTCACTTAATATTTCTTCCTTTGTCTGTATATTTAGCTGAGGTAGAGCTTATGCAGTCCACCCTATTGTTGTAAAATATCACGGTAATTAGAAAATCAAAATGTATCTTCAAAACATAACAAGTTTACCATAAACAGTGAAGTGTGAAGTCTTATAAATATGTAAAAAAAACTAATAATAATAATAAAAAAATTACATCTTTGAGGGCCAAAAGGCACAAAATTCTGATAGCAAAAATGTGAGCCATCGTTATTAGAATTATCAGAGAAATGGTTTGGGAGTTTATGCTGTTTGTGTGCATGAGTTTGGGCATTTAGAGCAGTCTGAGTGAATCATTTCGACCTGCTCTCAGTTGCTGACATGCTCTAGATCTGTAATGAAATTACGGATGATAAATAAGCAGTCACATGAAAACAACTGACTGTTCTCACTCAGTTCCAACTATTTAAACGTACAGAACAACAATTTTGGTTCTTTTACATACAGAACCCTTCAATGAGTCCAGGTGTGATCATCACAGGCGTGCCCTCAGCACACCCTTCATGTCATCATAAACTGCTGGTGCAATAATTTCATAATTCATTTAACAGTGTATTGTTGGCACTGAGTAATTAGCAGGTAAGACCTTCAAAGAAGGAAATGCGTTCTGCAGAAGTCATCAACTTCGAACCAATTTAGTCTGGAAGATTGTAGATACCAGGAATGCTATAAGCCAGAGGTTCCCAGTTGCAGTCATTTGGAAGTCCAATTACCCCACCCAGTCCTTAGTTTTATCCCTCACTGCTTAAAATCTGGCTTTTTTCTGGATGGCCAGCTGGTCTTGAGCAAGATTTTTTAGCAGTACTATTGCCTGTAATGCAACACTTGCACTCAGAGCAAAACCCAGAGACCCAGCTCAGAAATGTCAGATAACAGGCGATATCACCTTGGGAGTGATGTGTGGGGAGAGAGCGCCATCTACCCACCCAGAGAGAGAGCAAGGATAATTGTGCTCTCTCAGACTCTGGATGCTGATGGCAAGCAGCATTACCTGAGATTCGAACAGGCAATCCTTGGATCATAGCGGTAGCAGAAGTCCATAAAATCAATAGATTATTATACTAATCTGCTAAAACAAATAGTGTCATATTACTTCTTTTAGAGATGTCACAGAAACCAACACATTTGCATGAGTTGTGCTGCAGATTAGCTTCACCCTTTCATGCTGAAGTTATAAGAACTGTTTTTTTATTCAGGATGGATGTTTGAATATATATAATTTAAATGTATGTAAATCTAAAGGACACATTAACAAAACAAAGTGCCTAGTATATTTTTAACAAGACAACTATATTTACCATTATTGTGTTGGCTGCAGATGTCACATGGCCTCCACTTTTCCAGCAGTGAACACACACATACACACAGCGATATATGACAGGACTTAAGGGGCCTATCAGTGGCAGCTTGCCAAACCTGAGTATTGAACCTACAGCCCTGTCATTAATACCCCCTGCACTATGACTACTAAGCCACTACTGCCACAAATTTTGTGGGTTAATGAGATGGTAATCCTGACTACTTTATACTGCAAAAATTATAATAATAATAATAATAATAATAATAATAATAATAATAATAATAATAATAATAATAATAATAATAATAATAATACTGAACTATTTAATGATATACAATCTGGCAGATTTCATATTCTAAATTAGAGCAGTTTATAGCAATAATTAATTATTGTTTATTACATCATTGCTCTGTGATCTGGAGCACATTTGGATAAGGCATTTGAGTGAGATGTTTTCTTAATGCTGACTCACTCTTTCTCACCTAGAAGGCAGTGTAGTGATGAAGGTATCTGTATCTGAAACAAAAAGAAAATAAATATGACCAGATGTTCCCAAAGTCTTTACAGCCCACTGTTAGATATGAATGTTTAGCTGTGTTCAGGGTGTGAATTAAATGACAACTAGTTTTTCTTCAGGGTGTAAATGGAAACTGGAAGTGTTTTGCTTGTACTGTAATGTCTACAGCAGGGGTCACCAACATGGTGCCCGCGGGCACCAGGTAGCCCGCAAGGACCTTATGAGTAGCCCGCAGGCCTGGTCTAAAAATAGCATTTTTGTTGCTATTCTTTTTTTTTTTAAATCACAGTTGCATTGATGTAATTTTAGATTATATTACATTAATATTAGCTTAGAGATAGCCTATAGTTTATATATTATTATACAATATAATGTAATATAATATGTAATATTATATTAAAATATAATATAAAATGTAAACACTTGCAGAGATTTATAATAATAGTGTTGCCTATTGATATCTGTGTCTTCACATAGATGAATGTCATTAATTATTAATAATAACATATAATTAAAGGTAAATTGAGAAAATTTGTAATTTCACGAGTGTGTATCAAACTGGTAGCCCTTCGCATTAATTGGTACCCAAGAAGTAGCTCTCAGGTTCAAAAAGGTTGGTGACCCCTGGTCTACAGTATGTAAATTATAAATCCATTACCCCAGCTGATGTGGCACAAAATAACATCATAAACAATATATTATACAGCAATGTAATCAATTACAAAAAATACAAAAAGTCCACAAGTACACCTGGATGTAAATGTCCTGTCGCCCTGCCACCTCTGAATTTTCACCTTCGACTGGATTTTTAAACAAGCCCAATTTGGTGGGAAAACCGCGAACCTGGCAACTCTGCTTGCAGCTACACCACACACTAAACCACTGGCCGCAGACATGACCTGTTTTCTAAAACCCCGCCTATTATCAGCACATGCGAAGTTCGGCTCGTCTTCAGCAGTAGCACAACGCAAACACAAGTGGTGGTCAGCGTCCAGGAGAGCGGAAAGCAGCGCGGCATACCGCTGGCGATGTGAAAGCGCCTTTATTAAGGCCCGTGTTTAATTATCTAGCGTTAACACGCTCAATATGATAGACTACGGCTTTCCTGCGGGTGACGAGAGTGATGGGAGTAATGATGAATGGGACACAGGGTATACCAGTGGTAGCAAGAGTCCAAATTCTGAGGTTGTGTTTCATTTCAAGTGAGATATTTAACGTTAAACACTATTTAACTAGCGCCAGCTAGTTAGCTAACGTAGGCGTTTTTGTGTAGGTTAGCATAACCACATGCCTCTTATGTGATGTTTTGTGGTTAATTTATGTTATTTAGAGCTTTACAAGTTTTACGGAATTCACAGAAATTATCACGTTATTTAAGCTAGGTAAATAACAAAGTTACCTAGTTAGCAAGCTGGCTAACTAAATAACCCACCTAACTAGCCAAGTAACCGGCGAATAAGCGATCTAGCTACCTAAATAACCCAACTAACTAGCTAAGTAACCAGTAAGTAACAGAGCTAGTTAGCTAAATAACCTAGCTAGCTAGTTAACTAAACAACCGCTAAATAAACGACCTAGCTAATTACCTAAACAACCGCTAAATAAACTAGATAACTAAATAACCGCTAGCGAAATAACATCGATAGATGGCTAAATACCCACTTTGTAACTAGCGTAGTTGTCTATTTAAATAACCGCTAGGTTAAATAACCCAGTTAATTAGGTTAGCTAGCTAAATAACCGCTAATTGCTCTAGCTACGTAGCATGGGTTATTTAGAGAGCCACTACATAACCTTAACAGCTAGTAACTAAATAACAGTTAATCAAAAAAAAAAAACAGTTAACTAGGTTAGCTACCTCCAAGTACCAATTACCGCCAAGTAACCTAGCAAACTATCAAGCTATCTCTGTAATTTCCACTTTTTCACAACATGTGAATTTGCCCGTTGTTCTTTATTTGATAATTCCCTAATACAAATTCTCCAAAACGACTTCATCTCTTTACCTTGAGAGCTAAACTGAACGTTGAACTAAAAACTTTTCTACTGCCGTTCCAACTCCGCCACGTCCGCCCTGATCTGGAATAGTGGACTTGTATACAGATTTTGGATAATTCAGTTGTATTTGTACAGTCGTAGGAGTCTGAATAAAACTGGTCAAAGCTCTCCCATAGGAATACATTGAAGTTTGGCCATATAATTTCAACCAAAAATTCAAGTTTTTTTAAGGAATGGATTTTGGACATACAGACATCAAATTCAGCACAGTCGTAGAACTTACAGTATCATTTTTGCTTTATGGTTTATAACTTTATCTGAGGCATGCGTTTTACTAAACCATTAAATAATTTTCCCCAAAATTCTTTGGACTACAACATTGTCAAATTGTTGTAGCAACCAATGTAGGAAAAGTTTTGTAACACTTCAAACCAAGAACTTTATCATATTAACATCTTAGCAACCACCTAGAAACACTTAAGCAGCAAACACCTGTATCACAGCAACTCTGCTAAAGTGCAGTAACAATGGCAGTTTTACAGGAATTCAACACTCATGTTACATTTACAAAGAAAGCATAATAATTTCAAAAAGCCTTCCAAACAACATGTGCACTTTGTTTCCAGGTTTCAGGGTCAACTTTACCCAGTGATGACAATGTTTCAGTTTTGAAAAGAGCCATTTCTGCAGGGGATGTCAATCTTGTGCAGCAACTTCTGGAAAGTGGTTAGTATTCTCAATTTTGCCAAATACACTGTATGACATAAGTGCTCTGGTGAAACACACATAGAGGGTGATATTCTCTATGTCAAAACATTATTAATAGAATTGGTCTTGCAAGTGGCTAGAACCAGCTTCAGTACCTGACCTCATTAATTGCAATAACTACTTTGTCTTCTGAAGAGAAACAGAATAACAATTGATTTTAAAATTTTATGTCCTGAAAAAGGGTTTGGAATTGTTAATTTCAAATAAACACACAGCTTCCGATTGTACTTAATTTGTTAGTTTTTTTGTCTCAGTTTGTCTTAAACTATTAATACTGCTTGATTTGTCTTTTTGTGGTCTTTCCCTACCTTATGGCCTGTGCTCTTCACCAAGTGTTCTTTAATTTCTTTTCAGGAATGGATGTGGAGACAAGGTTGGGCTTTGGATGGACTCCACTCATGTGTGCTGTCCATGTGTCCAACTATACCCTGACCCAGCTGCTGCTGGACCATGGTGCAAGTGCAAATTTCAGCAGAGGTAAACCTCTACACTTATCCTACAACCTTTTTCATATTTTTGATTAAATCATTACGTATGTTTCGGTTGGCAAAGTGTTTTTAAAGCTCTTAACAGTGTCACTGATTTTTTGTAGCTGCTGGTTTACCATAGACATATATATCTTGGTAAGGACATACATAGAAATGTTTTTAGACTAAAATGAGCATTGTGCTGTTGGGATTGCTGAAGATAAATTAGCAAATGAAGCACTTGAAAGTGATCATAACCATAATGTTATGTGTTTGATTCTGGACCTGTCATTATTTTTAGTGATGGGACGATACACTTTTTTAAATTATTTTTTTTAGCTCCGATCCGATTTGATATAAAACTGATATAAAATTGCCGATACTGATACAAATACAGATACTTTTAGTTTATTATTAGTACTATGATTAAGGTTACATAATGAGGCTGAAACAGACCACACAACCCTTTGAGGAGTATACACAAGTGCATTTAATGTAAATGCATTTTAAAGGAATTTATTTGACACACCTTATATGCAAATACACAATAGTTGTATTTAAAATAAATGTTTTAATTTTTATAAAATATATATATATATATATTTTAAGTTAAACATTAAGTACAGGGCTATAGGCTATTTTTTTGCACTGGTTGGGCAGGAGACTTTTATTTTGACAGGTAACGTAGTGGATTAGCTGCAATAGCTAACGGCTAACCGGCGACGCTAACTGTAACGTTATTTCTGAGCTGAATGAATCACTGTTTTTTAAAACCATTGATTTCTTACTGCTGGTTAGAGTTAGTAGGGTTTGTTGTTTGATATTCGATGTGGATTATGGCTGTAGTTCACTTGAGTTAGTTACTTATTACATTCACAAATTCAGATTAACATACTGTAGATCTTAATGGAGATGGCTAAAGGCTAATTGGCGATGCTAACTGTATGTCTAAACTAAATGAATCGCTGTTTTTAATTAAAGATGGGTGTATTTGTGCTGGTTAGTGTTTGTAGATCCTGTGGTTTTATACTATATGTGGATTATGACTAGTTTTCTCCAGTCTGTAGTTAATACCTTCACAACACCAGAATGCAACTGCTGTCAGTTCAGTGCTAGCTATGCTAACAGACTGCTGTTGTTAATCTGTTCACCCCTCGGACACTGAATCCGGATCAGTGATGTTTCGTGTTAAGGTTACGTCCAATTACGTCAATATCGGCCCGATACCGATATTGTATCGGATCGGTTCCATCTCTAATCATTTTTTGCTGCCTTGTTTTTGTTTTCAAGGAATAAAAGAATAAAAAAGGGTTGAACCTATATTAACATTGATTTTATTTTAGATGCTGTCAGTTCCCTGTATTTCTGGGAAGGGGAAAAAGTGATTGTACAGTGTGTTATGCCCGATAGATTAGATCCTTTTTTTATTTATTATTTGCTGTATTATATTAACCCAGGGTTGAGTTACTGAGTGTAGCAGGGAGCTTTAAAAGAGGAAGTGGATGCTAATACAGATGCATATTATAGCCACAACTTGGAAAGAGTAAATGTGCCATTGTGTGTGCATGTGAGAGAGAGAGCACACGAGAGCCTAAACTTCAGCATCAATGAAAAAGTAATCACAGTGTTGTATCGACTTGTTGCCTGCCAGTGTGAATGCAGTTTTAACCTATGCACACTGCATGGGCATACTTAGTTCACACATGCAGCAGTCTATCCTAAAGCTAGTAACTGCATGTAAAAAAAAAAATCTAAATATGTTTCAATTGTTGTAGTTAATGTGTTGTGTTATTGACATGCTGAGTGGGGCATTGCTTGGAATCAATACACAATGCTTGTGCCAGTATCTGTGATTTTAAAATAAAACCCTGTTTCAGTGTTTTGTTTTTGTGATTTCATTCATACTAACCTTGCGTCAACAAATTTGTTGCAAAAACACATAAACAATTAGTTATTTTTTGGATGTGTTTTGTTAATTTATTCTTTAAAAAACTGATACAATGTTACCAGCAGCAGGCTTTTTTCCA
The DNA here is from genome assembly GCF_023375975.1 of Astyanax mexicanus. Lineage (NCBI taxonomy): Eukaryota > Metazoa > Chordata > Actinopteri > Characiformes > Acestrorhamphidae > Astyanax > Astyanax mexicanus. The sequence goes on along the minus strand of NC_064416.1, from coordinate 24,813,251 downwards.
CCCTAAAAATGTTTTATTTCACAAGTTGATTACCAGTTTCTGAATAATTTTTCAAGCTTCAAAAGTGCTAGGAAGGAAGTAAAAGATGGTGCTGTCACTTTGGCACTGCACCAGATGGCCTTCCTGTGACTCTAAACCTTTCTCTGGAGCTGTTGGAGATAATAGGATTTTTGTAATGGCCGCAAGGAAGGAACCCTGCGATATCAAATCAAGAGCACGGCGAGACTTTATCCTTTAGGGGTCGAGAGCTTGCTTTTCATTAATACTTTCTACATTGAAGTAGGCGTGTGCATATTCTTTTAATTTCAGTCCATGTGTCAGCAAAAAGATGGCAACCAAGCAGAGCTTTCTTCGGTGTGCTTCATCTGACATTACTTAATGGCCGTGACGCAAAAGAGGAACTATTGAAAACATGCGATTAATCCACGGGTGTGTTTTCAGTTTACACGTCACGTTTCTGTTTCTCTTAAAAATTGAACGCATCTGGAGATCGCTGTAAAATAGGATGTTGGAGGCAGAGTGAGTGAGTGAAGTAATTTAGACAAATCCACCCCATCCAGTGTGCAGAGTGGGGGGGGGGGGGGTGTTGATGGGTCGACTGGGGCTGCAGGCTTTGAAAGGAAATAATTAAATGTGAAAGCAGCCGCCACTTCCTAGCTTCCTAGCCTGTGTTCTGCTTACAGAGAAAAGAATGCTGAAGTGATTGATAACGCCAGTACACAGAGCGTGATGCTGGCGTCATTGCGTTGGCCCAACAATGGCGCTTTATTTATTTTCCTGCTTCACCGCAGACGCAACTAGACTGAGTCTGCATCCTACCCCTAACCAGCAGTGCTCCTGTAGTCTAAACCCACCTCTAATCACAGCAAATAAACCTGCAACATGACTGTTGTTTCCACACATCAACACAGCGTCTCAATTACCATATGGAGTCACGTGGCTAGGTTTTAAACATTGGACTAATTGGATTTTACTGTAATGGGAAGCCCTCGGAGTGGGAAGTTGGCACTGAACTGTAACACACTTCCTTCTGCAGTACTCTGCATGATCTTCTGCTGTTTTAAATTTGAGATTTGCTTTATGATTTTATACTCATTGCTGTTGCTGAAGTTTTACTAGCAGATTTAATTGGATCTGGCAAACAGCAACATGTGATGCACTGTATGTTGTGAGGTATTCCTCCTATAACCATCATTAAGGATTTCTGAAACTTGTGCCATAGTAGCTTTTCTGTTGGTTCTGACTTTGTTTAAACTTCGGTTTCCACACATATGACACAGCAGAGTATAAGTCTGTGCAGATTATGTCATAGAGACCATTGTCATTAAAGATAGCAGCATGACATTTTTTTTCACCTTATTTCACATCATCTCATCTCAAACTTTTTTGTGTTACCAGTAAATAGAATCATATTGTATGTAAGGTATCATTATTTCTTTTAAGAATATTGAGATATGACTTACCCCCCTGCTCAAACTAATATCGATAACTGGGGTACCTTTTCTTTAGTCTTAATAACTGAACTGTGATGCTGAGATTTGATGGATGGTTATGCTTGGGTAGTTGACTGGGCATTGACACACTCAGTCAGGAACAATGTCTGTCCTGTTTTTGCTAGCGTATCATCCATTTACAAACCGATTTTATAATGCCTTTGCCTTTTTCTTTTTTCTTTTTTTTATTCATTGCACCCAGATGATTATACAGTACTGATGGCTGCATGCACAGCAAACTCTACCACTGAGGAGAAAATCGCTAAGTGTGTAGCTCTACTGCTGAATCGCAATGCCGACCCCAACATCTACACCAGGTAGTGTGTTTTTGTGTTCTGTAGTGTGTGGTGTAATGACATGTTTTGCCAGAAGGAACTGATGTGTAGTGTGTTAGTTTATTAATTGAGTGCACTGATAAATAAGAACTTACTATATATATATAAAAAAGGAAGTTGGTTGACTTTGGGTTGGCCAAAGGAGGGTCCGAATAGTTGAAGGAAAATTTCTTTCTTATCTGCTTAACTGGTTTGTGCCAGATCTGGTATGGATCCACATGTTGGTCAGCTCTGCCAAGTAAGACCGTAAGCTACAGATCAGGCAAAAACAAGGAATGCAGACAGGAAAGGAGTCACTGAGAACAAGGTTTTTACCATATTGTTAAGGAGGTAAAACTTTACGAGAACATTTACACACCGCTTGAACATCAGTTAACTCAGTTTTAGAGGCTTTTAAACTACAATTGGAACACTGCATTATTTTGTCATGGGTTTGGTTGCTGGGACAACTTGTCTGTTTTAGTACAACAAACATAAAAATTGATTTTAGAATAAAAATATTGTGTATTACCAAAAACTGAACTTATTCTTTTTTTTGTTTTCTAGTTTCCTACACATGTCGCCATGCTTCTGTCTTTGAGCACAGTATATTTGGTTAGAATATACTATGGACAAGGCACATATATAGTACATGTACAAGATAATGTATATTTAAACCATTTAAAATCTAAATACAATACAAGGGTGCTCTGCCAGACTCACTTACCCTGTGTTTTTGAAAACATGGACACAGTCCCTAGAAAATTCCACAATGTATGATGTCTACAGACTAGTTGACCTTCCAATTAGGACTGTGTTTTAGCAAGAACATAGCAATACAATGCACATCATGATACAGGGGTTATGATTCAATACATTGTGATATATTGCGATACACTATCATGTTTATAAAATTGGAATAAAAGAAATGTTTACTTTTTTTCCCAAACAGAACAGTTGGAATTTAAACGTGTTACCATGCTGCACTTACCTAGGGTGTACATTTTAAGAATTAAGGTATAATTTTTTTGTACTAAATGATTTTGAGTTTCAGGAAAAACTCAGGTCATGTCTCAGATCTCATGTAATTAAACATCAGTCCAACCCCCATAGACCAAAAAGCCTAGGGAAATCGGTATATAACCAAAATCTTTCATTTAATGGCAATCATTGTAGTTTGTTAGCTAGCTGTTTACAGTATACCACCTGTATGACTTTCAAGAGGGTGGTCATGTTCCAGACATGGCTTAAAAGATGGCCCTCTCAGCCATTACTTTCTGAAGTATTCAGATATTTCATTTTCCGTTTTGTTTCGTTTGAGGGAAAATGTAGGGGAAAAAAGTAAGGAAAAAAAATCCATGTATCACCATCCATGGTGTCAAAAAGAACTATAAATGGCGAAATGAGTTTATCTGCAAAGCAAAAATATAATAAATGATAAAAAGATATTTTTAAAGGAACACATTTATGGCTAAATGAGCTGAAATACATCAGATCTGTGTGTAAGGTTGTCTGCTTATGAGCTTACAGTAAGCTCTCTTACAAACATCCAAATAGAAATGCCGGTTAGATAATGTTGGAGACAAGGTGGTAGTGGGGTACTTGTGTTGCACCCAGGGACAGTAAGCATTCTTGAGGCTGGCCCCCAGCTGCTTATCATCTGCTTTTAAAGCTGTGCACATGACCCAATGTCAACAGCCATGTTTCTCAATTGACTGGTAAGAAAGTGATTGTATCCTGTCCAGACAAAATATTTGAAGAACAGTAACAAGATCCAGAGGGAAGTGGGTAAGTGATGGGTGTTGTCAAACACTGCCCCTCTCCCCACCAGCCTTCTGAAGACTGTGCACTTGTCTGACATTGTGCAACAGCTGCATTTCCATAAAGAGTCTGGTAAACAAAGTGCAGTGTGCTTGCAACAGAGCAGACAAGCTGCATGCCTGCTCTAATTCCTGTAGGGTTTTTGATGTAGCATTGATTGGTCTGAAGGCCTATTTAGGCATATACAGCTCTGGGAAAAAAGAGACCACTTAAAAATTTAGTTTCTTTTATTTTTCCCAAATTAAAAACCTCTAAAATAAAATCAAGAGAGATGGATGATCACAAGCCATCAAATCAATCTAAACCGCTTGACTTTTTGCACCAGGAGTGGCATACAGTTATTACTATTATTATTATTTTTATTTATTTTGGAATTTGGGAGAAATGTTGTCCATAGTTTATAGAACAACAATGTTCATTTTACTCAAACATGTACCTATAAATAGCAAAATCAAATCAAAAACTGAAGTGATGTCTTATTTTTTAAGAGCTGTGTATTTTGCTTGTCAGTTCTGTTGCAAGCACACTTCATTTTATTCATCACACTAGTATAATGTATTCATAATAAAATACTATGACGGAATGCTTTTATAGAATTCTTTCGATTTCGTACATTATACAAACAATAGAGAAAAGAAAATAGAAGAAAACTAGTTTTGTGAGCTCATGCTCTGAAATCAACACATTTAAAAAGTTTGCAATTTCTGTAATCAGAATTTTGAATTGTTTGTCCACAATGACCAGATGTATGTTTTGGAGGAGTTAAAATGAGGCCTTCAATTACAAGAACACTAAACCATTAGTGTTAGGCATGGATGTGGTAGCATCAAGCTTTGGTACTGGTACACTGCACAGAGTGGATTGAAGAAGAAAGAAATAGGACTATGCAGAATTCTTTAGCATTACCCCAGTCCCGTGGACATAATTGGTCATTGTAACAGGACAGTGACCCCAAACACGCATCAAAGGTGGTTACGGAACAGATAAAGTATGTTAACGTTAAGCTTTTATTTATTTCCCCAAAGACTTTGTACGTTTGGTTACCTATCCATCCAACTGCAACTTTACATTTATCCAAATAAAAGGTGTGCTGTGTTTATATTTTAGACCCTGTGTTAATTTCAGAAAGTCTATGAAAAAAAAGAAAAACCAATTTAATTTTTAATGAATGTTTCATGTTCATTTTTCTCATTCTGTCTCAATAAAGAGCAATTAAAAACAATATTGCCACGCCTTCATGTCCATGTTGAGTGCAGCTGTAAATATTTATTTGTAGCTGCAATAAAATCTGTATGTACTACCTCTGAGCAATATCACAATATTTATCATTATTGACTTTGTCACATTACAGTAATGTAAAAACATTTTATTTGTTTCTTAAATTGTAAATTTTATTTATATGATCCCGGTAATGACTACTTTTAATCTTACCTGAGAAGCAAGTACAATGAAAACAGGCTACTTTGCCATTAACCAAGGCATTAAATCGGGGCTTATTAGGTTATAAGACTATTAAGACTATCAGATATTGTTATCTGATTTCCTTCACCTGTTATTTACACAGAAATGTGTTATTCAGGTCACATAGCCTGACTGATTAATTGCTCTGTGTGCATGCTTCATATAATAGTAGTTGTTTGTAAAGTGTGTTAGTTTTTAGTCTTGGTCTGTTTTTGTATAGAAGATTTAAAACCTCTGAGCTTGCAACAATTCAGACTGTTCTTCTCCCTAGTTCCCTGATGGTGGAACAAACTACCTACCACTACCAGACCATGACTGTCCCGTGCTACCTTAAAAAAACTCCTAAAGACTAAGCTCTTCAATGAGCTCTCTCCTAACACCTCTAACAAACTAACCACGTCTAACCTCTTTCCCTGACCCCCCTCCTTTTTCCAATCCTTTCTTCTTTCATTCCACTGTTACCCTTCTGGATCTATTGGTTGTACCATCATTTGTATGTTGCTTTGGATTAAAGTGTCTTCTACAATGAGTTTGCTACAATATAATGTAATGTTAAAAGCCTGCTAAATAGTCCGGTTCTACATGTGCCTTGTAATAAATGTTCAGTAGCTCTTTTGGTGTGAAGCTATTGCTTTCCCCAAATGGTCTCACACCATCAACAACAGTCCAAAGGACACAGTTTCACACTCTAGCCTGTTGCCTGTGTTTTTTTTTGCCTGCTAGCCCATGCTTGGCATTAGGCATGGTGCCCTTAGACTCAAGCCGCTCCCCCAGAGTGTGATATGCTATTGACAGTGCTATTCTATGTACTTCCTTTCTCACTATTTACTTTCATGACTACTGTAGATTGAGTAATGTTTAATTGCAGCGTCATATTACTACTCTTCTCATGTTTTGTCTGCAGAGGGAAGAGCAAGTGATAAAAACAGATCCAGGAAACACTTGGTTTAAAGTTCAGCTGATAACAAGAGTTTTACCTGAACAAAAATATCTTACCATTTTGCCATATTTGACTGTGTAGGAGTTTAATCAGTAATCCCGGACGCAGCATTGAATTAAAAAAATGCATGTTCTAAATTGTTTTAAATTAGGGGCACAAGTTCTCTCAATTTGGTGAAGGTGAGTTTGGTTTATGCAATACTGTGTCATGCAGTACTAGCATTTTGGCACTTGTACATGCCCAGTAGCACCTTTTACAATTCCAGTTTTCATGCGTAGACCGCTTACCAATTTTACAGTTACCAATAACAAGGAAAGGAGCATAAATGAAAGGAGATGACAGCCAATTGCCAGTAAATTGTGGTCAGGATTGTTTCCCAACTTTCAGCTCTGGAATTAATCATTAAAGATGATTATAGATTTCTTTATTAATATTACAGAATTCTCTCTGTTCAAAGTAACTTTAAGCAGAAAAAAGGCACGGTATTATTTACTAATGCTATACTAGATTTTCAGATATGTAAGTTTAAGTTAGATATTAAGATTTAGCTCATTCCAATGCTAACTGCTAACTGTTGAATTTAAACACTGGAGATGGAAAGAAAAAATAGTGTTTTGTCACTGAAATATTCAGTGATGGGCATTATATATCATACTGCAACCAGCCAGCAAAGACACTAGTCTATGCTTTTTTTACGTTTATTGGGCCGGTTCTTTGAATCAGTCTTGTTAATAGCTGACAGACAATTTTTTTTATATACAGCTTTCTTTCCTAAGGAAATTTCAACAATAATAAAAGTTCAGAATTGCTTTGTTTACGGCACCGTTCACACTCACTGTAAGAATAACTTTAGAATGATGTTTTAGTCACAGTACACCTAAAAACACACTGCTAAAAACAAGAAAATACATGCAGGCCTAGTTTTGTTGGACTGCCATGTAGAATCTTTCTTTCGAAAAAGGTAGTGTGGTGTAAAATATGACCTATATTAAATTTCTTGTATCATTCCATTTGACTCTGTCTAGTAAAACAGACAAGCGATGCTCTCAGTGCTGAAGATGTTGACCATATATTTACTAGTTTTTGAAAGAGAAGAAACAGAACTTTTGGCTGGTCTATTCTAATACTGTGATAGCGATGCTAATCCAGTTATAGCCAGGCAGAGCAAGGTCAGTGGCCAGCACTGTAACAATGCTATATTTGCTGTAGCAATGCTGATGCCACTGAAGCAATGCTAATGGCAATGCTAGCACTGCAGTAGTTATGTTGTGCTAAATTGGCCGCCTGCTGCAAACTCTGTAGTAGCGGTGATGGGCCAGGCCAGTTGCTACCACATGCTACAAATGCAGGACAATTAAAGGCCAGTCCTTGCAATTTCCTCTTTTAGATCCCTAAAATGACCTATTGTTAGTATATTTAGCCTAAGATATAAATGGTAAGAACTTCTGATTATCCACCCACACAAGCAAGTGACCTAAAAGACGATTCTGATGAACAAGGATGTGTTTGCCAGTTTAATCATATTCTATAAGTGAGTCATTTATATTCTCCTTTATCCTCTTGTGACATGTTATTCACCAGTAGGTGGAGTTTCGTCAGTACTGTGTTTGCCTTGTCCAGGGTTTTGGTTTTATTGATTCTGCAAACGTACTGATTGTTTGCCCCCCTGCCTCAAAGACAACCCTGGGAAAACGTGCATTGAAACCAGCACACCTTTGTGTTCCGATTTGTCACTAAAGAGGAAGTGCATACCTAGCTGTGAGATAGTGTCATGTTGAGGAATAATGGTGCCCTCGCTTACCTGTACATGACGTGCTGTAGGGCTCAGGTATGAGGATTGTGCGCCTATTCTCTGGGAAAATGTCAGTTAATGTGATGAATGACTTGAGTACATTACCGGTGACCCTTCCTACTTTAGTCACAGAGACCTTACCATTCTGTGTAATGTTTAATTGGAGCTTTTGCTTTTCATCGTGCTCCCATAATTATTAGCCATCTGGTTTCATTGACCACACAAACACAAAAATACACTTCATTTATAGTTTTTCAGTTTTTTTCATAGTTTCTCAGAAATTCTTTGTGCCAGCTCTGAAAGAGTGGCACCAGTTTTAGTTTTGTTTGCGTTCAGTTTTTTTTTTTTAATCTAGGAGGTGCCTGGTAGGTGATTTAAGATCCTGTTTATGAAAGAACTCTATGAAAGCTGAATTACATTAAATAATATGTACCTGTACCTAATGATGTTCACCTGTTTGTTTATGTTTTTCTGTTTTTGTTTGTTTGTTTTTTGCAATTGTTTATCTTGCGTTTGATTATTATGTGATTTTTTTTTATATTGTTTGAATTAAATGTGTCCAAACTGAGTCTAAATCTGTGTTTCTTGTGGATTGATCTTAATGTTATTTTTTTGTTTTACAGTTCACAAGGATAGTTTTCTTGGTGATTACTAATGACATTAAAAGTATTCTATTGTTTTCTTTTGTTGTATTTGTAGTTAATGTGGCTGCTAATAGGAAGAGTGATTGTGTTTGGTGGATAGTTCTAAGGAATATTTTTAAATCATAGTTTTGTAATTGTGTTTTCTTAAAAAAAAAAAGACAAGACAAAAATATGTAATTTATACAATGGAAAACCTGCAAAAAAAAAAAAACCCTGCTCTTGTGCCAAAACTTTAATTTTGTTGAGTTTTTCCCAAAAAATTGTTTTAGTTTTGCCCAAAAATGTATTTCATGCCTAGTAGTATATTATTTTATTGTTACAACATTTTCTTATAATGGCCATTAAAAAAAACTTGGCTTGGTGGTTTTACAGGCTCTAATATATCATGTGAGGGAAAGACAGAAAGATTTTCTGTGGCTTAAGTGTCCCAGTGGTTCAGGTTAGTGGTTCAAAGTTAAAACCCTACTCCTAACTATAAATGGTCAGAAAATGAAACATCATAGTATTCCACAGGCATCTATAAAGGGCTTTTACAAAATGTAAGGTTTCTCCAGCAGGGAGCGCCATTAGCTTTGAAGTCACTTTTGTTTGTCATTAACCATGATTTTTCATTAAAATAAGCTCACAGTCTCCTGAAACTAGAGATAAAATATTTAATTTCTTAAAAGTGTTGACTGGTTTATTATGGATATGCATTGCAATTGTTTTCTTCAATTGTATACTTCTTTTTCTCATCACATTTTTTTCCAGCTTACTCCTTTTCACACTGTTTTATATCCAGATTGGTTTGTTGTTTGAGCACCCCTCTTTTGCACAGTGGTGCAGCTAATACACTAGTAATCCTCAATCAAATATACATTATTGAGTACCACAGATAGTACTTTGTAAATCTTCAGCAATACCCTGATTACCATAGCAACTGCTAACAACACATTTGCAACAATTACGATACTTCACCTGAAATACCAAAGCAACCTTAGCAACATTTACTTTAGCACCCATCCATCAACCTGGAATACTCAACAGCTACCTGTCAACTACTAGGTATACTATGTAAAACCTACCTAACAAAAACAATTTCACCCTAGTGGCCGCATAGCAACAGCTTTCCTGGAACTACCTGGAAGTGGAAATATTTTCATCAGTTAATTTAATACAATTTTGATTATATATTTCAAACAATATTGGTTTTTTTATGGTGGTCAGTATGATGGATATTTTCAGAATTATTCTTTTTTTTTAAACATCTGAGAAGTTAAAATGTGGGAAAAAAGATCCAGTTGTGGCACATTTTATCAAAGAAATATGCATACAAATGACCTTTGTTCAGCATTCATAGGCGCTCAGCTGTAGTGAATCAAATTGTGCAGAACTAATTATTTTATTTAAACATTGGCCCTCCTACATCCAGACCTAATTTGGTCACTGCTCTGCAAACCCAGTAGAGGGATAGAATCTGAGACATTCGGACCTGACTGCTTCTTCCACACAGATTGTTAATATGCCCAAATTTTGCTTTTTACCCCTACATAGGAGCCGCATGACGTGCCTGATGTTGGCTGCCAGGGACAACTACTCTCATTTGATCAATCTGCTGGTATCTCATGGAGCTGAACTGGACTTTCAGGATGATAGCGGCCACACGGTACGTCAAACACCAGTAATGCATTTCCTCACACAAACGGGTGTTATCTAGTTAGTATTTGAAATATTTGCAAGCGTTACCACACAGCTTTATCAGAACTGCAGGAAAAAAATAGATCTTTTATAGAAGTGTTGGATGCATGCTCAAACTTGAAGTTGATAAAGGGACAGCTTGTCTCTGATAAGGAATGTGATATAGCTGTTGCTGAAAGGAAAGATCATCATTGTACCAAGGCAGATTAATATGTAAATCTGAAAGCCTGTTTGTTATTGTTGTCCCCCTTTATTGTAGCATCATTAATTCTAATTCTTTTTAAGGCCTGTATCCAATCAGTCTAAGCATTAATAAGGAATACAATCCAGTAGACTCATGTCGGGTACGTGTTCTGTGCAAAAGTCATTTGCCAACATTTGTGACCAAATATGTTTATTAAATCAGGCGCTAATGTTGGCTGTGCAGTATGGACACGAAGGAGCAGTTCTAAAACTTCTTCAGCTCGGAGCTGACAAGTCCATCAAAACCAAGGCAGGCAAGACAGCAGCTGACCTGGCCAAAACATGGAAACATACTCAGGTATTTGACCTGTGGCCTTAGGCCTTATTTCACCTCATCTGTCAAGTGGGACTTAAACCTAGCAGCTCTTGTTTAGAATACAAGTATCTCTATCCAACATCCAACACTAAAAGAATGAATATTGTATTTAACTGTTTCAGACTGGGTTTTCAGTAATATCATTAATTAAGAAATTTAGGTTAGAACTTTAGCCTCTTACCTACTGTACAGTAGCTTTCAGAATCTTTTTCAGTTTACCTTGTATCACTTTTACCCAGTAAAGTGTTAACTGCAAAATGTGGTTTGTCTGTTTTACCTAAAAAGAATTACTTCATCTGGTGACAAGTAGGCATGTCCTGTTCAGGTTATTTAAAATAATTATTATAATTTATTTTAATTAATCTCCTGCGCTACCTTACAATTTTTAAAACCTTCTTAATTACCCTTTTGTTACAGTTTATTCGGCTTTTTTTACTCATTAAATAGTCATCTAGAGCTTTTTTATCATTGTGGACACAGCTAAGCATTTTCTTCATTTTTACAGCTTCCTAGTTTTTATGAATGTGTGAAAGTAGAAATTTTACACAAATATATGCAACAATATTTTTCTTATTTAAAACAGTGTTTCCAACTGTGTTTAATATTTAAACTGAAAGGCAATTCACTAATTTCAAACCTATATTTTAACAGCTCTACAAGATTCTTAACTCCCCACGAGATCATACTACTAATGGAGGGCTGCCCTCTAAAGCAGAAACAGTGTTTAAATTTCTCAACAGTAACCTCGAAGCTCCATCTGTCTCCAAAGAGAGGTACAGCCACGCATTGTTCTGACTGACTGTGACTAATGCTGTTATGCCCCCTAGTGGTGGTGGGAAAAGATGACACTTGATGAACAGTAATACTAAATAACTAGAAGTGTGTTCTCAACTTCTTGCAGTTCTGCTAAGCTTTGTGATATTGAACTTCTGCTGCATGGGCTGAACCTGGAGCACCTCTCTGATGTCATGATGGTTAGCATTCTCTTCCCTATTTTGCTCTGGAGGGCCTTATTGACATGAATTTCAGTTAATGTTTGTAAACTGCACCTTTGCATCAAATCATTTTTATGATGCAGGACCATGAGTGTGTGCAGTTTGTTTCTACACAGTATGAATTTAGTGTTTTTTTTTTTCACAAACCTTTTAGGATAATGATATCAGCTGGAGCTACTTGTTGACAATGGAAAAGGCGGACTTAGAAAAGGTAATCTTGCGCTGAATGACACAGTTTACAAAATATAAAATATATGAAATGTGAGCAATTAAATGCTTAAACCTAGATAAACTCTTGTAAAGTGTCTGATGTGTGGGTGGTCCCACAAATAAATGTTTCATGCCACACCTTGATAACATTCCATGAACTACCCCAAGCAGCAATGGCTCAGAGGTTTTGGAAGTGTCTGGGGAGAATCCAATGCAAAGATCGCTGTTATGCGGGCTTAATGATTGATGGAGTGTTGTAGTAATGGGGGTGGTTGAGGCACCAACTAGAATCATACGGCTTCTTTAGGATGTTGCAATGCTCTTTCCCTGCTCTTCCTTCATACAGCTCTTGGGGAGTTTAAAAGGTTAGCTACCATCTGGGTTTATCTGCATTTCTAGACTAAAGCTAGCCCAGTGTGTTGGTAGAGTAGCCAAAATGGCATTGTGTGTTGGTGATTAAGGTCTCCACAGGTCTAAATGACCTTAGTATTTTTCAGTGTGTTCTTGCCCGTCCTGTCTATATATTGTTGCCATCATGTAAAACCTCCTACTTTACATAAGAAGAATGTAAAAAGTAAAATAATAAAACGGACCTACATAAATATAGTTTTACTGTTTTACCCCTTAGATGTTTTTCCTTGTATAGCTTATATAATGGCCTGTTTGTTTGTTTGTTTGTTTGTTTGTTTCTTCATGGTGAGTTTGTAGCCAGGAATATTGTTTAACCAGTAATTGGACCTAGTCAGGTGTCTTTATATTACAGTCACTTGACACGTTTACTGCACCTCCATTTCACTAATTGTAAAAATACAAACACAAACAGCCTTTATGCAGTTATTCAATTAAGATTTTCGGTATTCACTTCAATGATCCTAGTTAAAAGGCTGAATTATATTAAATTATATTGAACGTTATTTTATTTATAAAAGCAATAAGGAAAAACATTCAAGTTGGTAAATACTTTTATAGACACTTTGTATAAAATTGAAAACAAAATTTCTAGTCAATATAAGAATGTAAACATTATGATGAATCGTTTTAAACTACTTTGAATTTATAATATTTCATTTTAGCACTATTACTACTTAAATTCTAACTCTTGTCTGATTTTTGCTGTCAATTCTAGAGCTGTTAAATTATCTCTTTTCTTTTTTTAGCAATAACAAAGCTATTATATTCTGTAATATTCTATTGTTTTATTCTACATACACTTATTTTATTTTTTCTGTATAGATTGGAATTACAGACCCTGAAGACCTAAAGAAGGTTCTGAATGCTGTTCAAGAGATCCACTCTGACAGAGTAGATGTGGACACCTTGAGCAAGCTTGAAAATATAGATAGTGGGTAAGACTTATCTCATTAAGCTTGACTTGTTTGTTTAATATTTAAAAATGTTTATTAACTACATCTAATCTGAGACACTCTTTGACGATCCCAGTCTCCAATGGAAGTTTCCTCTTAGACTCAATGTCTACCTTTGTAGAAACCAGATTCTCATTGTTTGAAGTGGGATGACAGTGTCTTTTCGAGGTTCTCCACAGGGCTGTCTTAATGGTTTAAGCTCTAGTAATGATTTGTAAAGTGAGGAAGGAGCGAGCCCGATTTCTTTGTGCTCCAAGTTTTGACTGATGGCTGTGAGCAGTTGGTCCAACTGCCATGTCTACACTTTATGAGACTAATCAATCTGTGATTTTCTTTATTCAAACCTGAGGATGTACTGTAAGGGCACAGGGACACGCACTAAATCCTGCATTTAAATCCTGGTTTGAGAGGTAGTCTGTAAACACACAGTAAAGGGATATAGAGTTAAGGTGAAATCTATGGCATGGCTTGGTTTCCTGGCTAATGGGATGTATGTAAACACAAGCGCCACCCTTTCAAGTTTAAAACTTCATATATTACCTGTCTAAAGAAGTTGTTTCCTTGTAGTAATTTACTGTATTTAACACTGTAAACATTGAATGATTGTAATTAGGTATGAATATATATATAGAAGGATATAAAAGTATACAATAGTGAGATATTTAATATTTTAGAGCATTACCTTTCCCCCCTGTACACGTGAACTGACTGTAGGAGGAGTGTGTGTGTGATGCTTGTTGGGACGGTGGCTCTTACCCAGCACTTAGTCGTCCTGCGAGAGCCTATCACTCATTCGGTCAAAGAAAAACTAACAAAGCAACGCTCAGGGCCCATCTCTCCGTCTTGGGGGAGATAGTAACTCCAGCGAGTCTGACAGTGTTTACCACAGCGTCTGACAGAGTGTTAGGAGAAGAAAACGGCTGCTTGGGGAAATGCTTTGTTAAGATAACGCTATCAACATCTTGCTGGGTATCTGTCAGCCATTACAGGGGTTTGACATGGTAAGTGATGGAAGAAGTGCATCAAGAAGTGCTTCTGTCACCAAGTGAATGATCTTGTTCACCAGTGATTGAAATAATAATTATTTGCATGTGCTTACTGTTTAATTAGGGTGCAGGGACAAAGGTGAAGTGCAAAGTGTAAATGTATGTTAGTGGGATCCCTTGATGAGGGATTTAAATTAGAAAAGACCTTAAATGCATACATAAAGCTGATTATCTCCTCATTACCTCCCTATCTAATGTCTCTTCCCACGTTTTTCTTTAGTTTCTGCTGAAAGCTTATTGGCATGTGTTGCTTGCATTCCTCAGGAGTGAGGAGCTGTTAAACTTTCTGATCAGCCTGAGACAGCAGTGCTGTTACCTAAGTGAGGCAGTACAGGACATCATCAGCAGGTTCCCCCACAGCCCCTCGGAGGTGTGCTTACACTCACACAAGATCTGTTTTATCATTCAATCAACTAACACTCATGGGCATTTATAGCGTATGATATTTCCATAGAATTACGTTTTATACACCTTATTTTTTATTTAAGAACTGTATACCGAGGTCTGTCTGCTGGAAACAGATGTGCAGTTGATGTCTTTCTCTTGGCCAGTGTACTATGCCAAGCCATCATTTTATTTATAAATTAATATATGTGAGCCATTCTGGGACAGTGTGTAGTCCACAGCTAAAACCACAGCCATGTATCTTTTATAATAATTGCTGTAAGAGCTAAATTGACATAATTGGGCTGTGTGCCCACTAAACTCTGTTTGCAGACTCTGATTTACAGATTTATTGGCTGAAACTGGTTATATTTCACAGTCACTAAAGAATACCGTGTCACTAAGCAGAATGGTAACAGGCTATTGATCCACTGACAAAATACAGACTTCCTATATTTATACATTATTTAAGTACTGAATCAGGGAACTGTAATTTGGCTGTATGATAATTCACATTTTTATCATTATCACGATGATAATTGCAGATCAAACTGTTAACTCTCATTACATTGCCAGCATTCAGCAACAGCGCTCACAACTACATCTTAGACTGGGAAAAGTTAGTGCGACCAAAGTGCTGAAAAAATGCTAATCTGCTCTTAATTTGTCATGTTTCACATTAAAGGTCACCTTCCGTCGTTTTTTCTTTCATTTTAAAATGTCTAGTTGTGGTCTCTAGTATGAATGAATGACATGTGAGCCGTTTTTGTAAAAAAAAAGTGCTCAGGTGTCTCTGTATAGCTCTTTTTTAATGGACTGTTTTAGGGGTGTGTCCAAAATGACCGGATTCCAGCTTTGCTCATGAATATTCATACATGCAAACAGAATGCAAATATCTCTCCTCTGATTGGCTAGGAGCACTGCGACGCCCCTCCGCCGCTCTGCCGCTCACTGCCTCCCACCTCCTAACTGATGAGCGGTGATGTTGCGTCGCTTCAGCTCCGCCTCTGGGAGTTTCGAGCCAAGGTGGGCTGGTCTGTGAGTTTCTGCCTACGTAGGCAGAAAGATAATTCAAAATTCACCCGTTTTTCGGAGGGGGGGAGGGGGGATTTCTTTGCTTAGCTCCTGCAGACAATGGGGGCTGCAAAACAGTTTAATGTGCAGGTGTACACATTCAACTCGGAGAGACCTACTGTATTCCACAAAAAACAAGAAAAATCGGATTTTCGCGGAAGGTGACCTTTAATAACGATGTATGCAGATTATTATTATTTATTTATTTGTATTTTTTTTTGCAAAATATTTAAATATCACCTCCTAAAAATGTTGATTCGTTGCCTAAAAAAAAAAAATAAGCAGCAGACATACCAACAAAGCACAATCCATTTACCTTAGCATTGCTGGCTTTTACTCTAGTCTTACCACAACAGTACTACTCTAGTCACTTGTTTAGCTACATGAGCAGTGCAATTTTGGTCATATGTTTACCTCAGGAGTGCAGTCATTATGTATGTGTTACGTAATAATTCAACCTCAACAATGATATTTTGGTCTGGTAAGTGATGCTGAATGAGGCTGGAGGAGTGTGGGTATTACTTATTTGGTCTGTTCATTTATATTCGGTTGACGATATCTATTTTACAAGTAAACTATTTAAAGTTGTCAAAGTAATATGTGTCTGGCAGTCCAGTATTTCTATGTTGTTCTTGGCTCCACAGCTTGTTCTGACATTGGATCCAAAGAAGGAGGCTCAGGCCATTTGCACAGAGCTAGTGGCTCAGACTGGAGACCTCCAAAAACAAGTGACCTGTCTGAAGGACCTCCTCAGCAAGGTCAGCAACTTCCACATTTCTTTGTGCATTAGCATTGCTTGGACTGTCCACTGAGGACAGAGGCTGACAGCAGAAGGCTTTGCAGCTCATAACTCAGAAGCAGTGCAGACTCTTCTGTAGAGAAGGGGAGTGTGAAGGGTGGGCGCTGGCAGAGGGCAGTCAGGATGCCCTCTGTGTCAGACTGGAATTTGACAGCAAATGCAGGCCATGTGGATAGACTGGCAGCGTGCCTTGAGGAGATGCGAGCCGATGTGGTTTATCTTATCTGCTAGCGCTATCCAGGAAGACCATAGAACATTTCTACAGATCTCATCAATCTCACCACAGTGGGATAGGAAAAGCAGCCTGAGGGTGGAGGTGGTTGTTGCAGAGCTCAGTGCTGCTGTGTTGATCTGTCAAAGAAGTAGTAGTGTGTGGTAATATAGCCTAAAATTTGTCTCAATATTACGTTGTTACGTGAGTATTTTTTTTTTTTACAAATAAGTAAAAAAAGAAATGTATTACTAATGCTGCATTGTCTTTAAAACACAATGATTAGCCATAACTTTAACACCAACACCTCCAAGCAGTTTGTTACTTTTTGTTGGCAATTTGTTGTTTTTGTTGTGGAGCAGCAAACTAAATGTATTTTGTACTTTCTTACCCATTCCTGGCAATTGATTCCATTATTCCTACCTTTTTCCTCACATAGGGCACACAACATGAATATTTATGGTGTGGTGGGCATATTAGCATATACTGGAGAATACTGCACATTTCCAAGCTTGAAAGTTTCCTCAGCTATTTAGATGATCATTCATCAGTGCTGTTCCATAATAACCTCTTATAAGAATATTTTGAAAACTACAGTCTTACTAAACTTGGTATACAGTGCCTTGCATTGCAAGCACAAGAAATTACATCCACCAAATAATTACAGGAAATGTTGAACAAAAAAATTGCAATGGCCAAGTGAGAGCGTCCAGATATCAGTGTAATTCAGAATCTGTATAGAAGTTAGGGTCCACATGTATTATCTATTTAAACATCATCAAAATGTGCATCAGTCAGAGCCATTTCAGTGCATTTGGGGGCCCAAGCTAAAGGGAAATCTTTCTTTCTCTTCTGGCTTCCTGTTGGATAACTCCTCTTCATGACTGCTGAAGTTTTATATTAATATATATATAATCAGTGCAAAACATGGGTACTTTCAAAGGGTTTACCTATTTTCCCATTTAGAATGCATTTTTTTAGGGCAGAACATGTCCTATTTGCACCTGAAACCTGACACAGTTAGTCCTGAGTGTCATTATGTAAACTTGTGATGCTTCCTTTTAGATGGATCCCACTGACAACTTCCTGCAACTTCCTCTGCCTTGTCCCCCCACCAGCAAGAGGAGGAGAGTCCTGAATAATCTTACACTGGGTCTGCTTGGGACAGCTGCTGCTGCACTGCTACTGTTGTCAACAAAGTTCAAGAACTATTCCTGAGAATTATTCAAGTTTATCTTTTCAGTTTTCTGTTTCTGTACATATTTTATTGTTTCTTGCCCTAATGAGGTATTAGTTTAAATCTGTTAAAGACTTGTTGTTATGGCTATTTGAGTTGGGAAAATACAGTAGTTTTTCATTTTTCCTTCAGTAAAAACTGGTTTTCAGGTTAAATTTGTTGCGACCAGCGTGTTCTATATGTTACACAGGTTTCCTATCCACCTTATTCTGCACAATGAATAGGAGGGGGCCCTTATTGTTTACTTTGTGTTAAATCTTCCAATGCAGCAGTGGACCATTCATAAAGATTATAATCACAGAGATGAACATACTGAATGTGTGCTCAGTTATTTAAAGGGTGTCAGTAATTAGAAGAAGAGGAGTTTGCTTGAACGCATCAGGGTTTTGAACACAGCACAGAAAAATGTATGGATGCATGTTTTAAATTTAGCTCCTTCACCCACAGCGATGCAGTTCCTCTTTGAAAAGTGATAGATATGTTGGCTAACTACTGTAGTTAACCAAGTTATTCTCCCAAATAGCTGTAAACAAACACCCTGCTGAACTGTTGGGTTTCCATATCTAGCTATTTTATTATCAGTGTCCACAGCAGAAGCTACTTCAGACTGTTTACTATAAATACAATAGAACCAGAAACAATTTAATATGAAATATGACCGGATATTCTAACCATGAGAAAGAAACAATCTCTTTAAAAAGTGGGTGTGGCAGAATAGGTGGATAACCTGGCCTTTGAGAACAATGCTAATGAGAGTGTTTTTTTTTTTTTTTAAAGCAACACGCTGCTGTCTGTGGTGCTGAAAGGCTTTTTATTTGTAAGCTGAAAACAGAAGTGGCTTTGCATAGCTCTTCAACTTCAACCAATTATACATTTCTGATACCCAATTCCAAGTACTTAAGGTAAGATTTCCTGTTTTCGTTTGACAGTCATTCTAAAATACAGCCATATACAAGATCAGAGCCAGTACATAATCATTTTAGTGATTTGAGTTCAACAAAAAAGTGTTGAGAATGACCCACCTGAGTAATACCTGCTCTGTGGTGGTTCTGTTGGGTCCAGAGCATTGAAAAATAGGTAGACAGAAGGCTAACGCAGAGTCTAATTATAGAACTGCAAAATGTTCCAGTATGCTTGTTGGACATGTTTAAATGGGATTTTGTTGTCTTAAACTGGTAGCAGTGCTTACCTGGGACATAAAAATAGGAAATATTTTGGCTAGATTCACCATAGTACACCAGTAAACAGGAGGTCTGCAGAGCCGTCTAAAATCTAAAATTTGTTTCTCTAAAATAAAAAAAAATTAGGGTTCAGTGCATCTTTAAATCCATCTCCCAAAGTAAAAAAAACAACATTTAAAAACAAATGTTTTTAACTTCACCCAGATTTCTCTCTTTTTGTTTGCAGAATTATTTGTTTGCATACTGTTTTAACGGCTGAGTAATAGTTATTGGTAGGCAAAGAAGGCGTGTAAATTTAATGGTAATTGGTTAGAAAACCCCAGTTTTTTACAATATATTCTATGTGTAATTATTTTTTTTATTGCACAAGACTAGTTGTTTAGGTATGAAATATTGCTTTGACAGTAAATGGAGGGGTCACAAGCTTAGTGTAAACTATGTAAAAGCGTAATATTGGTAGGTATTATATGCCATTTTATTATTGTGAAAATGGTCTTTAAAATAACTTAGGGAACATACTGCTTAAATACGCAAACTGAGTAGCTCCAACAAGAAATTTAAAACCAAACTAAAAACATAGCACGTAGTGTGTCAACAGTCCTCTCTCCAGCAGCCATCTTGGATTCTGCATTTAAAAGGTTGGCTCCTCGCCCAAATTCTGCAGCCAAGCCTCCCATTGGTCAGCAGGTGAAAGAGTCGGAACCCAAAACCAAAAAACAGAACAAAGTGCTTGCACATAATTCTTTTATTCCGATTTTATATATATATATATATATATATATTTTTTTTTTTTTAAGTTATATTTCAGCAGTTTGTTACATTGCCTTTAAAGTTTCACAATATATTGTTATATATATATATATATATATATATATATATATATATATATATATATATATATATATATATATATATATATATATAAAACTCATGTATCGACAAGTCCTTGCCTCACACAGCCCTATCACATGTTCTTGCCTTAAAGATTGGTATTGATATTTTAGGGTTTATCTAAAACTTCAATAGGCTTTTTGACAAAAAAAATTGTTATCAGAAAATTATTATTGTGAGAATTGTTCTTTGGGGAACTAGATGGGATTCCCCTGTGGCAGGGGTTCTTATTCTTGGTTCTGAAATATTACTCTGGGTGGAAAGTGACACACTTACTTGGACATTATTGATTGATGGATTCAGTTCCCACAGTATCCATTGTAGATTTATTAGATCAATTAGTTAGGCGTTTTAAACAAGTTAATGGTGTCAGTGTCAGTCATAGTCTTGATCTAGTCTGCGTATTGACGACTACATGGCACTTTAGATTCTGAGCTAATGTGAAGTTCTGATGTCACCATGGCATGATCAGCTAGGACCTGTGGTTAAAGTAGTAAAAGCCACAGACATGCCGTCAGGGACTTCAAGGTCTTCAGCGGAGCCCCAAAATAAATGCAGAACCATTTAATAGCCCTGAAAATAGGGCTGACTACACTGACTAGTCCATACTCTCATATCAAAGCTGCCTCTGAGTGAGTGCATGGTGTGCAGATCTCATATGCCGTCTGAATGTACAATACCACATTTTATTGTATTACAAATGGCTTGTGGAATGGGCTAATTGACAACGCTTGTATATTATGGCATATGTGTAAAGACTTTACTTAATCCCTATTTTTTAGTAGTCCAGTGGCAGTGCTAAAAAGCCCAGACAAGCTGCTTTTTTATTTTGTCATCTTGGTAATAACTTTATTACTGCCACTTCACCTGTCAGACTGTTTTATTTTCGCTGCTGAAACTTAGATTTAGTCCAATGTAAAGCTGATCTAAAGGCGTGGCCATGTGGGTCAGCCAGACCTCTTCCTGTACCGGTTTTATTTAATTTCCAAGAGTCTTTTAAAGGTTTAGAAAACAGTACCCGCCTCTTTCTGGCTTTATTTTGCATGTGTCTTTTTCTGCCTATTGATTATATGATGAAAATCTGAATGTGCAGTGTTGTATAAATGCTGTGCTTTACTAAGACAGGTTTGTAAATTGTTTTTTTTATCTCATTGATTTCCAAGGCTCAGTTGAATTTGAATTTTCATTTAATATTATTCATGTATAATGTTTATAATGTTCTTTTTTTGTGCTTTTTTAAGTCGGTAACACTTTACAGTTAATGTTGCAAATAACAGTATTAACAAAAGTAATAAACATTGATAAATGGTTAAGTAGTGTCTCAACTGATTGTAAATTGACAATTTAGTTTAATAATATTGATCATTAATAAACATTACTAAATTTAATTCTTAAGAATGTAAATAATAAATGTAATCAAAATATTTTAAGATAATAATGTCTTAACTCATGTCGGCTAAAAATTAGTTATGAGATATTCTGTTGTAAGTATGGTTAATTAATGTACACTTACTGTAAAGTGTTACCATTATCCCTTTGCTGATGTAACACTGAATTTCCCCACTGAGGGACTAAAGGTTTATCTTGGGTTATGTTTTAATGCAACACTAAATTACACAAGATTGGAAAACCTCAATACAGTAAATATGACAATTACAAAGAACAGTATAAAACTTGTTAAACTTGTTTTATTGCAAGCTTACACAGCCATGTACTGTGCAAAATGTTCTTTCTGACTTTGACTGTCAGTATATTACCTTTCTACAGTGTTAAATAGCAGATAGTTCATTAGAAAGTAAGTAAATTGTACACTGGATTTTATGTATAGTACCAGTCAAAAGTTTGGACACACCTTTTGTCATTCAGCGTGTTTCCTAGCTTTTTGGGATTTTTTCCCCATTGTTAAATTAATTATTGTAGATATTAAAGCTATACAGGAATGCAGGGGTAATAGTTTTGTAAATAGAATGTGTTTAGCAATCCAGATGCAAAATGTTTTATACTGTAGATTATTCTAAGTGGCCACATTTATCTTTGAGGACAGATTTGCACACTCTTGGTATTTTAATCTCAGTGGCTTCATGAGGTAGAGTCACATGGAATAGGTATTTTCTCACTGTCTTAAAGGAGCTCCCAGAGGTGCTGAACAATATTTGGCTGCTTTTCATTTGCACTGTGAAGCTCCAGCTCATCCCAAATCACCTATCTCAGCTTAGTTTATGTAGGGGATTGTGGAGGACATTTTTTTTGTTTACTACATAATTCCATATGTGTTCTTTAATTGTTTTTTTTTTTAATGTATTCAATATTAATTTTCACTTGAGAACGTAGAATAAAGAAATAAATATAGAAAAACATTGAATGAGAAGGTGTGTCCAAACTTTTGACTGGTACTGTATATCAGATTGATGTGGGGGGGTCAGCTCAGTCTTATGTTAGTCTTGTGTTATGGAGATATTTCTTTATAATTGTCTTGGAATTTCATCAATAATTGCATTTCTTCTAAAGGCCAGAATTTACCATTTTAGCTATAATTTCATTTCTCTAAAAGGCCAGAATTCAGATCAAGCTTTAGATCAGCCACAAACCTCACTGATCTTCATTGTCCAACAGTTCAACTGGCCAAAACACTTAAACCAATGAATAAATGGGGATGATCCAGTAGGAGAGATCACATTTCCTAACTGCAGAAGGAGCTCAGAGAAGAAAAAAAACTCAAAAGTCTCTTATCTTAACTTTTATCATAAATAAGTCTATAGGATTATATACCCCCTGATTTTTTTGAAGTCACATGGGCGTTCGTATCACGTTAGAGCACATTCTCCGCGCGGCTGCTTGGACATAAGCCAGCCCGTGGCTGGTGTTAAGCCTGGACAGATACTCGCAGCCAGCTAATTTCTCTCCTCTTCATTCCTGAGGCAGGACTGCGCTGCGCCCACCCCCTGAGAGAGAGAGAGACCATCAGCGCAGCTTCTTCACACAGCAGATCCTCTCCGCTCCTCTCTCTCTGTCTCACACGATGCTCTTACGGTGAGCGGATCAGTCTGATCACAGCGCGCGTCCTCCTCCTCCTCCTCCAGCGCCTTTCTGACCCGGGAGAAAGGAGTCGCGGGACAGGCGGGGACTCTCCACATCAGCTCTATATGAATCCGTTCCCTTTCTAACCGATCAAAAACACGCGCGAATGAGTGAAACCAACGGGGGCTTTGTAATATGAACTTTCTGCCGAGTGGAATATGTGTTTATCTGTCTGTAGCAGCCTGCTGGTTCACCTCGAGGGTCGACTCGTCCTGGTGGTGGGTATCTCTGATCCGAGATGAGCACGTACTGCATGATGTGCTCACCTCGGTTAAGGTTAAAGTTAAGGCTAGTTAAATTAGATAACTGGATAGAAGAAGGCTGGATTCAGGTGTTGTGGGACATGTATTAATAGAGTACTGATGATGCTAACTAGTGCATGTGGTTTTACTATTTTCTCTACATGAGGAGAAGTGAACATCTTAAATAGACTGAAATTGCATTTTAGTATTTAAGACAATTAAAGAGTACGTTTTGCTTTAACAAATAAAACAAAAAAAAATTTAAGTGGGATTTTAATCTGAATCACTTGACATTACCTGAATCCATCTATCCTCTTAAATCTATCATCTTAAAAGTAATGATGAGTTTCTTTGAGTTTACCAAATTAAAAACCTCTGGAATATAATTAAAAGGAAGATGGATAATCACAAGCCATCAAACCAAGTTGAACTGCTTGAATTTGTGAACCAGTTATCCAAAAGCAGTGTATAAGACTGGTGGAGGAAAACTGTGATTAAATCCAGGTTTATTCCACAAAATATTGATTTCTGAACTCTTAAAACTTCATAAATATGAACTTGTTTTCTTTGCATTATTTGAGGTATGAAAGCTCTGCATCTATTTTGTTATTTCAGCCGTTTCTCATTTTCTGCAAATAAAATGCCAATATTTTAATTTGGAATTTTGTCCGTAGTTTATATATCTATAGAACATATATAGCATATAACATACATAGAAACATATAAATAGCAAAATCAGAGAAACTGAAGTGGTCTATTATTTTTTTCCAGAGCTATATGTATATATGTAAAGTATGTATGTTGTAATATTATAATGTATGATATAAAATATACATTAATACAAATTTAATACACTGCATTACGCGACCAGAATCCAGCCTATCCTCTCATAAAAAAAAAAACATTTTAAAATATATTATAAATCTGGATTTTCCGTTGTTGTTTGTCCGTCCCTATGTAGTATTGTATAATGTTACAACATATATATATATATTTGTATATATTTAAAAAAGGAAAAGGATATATACTTTTTATAAAGAAAAGTTATGGGTTATGTGCTTCCATTCAGTTGAAGCCTCTGTGTGGTTGTGCTCGTGTTAGGAAACTGGAGATGTGAAAGATTCCCATCGCTTCCTTTCATCTCGCATGCAGGTACATGGGCACCCTCGGCTCGCAAGTGATGTGCGACAACATCCCCGGGCTGGTGAACAAACAGCGCCAGCTGTGCCGCCAGCATCCCCGCGTGATGCAGGCTGTAGGAACCGGAGTTAAAGACTGGATCAGCGAGTGCCAGCACCAGTTCCGCAGCCACCGCTGGAACTGCAACACCGCCGAGAGAGACCACACAGTCTTCGGCAAGCTGCTGCTCAGAGGTTCGTGCAAAAAAAAAAATTCCCACATATTTTCAATCAAACCCCGCCCTCGTGTTGCGATTGGCCATTAATTTCCATGCACAAACCTGCCGTATAATAGAAAACTAAACGAGAAGCGTTGGTTTAGCGCTTCTCCTGCACTGGGATTGGCTAATAGTTGCAAACTGACAACTAAATCTGGAGTCACTACATTACTTTTAGCCGGTTAAATTAATCCCCGATTTCCAGTTGTGACGAGTCTGTACTAGTCAGAGCTGACCGTCGGAGTTAATTTTTTTATAGTGTATGATGAGCTGAGACTCGATTTTTAGCCTCAAAAATGTAATCGCATATGACCTTTAATTTTTTGACCGATTTTGGGGCAGAATCATGTAGTGTAAACTTTTTACCAACTCAAGTCTGAAAAAAAAAAAATCATCAGCAACCAATGAAAACGGACCGTAAAAATATTTTTTATTTTATTATATAATGTTAGCACTATTGCAGGAGCTGGAGTCACTACAACAATATTTTTTAAATTTCTTTTTTGTTTGCTTCTGCACAAACAACAACTTCAGCAGCAAGCTCGTGTTCCTCCATGTCAGCATATAAATCTTCTAGTTATTGCGAATCAGGAGTCTAGTGGTGTAGTTTAAGTGTATACTAAACTGAGTGTATAGTATTTAAAATATTTCCAAAAAAATGTTAGCTAAACAACTACTTAGCAGTGGGTAGTTGAATGTAACCGAGGATTAATTTCATCAAAGCTGTGAATGTTGTGAATGTGAATGAGAGATGACAAAGTGCTGTTCCTTTATATCCCCACCTTATGTCAGTCCAGGGCATAGAGCTGTTGACCTTCTACTCTGAAGCCCAAGAGCCACAGCTGCCACTGTCTACGTTAGTCAAGAGTAACATATTGTACAGCATTGAAACAGAATTTGACCATCTATAGTACTGAACACACACACACACTTAGAGTCCACCAATCAGCCCAGGGTAGCAAGTATCAGAACACAGCAGAGCCTGCAAAGATAGCAAATGTCTTTCTTATTTCCACAGTACAGTTCTGTACGGGAAATTATCGGACAGTTACAAGTGGTTTCACTGAGTTTGACAGTGTTTAAATTGGTTCTTGTTTTGAAAGATGTTAAAAGATGCAGTATATAGTATCATATTATAGAAGCCCTGCTTGATGATGCACTAGTAAATTTGCCTTAAAAGTTCTCTGTGGCATCCAGTCTTGCAAAAACACTGATCAATTCAGCTCCAATTTATGTAGTTGTCCAGTGTTGTAGGGGTGTTGATGATGAGGTTTAGTCTCTCATAACAACGATAATGTTTCATAGTGTTTACCAGTATGTCAGCTATATTCAAGCGGGTGGGGTAAGGCTTGTCAGAAAACAAATGGGAAAAACATTACACCTTTGTTTTTTAAAAGCTTGTGCTCCGAGGAGTGTGTTAAAGCAATGGAGCTCAGCTCTCCAAACTGCCTCGAGTTAAAACTATTATACAGAGGATTCTCATGACTTTTCGCGCCTACAGTAAAATTCCTTATTCATAGGCCTGTTACAGACAAGTAACACCTGATACAGTGGATAAAATTTCTTTTGTTTGCTCACCTAAACTAAACTATTGTTTTGAATACTGTATGTTAGTGCAATAATATTCCATAGCTGATACTGTATACATAATGCATACACCGTGATAGTGTAGTTCGCCAGGCACATAAATCTGAAAAGCATGTTCGACTGACTGCATTTCTTCCGCACACAGCACTCTTCTGAAATGTGGATCCAGACACACACACACACACACACACACACACACGGTTCTCAAATGTGGATCCAAAAGTGCGTAATAAATCTTGCGCGGGTCTATTGTGGAGCCTATGAACTTTCTAGAATTTCTGTGCAGCTCATCTCTGCAAACAGGCAGAAATGTCCAACACATGGCATGGGTTTAAGCGGTTCTCTCTCTATTCTCTCATCCTGTGTAAAATCATATTAATGGGAACATCCGCACAGGAACTCAAGGCCAGTCTCCCAGGCCTCTTAGCTGGTCCGCACATAAAAGTTAGGTTAAATCTCTGACTTTAATCTTCTTGCTTGGTATTCAGACCTCCCAGAAAGGTTGCCGACCCATCATAGGGCATTACGGGGAGGCCCTGATTGGCAGGGTTTCTCTGTGGCACTGTGAGAATCTACTTATTGTCAATGTCAGTGCACTAATTTAGAACAATTGCAGGGATTTGGTGGCACGGATCCTCTCTTAGGCCCTCAAAGCTCCCAAATGAAATGCTAAACCTCATAACCCCTGTCTCTGTTGAGCTGCAGCTCCGCGGAGCCATGCGCTTACATTCTTGCCTGCTTCTCATGCACTCACGAAAAATTAATGTTACTTATGTCTCTTATGCTTTCTGAATTTCCCTCCCACCCCTCCCGCCCACCATCACACGCTCACACAGAAACACTCTCACTTATACACATGCTTTACGAGAACCACATTCTTATCTCTTAGACTTAGAGAGTCTTTGATCCTTAAACACAAAAAAGAATACACTCAACATCACAGCATTGTTTTTTTTTAAGACAAACTGATAAAGAGGGCACATCACAGTGCTTTCTGAGGCATCAAACGGCGCTCTCAAGCTTCTCTGACTTTTG
Organism: Astyanax mexicanus; assembly: GCF_023375975.1. Lineage (NCBI taxonomy): Eukaryota > Metazoa > Chordata > Actinopteri > Characiformes > Acestrorhamphidae > Astyanax > Astyanax mexicanus. The sequence continues at coordinate 24,785,820 of NC_064416.1, read as the reverse complement.
GCTAAGATCAAGTACAGAGCATGCTCTTATCAGACACCAGAACTTGGCTTGGAGAGGAGAAGTGGGTGATAGACGATGCTGGAGGTTTTCCATGTTACACTTGAAGTACGTTATGAACTTGAGTCTTGGTAAGTTCTGAGTCATATCTGAACTTGTGTAACCTTGTTTTCCTGGGTATATACATATTTGTGTAATAACATTAAAGTGATGATTTGGTCAAGAATCTGTTTTAATAGAAAATGTTCTTATCTTAAATGTAGTCAATCTGTTTGGTGTCTGTTTTTCGGTATATCTATGAGGCTAATGTAGCTGAGAAGCAAAATAAATAGAGTTAACTGTAGAGATGGAGAAACTGATTGGCTAAAAATATGCAATGAACAACAGATTGATAGACATATGTCTTCAACTTAATTGACCCTAAGAACCAATCAGAGTTACAGCAGCTCTGCGTGAGGCTCCTTCTCATAAGATGCTGCAGTTCCCTGTTTAAGTAGTAGATAAACCTATCTAACTTGCACATGACTGCAGAACACCAGTGTTATACTCTCTGTGCTGTATCAGAGGCACTATTAATGAGAAGACCAGCCACTGACTAAATTATGAATGGTAATTCTTGTTTGGCTTAACACAGTGGAGGTTTATACCCTAGGTCCCACCCTTCAACAAAAAAGCTAATTAGCTTGTTGATTTTTTAAGAGTACCTAGGGTACATCACTCAACCCAGTACAGTGAGTATCAGAAAACAGCAGAGATAACAAACACCACTAACCCCCATAAAACAGCAAACAGTGCACATTTAACCCCCACCAAAAGTACAGCGACAGTAAATAGCACTAGATAAAGACATCTTTTCAGTCTGAGCTCAATAGAGCAGTTTCCAGATGCTCTCAGCTCATGTTCCCTCACCTCAAGCTTGAGTGAGTTTATCAGTATTTTAAATGTGGTTAACTCCAAAATGATTCCAAGAATTTCATCTAACAAATAAAACAAACAATGATGGAACATTTCAGAAGCCAAACATGATGATGCATAACCAAGTTATCAGGGTTAATGTGATATCCAATCCCACCCTTAATCAGTATTGGTGATCAGTCAATTGTGCTGAAAGACAATCAATCCAAAGGACTGAGATCAATCTCTAATTAACCACATTCTTAAAACACTATATATTATGCTTAGTTGTAGATTACTTCACATAAGAATGGTTTCTGGGTTAGTCTCAAATATACCTACAGTGTGGTTTATGAAGCTGTGTGACATGATTCTTTAGTTCCAGCCCTGAGGATAAGTGATTTTCTTGCTTCTACTAAACCTGACAATCAACTGATAAATTGAATCAGGTGTTTTTGAGCAGGGGATTATCTAAGTATGCGGAACACCAGCCCTCCAGGTCTGAAAATGAAGAACTCTAAAAAGTATAGCACACTGTTTTTCAGTGAAATTAACTACAGTGTGTTGTTTAATAAAAGAGAAAGACAGTAGTAGTATTTTGAAACCTTAATTATGTCTGTTAATTTTTTCAAAAGTATGTATATTTGAATTAAATAAAAAAAATTACATTACTGGTAATGACCAAATACTAAACTAAACAAGCAAGTAATCTAGGAGGCACCTACAACTAAAGAAAACCTATTTAGCCGCCAATCACAGTTGCTGGATTAATTTTGGTTAAGATTAAGATTATTTAGAATTTTTCCAATGTAGTTTATTGAAATGATCTCTAATGGCATCCTCCCTCTGCTTTCTGCTCAGGCAGTCGTGAGGCCGCTTTCGTGTACGCCATTTCCTCCGCGGGCATGGTTCACACCCTGACCAGGGCCTGCAGTCAGGGAGAGCTGGACACCTGTGCTTGTGACCCAGGAAAGAAGGGCTCGTCTCGAGACAACAAAGGGTCCTTCGACTGGGGTGGCTGCAGTGACCATGTGGACCACGCCATCAAGTTCACCCAGGCATTCGTCGATGCCAAAGATCGAAAAGAGAGGGACGCACGTGCAATCATGAACCTACATAACAATCGTGCGGGAAGAAAGGTATGTTTTGTTTGTTTCATTAATTGACGTACATAGTGAGAGTTTGATTAGTATCCAAAGACTCATAAAAGACCAGCAAAATAGAGAAATTTTAATAAACATAGAAGTTTAATACCAAATTATACACTGACCCCTAATTAGTGTACTAGGCAAGTATTAAAATGATGGATTCTTAATCTAAACAGAGCATTAAATATAAAATTTTATCCCCTGTTAATTTTGTCACTTTACACTCAGTACAAAATCTGAATAAGATAATTGAATAAAGGTTTTTCATTAACTTTTCTTTAGCAACTTTAATCTTAGCAGATGATCAGAATGTAGCTAGCAACTGTCTGAATATAAACAGCCTTACTAAACTACAGAAGGTAACATAGACACAAGAGTGCCATAAAACACTGGCATTCATTCACCTCTCTATCCACAAACCCCAGTTTACTGCAATTCCCCATGTTCATGAACTCCTCTGCAACTCTTATTCATCATCCAACGTCCTTAATCCATTCCGGGTCGTGAGGGAACTGGAGCCACTCCTGGCAGTCATCGGGTTGAAGGCAGGATACATCCTGGACATGCCGCCAGTCTATTGCAAGGCTAACCGACAGACACACTCACAGGCACTCACATTCAAAAATGCCTACAGTTCACAGCCCATCTTTGAACTGTGGGAGGCACAGGGAGAAACACAGAAAGACCCAGTTACCCCAGTCGGAAATCGAACCCAGGCCTTCTTGCTGTGAGGTGACCATGTAACCAGGGAACATTTTTATTAATAATAATACAATTTTTATGCATTTTTTAAATATTCAGATACAACATTATTAATGTTATACTCTTATTTTTATTTAATATTAGAATTTAATTTTAGAATTTGTATTAATAATACAATTTATTGTTTTTTAAATATAATTATTTAGTATTAATTATTGTAATCATATTAATTATTATTATAATAACTATAATAACATTATGCATATTATATTTACTATACATGTTTTATTTAGTTAGTATGTATATGTACAATGATCTATATCTGGGTATGCATGTGTACACATCTTTGGTTTATTACAATCTGTATCCAGTGCAGAAGAAATTTTAGATGACAAATGGGGTGATGACAAAAGTTTTTTTGGTCAGATACATGTGGACAGGGCCTATAGCCCTGATGTTTCTATTATGTACATTTGTACTAATCTCAAAATAAATGTGTTAATCATAAAACAGATACATATGGACAGGGCCTAGAGCCGATTACCTCCTTTACCATTGCTTTTATGACAAGTCGCTTTCAGCATCATAAAGATACTATATTTTCTGTTCTTTATAACCCACAACTGTTAATAACAGGTGGCACATCTAGAGCTCAACCCTAGCTCCCCTGAAGGAGAGCTCACAACAATGCCTTTAAGCAGCTTCTATTAGAGCTGGGAACAAAGTACCTCCACATACACTGAACACGACCATGCTTGAACCGCAGTCCTATTAGGCAACAGCCAAGAGAAACAGTGATCTAAGGTCATGATTTCAGAGAGAAAAACACAGTTACAAAATCTGCCATCATAAGTAAGCTGCTCACATTGGTCTTACAAAGTCCAAATAATCCTCCCCCTCACTTCTTTTCGCTCATCATCCAGGCAGTGAAGCGTTTCATGACCCTGGAATGTAAATGCCACGGGGTGAGCGGTTCGTGCAATGTGAGGACCTGCTGGCTGGCCATGGGCGACTTCAGGCAGACAGGCGACTACCTGCACAAGAAGTACAACAGCGCCGTCCAGGTGGTGATGAACCGCTACGGGACAGGCTTCACCAGCAGGAAGTTCAAAAAGGCCACCAAGAATGACCTGGTTTACTTTGAGGACTCGCCCGACTACTGTATAGGGGACCACGACTCTGGTGAGTGTGACCTAAAGCAATAGAAGCCAATGTGTGTTGTTTTGGACACAGGCATAAGCTAAAGATGAATGATGTTCTCTTACATAACCGTGATGTCAGTATAAGTAATGTTCGTTAGGGAAATGCTATTATTGGATATAATAACATGGGTAAAATGTTTTTAAATAAAAAAACAATGAGCTTAAGGCCAAACCCAAGTTTAAACAAACTTGTACACATAGGACAGGAAATATTATTGTGTTCCATGACTTTTGCCATGTCCCATAGAGGTTAAAGAATAATGCACCGACCTGTGGGGTATGTGTGTAGTGCCTTCTGCAAATGTGGATTTTCCATCTGGCACTCACTTTCAGGCCTTGGCATTGTCCAGCCTCACTCACAAGATAACACCTCACACCTTATACAGGTGTGGGCGTTCCCAAACTGTCCCTACTCTAGAGTGCTTGGCGGCCACTAGAGTATCCATGGCCAATAGAATAAGACTTTCTGGAGCAGAAACACGTGAACCTACTGGCACCATGCATAATGCTAGGAATGGGTTAGTAGAGGAGTATAAAGCCCCTCAGGCTTCATCCAAGATCCTGACCTCACAAAGCTTATTCTCTTCACTAAACACAGTCAATCTGAGCTTTACAGCAATGCAAGGTCTAGTAAAAAGCCTTCCCTGCACAACAAAGACAATTATTCCAACAAAAGTAGGATTAAATGTTTTATAATATACTTAATTTCAGAAGAAACAATAAGCAAAACAGGTGTCTCAATACTTTTGTCCATATATAAAATAAATGGTGTAAAAAAACTAAAAGCAGCCTGATTTATACACAGAGACTTAATCCATGGCAATGGAAAGTAATACTGTAAGAAAATACTCATATATTGAAGTATCTTACATTTTATATTACATTTTGCAATACTGTATTTATAAAAAAAAAAAAACACAGACAGTGGATCATTTTGTGTTCAAATACCAACACTACAGTGTTGTACTTTTGTTTTATACTCCACTGTTCTGATTGGCTAAAATTTTTTTATACTATCACATTTATACTAAGAAAAACAAAATATATTGTTTTTTTTCCAGTATCATGATATATATATATATATATATATATATATATATATATATATATATATATATATATATATATATATATATATATATCACAATATATTTAATTACTTGTAACGTGATGCATATCATGCTCTTGCCGATACACAGCCCTAGTGCACAGATACAGCTAAGCATGTTATGTTATGTGTAATTTTCTCAGTTCTTCGAGGGAGAGAGGAAGGCCTGGCAAAGGCCGAAAAGGCAGAACATAGATTCCCAGCCTGTATCACATGCCCCCGTTAGTCCCGGCTTGTTTCTCCACCACCTGCACCTCCCCTTACAATCTGTTAAGCATTAGTCTTGCCCCTAAACACAGAGAGAATGTAATCAGAGAATGGAAGCCATTTAGCAGGCTATTACATTCACAATAGTCATAACCCAATCTGTAACCTGAATGCTGTCCGTCGCTTGGTATCCCCCCCCTTCCCTCAAGGGAGTAGACAATCTCTATCTGTCTTTACCTTCTTTTTTGTGCTTGTGCTTGTGTGTGTGTGTTTATGTGTGTATGTGTGAGCGTGTGTGTTTGTACTGAATAACACCAGGTGTACCTATATGTGGGGGAATGGGAGGGGTAGGGGTGCCTGTCAGGCTGCTGTGGATGATCCCAGCTATCAGGTGACGGTGTGTTTAAGGCACATTACCACAGATCTGCAGACAGCACAGGAGCTGAAACACAATCCTCACTCGCAACCGCTATAAATTACTGCCCTCGCCAGCACACCTCGCTGCTGTCTGCCCCACGAACAGGCAGGAATATTTAGAGAGGTAGGTCATGTCTCATAGCTTCCCACAGGGTGCATGCATGATCTCCCTGAAAGATCTTTAGGCCCGCGTTTTTAACTTTTATGAACTGTGAATTATGTTTTCCCACCATAATAGCTGACCATGTGTAAATAATGTGCAGGACTGAATGATATACTGGTATACAGAGAACTCGGCTGTGCTCTGCATCGCAGTTATTTATTTGTGTTAAGTGTATTTATGCACAGTTATGCGAACTCGATTAAGGTCTGTATGCAGGACGAACAGCTTGCAAGAATGTTTTTGTCAGCAAATGTTAGAAAGGGTACACAGTGCATTAGCACTGATCTAAGCACAGCTCAGCATGAGGCGTGAGAAGCCTTGAGAGAAGCTTCGAAAGGGTGTATGTTTAAGGGCAGTCCCAAGAGGGCAGACGCTATAGCTCTTCCCCCGAAAGTGTGAAATCAATTACCAGCTCCCACCGTGCTAAAACTCCCCACATGCTAAACTCATCTCTTGGCACTCCCTTCATCTTAATTCAATAAGCAGACGCACCTCAGGTGGAAGGTGGAGGCTGCCCATGATGTAACCAATATCGGCCCAGCATACCAGCTTGCCGGAGTACTGATGAAGGGGTGGGGGGGGTTAGGAGGGCTCCTGGGTCATGCCCAGACACATGCCGGCCTATTCACAATTCACTATTGCGTGCAAGACACACCAGCAGTGACATACTCTATCAGGGCCGGTGAGGCTACCAGCAGAACGCTGGAGCTCCTTTTAACTAGATTTGAGTGTTGGAGAGGTGAAGAGTGGGGGTAGGGGTAGAGGCATGGCTTCACCTGCAGAACATGAATCCATTCATGATTCAACAATTATGGCTATAAATCTGATGGCTCCGCTGGGTTAGGCAAGAAGGCCGACATGAATCCCTTCTTGTGTGTCTGAAAAGGGCAGCGTCAGTCAGTGGGTCGTGATTGTTTGCACAGCGCTAGCCGTCGGGCTGAGGGCTCTTGCGCTCAAAGCCGAAAGGAGGGAATTTTCCCAGGGTGGCGCATGAAGGCCGGGGTTGATACAAGGTCTTTAACAATTTCGATATCAGCGGCCGATCAGCGCCGCGCCAGCCTCCTAGCCGGGTGGGGTTGTCTAGATTAGAGCTGTTGAAATGAGCACGCGATGAAGACTCACGGCAGCGGCTGATAGCTCCTATCATCAGTCCCTCATCTCATGAAGGACCAAGCGGTCATCCCCTTACCCGCTGCAGACAGCCCTGCTGCTTCTTCTGGACAGCTCGGCATGGGGACCGGCAGACGTCTGCCAGACAGCTAATACAGACAGGTTAGCCCATGGCTGCTGCACACTGCAGTAATTGCAGATGAGTAATTGTCCTTTACAGACACTGTATTAGCTTATTTTATAAAGTGTGGTGACTGTGTGTTGGACACAAACGCCTTTAGTATGATATGCTCTTAACTCTAAACTATAAAAGTAGACGGCATACTATATTATACATTCACACTGTTGTGTCAAAAGTGATGGGATAGCAGTATGCAACCTCTTTAAGTTGTGACTTGTTATCTTGTAAAGGAGGTTGAACAATGGCAGGTTCGAATGGATTATTACACAAACACCTAGATTCTCTGCCTGGGATTTCCCACCATTTTCCTCGGGCTAAAAAATAGTCCGTTTTTTAATGCTATTTTTATTTTACATTATGGAGTGATAATCACAACATAGCAAAGTAACAAATTAAACTGTGTTTTAAAAATGTTGCACAAGTGCGCAGTGCACACTCCGCTTGTCCGTATTACGCACTTGACTTGCAGTGCTGTGCAGTGCAGTGCATAGACCTATTACAGTTTTTTTTGTGTTTTTGCACTTAGACTATAAGCTTAATAAAAAAAAAAAATAAACCATGTTAAATTATATTAGATTAGAGGAAAGTCATTCAGGCATCATTCTTGTATCCTAATTTACTGATGTTTAGGCCTGAGGATCATTGTTCGCGTTGTTTGTGTTTTAATCTTCCTTTTCTTATATAATAGGTCTTCTTCATTGTTGCATTATTAATTAACATTATTTTAACAGATTTCGCTCATTTAAACTGCCCTGAAAAAGTATTTTAAAAGCTCAGTTTTAACACTCTAATCACTAAAAAAATGTTGGGATTAAATCGGCAGAATGCGCACAGACTCGGCCAGGTCAGGATGGATATTTTGGGCCTGAGCTCTAATTTACATGGATAAACCAAAAGTTAGTCATGGGCTAGCAGTAAATAAACTGATTGTGAAGTGTTACTTCAAAGGACAGCTTGGGAATGCCCACACCTGTATAAGTTGTGAGGTGTTATCTTTTGAGTTAACTTTCGGCAATTTATACAGTGCTAAAAGGGATCATATTTGGAGCTTATATATTACAGTAGAAACTACAGTTTCTCTCTTTCATCTCTCAAAAAATGAATGAAATGTTTTGTACTCAATCTGTCCATCTCTTCTGTTGAAGGATCAGTGGGCACTGGCGGGCGTGTGTGCAACCGGACATCACACGGAGCTGACAGCTGTGAGGTCATGTGCTGCGGCCGAGGCTACGACACGTCCCGCGTGAGCCGCACCACCAAGTGCGAGTGCAAGTTTCACTGGTGCTGTGCCGTCCACTGCAGAGACTGCCATGAAGAGGTGGACGTCCACACCTGCAAAGCTCAGTCGTGATTTGTATCTCCAGTTGCATTGACCCCAAGGCTAAAGAAGATATGAGCCAATGTTGACAACGCTTCTGAGTGTAGCAGGGCTGATCTAGGATCATATTTTTGGACAAGATGGGTGGATTTTTAGTAGGAATGGAATACATTTATATTTACATTTATGGCACTTTTTCCTTTCCTCTGAAATTGCTGTTGAGGTTTTTACAGTTTATGACTTAGAATTTAGTCAAATTACAGAGGTAGGTGAGCATATGAACAGCTGTATGCTGAGAAAACAGAACAATGTTTAATTTACACAATTTACCCATCGTCCCAGTGCAGTCAGTATGTAAAGATGAACAAAAGGTTGAGGACACTAAACCTACAAGACCAAGCATAAGATGAGTTCAATAACTTTGCAGTGGCAACATATAGGCACATTCTTAGCTAAATTGAGTTCATATGGAGCCAGACTTACAGTTTTAGTTGTATATTTCTGTAATATTAGAGGTGAAATTGTAACTGATGGCAGTTCACATTAGCATGTTGTAGCATGGCAGTGTTAGCCATCTCAAATTCTTGCTGCCTTGATAACCCAGGTGCACACAGACCACTAAGAAGAGTACTTTTGAAATTACTTAAAATGCCTATCCGTATTATTGGTTGTGATAAGCTACCTAGCTAAGGTAAGCTAACCTTAACTGAAGCCCAGTGCTCACGTGTTCTGGAGAAATTTAGCTAGCTCAGCATCCCAATACTTTTGTCCATATATAGTGCACAGTCTTGGTTGACTAACTGTTTAGGTTCAGGTAGACATTGTGGAAATTATTATTTTTTCATTGTCAATATGTGTTCCTTTAAACACGTATTATGCAATATATTGAAAGCTTTACAATCTTCACAAGGAGAGGAGTTTTCTGATCTTAGATCAGCATGCTTATGAAAGGGTCTGAGCCCCAATTTAAAACATTATGATTTTTAACTTTAAAAAAGTACTAAACACAGCCTCTGTTGTTAATCAAACATAAATCACAATATTTAAATATAAAACATCAATGTAACCTGTGCAAAGTTTTGGGCACTTTACATTTAGTAACACTCACTTTGTCAAACCTTCTTTGTCACTTTTTTGTAGCCAGCCATTGGGCAAGGTGTTTTTCATGAAGTTTTCATGTGTTCTTTTCTGTGACGATTATTTGTTTAAGCAGTGCTGCACAGAGAATGGGTGCTTACCGCTCTCTTGACTCAACTGAACTTTCATACAGGTTCTTTGAGGCTTGGATTTGCCTGTCTTACCAGCATATGAACAGTTTTCTAGGGCTTCCAGATCTTCTGTTGACTTCCACAGTTCCCATGAAAAGCCAGTTCTTAATAACAGTCTCCAATGTGGAAACATATATAATTTCTTTGCTTTGTGCGTAAAAAATGTTTTTAACTTTGATTAGCTACTGAGGGTGTTTACTACATTTTAATTAATCAAACCTAGAAATTGTAATGTGGCCACAGGTGTCCAGACATTTACATGAGCCTGTCTTTTATAAATTCCCAGCCTGACCTCAGAGCATTAAGCAGTGTGGTTAGAACTAGCAGCCGTCACAAAAAAGCAGGTGATATTAAGACACAGTGAGGGTTTCTTGGTCCTTCTCAAACCAGTTCCCAAACACACCTGAACCTAAAACACACAACTTCTATAAGAAAACTAGGTTTAAAGTCTTAGTCATTCTTTGTACAATCTTTGCTTGTTTAATTTCTACTATCATATTATATTTATTAAAGTCTTTGATTAAGATTGTTTATCTGCATTGCATTATATATGTTGAAATGTAAATACAAACTGTAATATGTAATTTAAAATAAAGCTTACATGTATATGTTAAGCATCTCTGACAGAAGTGTTTGAAGGAGAGAGATCTGCTCATGCTTGTTCACATCAAGTGACTGATTTCAAGTTGAGATGAGTGTACAGTTAATATTGTATTCACCATACAGTGGGAGTATAAAATGTTTGAACCCCAGAGAGGCCCAGTGAAATAAGGTGTTGCCACTATGATTTAATGAATGCTGCTTGCCATCAGCAGCCAAAGTCTGAGAGAGCACAATTGGCCTTGCTCTCACCCACATCACTCCAAAGGTGAGTTGGTCCACACAGGCTGATATATCAGAGCTGGGTCGCTCCACTTTCCTCTATGTCAAAGGAAGCGTGTGCTAGCCATCACCTTCCTAATGGGATGAAGTTAGAAATTTCAAAACAATTAAAAATTGTTGCCATTTCTGTAATTTAACTAAAAGCGATCAGATCATAAAATTCCTAAAACTAAATAAAGAGAACCCAAATCAAAACACACACAGAAATGTTACATTTAAAGAATTATTTGTTTATCTAATATGAAATCTGGAAAATTATTTGAATTTCTGGGAGCAATAATTAAATTAAAAAGGTAATTAAAGTCTTAGTAGGAACATTAACTTGGGTCCTCGCATTATTTTAAGCCTGGTCTTTTTCCATAGGTGTAGCTAGCCCTTTTTAGGGATCCAACACTTAGAACCCATAAATATAGTAAAGAATTTGCTTATCTATAATAAGTTGAAAAACCTTAGAAAGTACTGTATATACATTACATTGCCAAAAGTATCCGCTCATCTGCCTTGCGTTGGGTGATGGAGCTACTTAAAGGCTTGGATGGAGCTACTCGGCCATGGAAACACATTTCATGAAGCTCTCAACACATTGCTCTTGACCCAAGTAATACCACTCTGTCAAGCAACTTTGAAAGCCATTAATATCCATTACACTACTGTGTTCACAAAAAAGTGAACCAAACAGTTGCCATCCTAGAGTGTGGGCTAACCATGTCACTTAGTCGACACTACATTACATAAAACATCCCCTATCCATTAATCTTATAGCTAATAAGGTTTTACTACAGGGCTGTCCTATTTACGACATTGAATGTGGCATGCCAGAAAAATGATGAGGCTCATTATTGTATCTATTACATAGTAACACTTCTACATATTACCTCTGACAACCCAGCTGATGTGATATGTGCCTCGGACCATCTAGGTCTGTAGTTTTCAGACTGGTTGAGTGTGGTGTCAAACTCTGCTTATCTGAGTTTCAGGTGCTTCAATTTAAAGCATTGTAGTGTGAAATGAGACACTATTATCACCTGAATTGAGCATAGCCTGTAGGACAACAAGAAACCACTGCAATCTGATATCAAACAATAAAGGTGTTTGAGTTTAATACGCCAACCCAACTATCAAATTGCCTAATGCATCAAAATGCCATTGTTGTCTAACATACTAACATGTGTACAGCAGGAAAAAAAATCCTTGTTCTGTTCTTCAATGGTCAGTCTGTGTGGCACGGGTGTGATGTGAGTGTATGCAGTATGTGTGTGAGTGGAAGGAGTGTGCTGTGTGGTGTGGAGTTTTTGGTGTGTGTTTGAGTGTGAAGTTTGTGGTGTGTGTTCATGGTGTGAAGTGTACCTTGTTTGGCCACCTGTGTTGGATTTAAAATGAAATACAATTGGGTATGGGGGCATTCAACTTCTATATGGTTTCCTGCAGGACATTTGCTCACAGATGCTGTAGCTAGGCCAGTAGATCCTGCATAACCCTAAGTTATAGAAGATGGCATCCCAGCAGATTCCATAAATGCTTGATTGTCAATTAATGTGGAAAAGATGCAGGCCAAGGGTGTGTTGCAATCTGGTGGAGACATTCCTAGAAAACCCTTACTTTGTGTGGGTGAGCATTATCCTACTGAAAATGCCTGTTGGAAGCAACAGAGGAACAGAGGATTTCCTGCACATATTGCTAAGCTGTTACTGTCCTTCAAATAACTACTGAGGGTGACCAACCGTTATATGCAATGGCTCCCCAGATCATCACACCAGCAGCTGGGGGACTTTTCACTCCACAGAAAACTTGTATGCCCTCTACACCTTTGGCAAGACCCTGAGTTGTAATCTGTAATCGTTATTCTTTTTTGTCAGTGAGAGTAATTTAATGGAAACACAGTGAGGATACTGCTTACAGAAGCTTAGCTGACTTGTGTTTCAGTAGAAACAAACAAAGTTGGCATCAACATTTACACCCTATGTCTAAAAGTCTGTAACCATCCACTTATTCACTTATTTTTCTTCCAAAATTAAAAGTAAACAAGGATGTTGCCCCCTACCCTTTAACATAGTAGTTGTTCATACTCTCTGGAGGAAGGTTTTGCACAAGATTTTGAAACATTGCTGTAAGAATTAGATTTTATCCCCAGTTTTACTAGTGAAGTCAAATACTGGTATTTGGAGATTAGTTTAGGATCACAAACACTACTCTACCTCATTCAAAAGGTATTGGAGGGAGTACTATCACTCCAGAGAATTCCTCTTCACTGCTCAATATCCCAGCTCTGGGGGATTTACAGGCCTCTAGCCCATGCTTGCATTGGACATGGTGACCTGAGGCTCATGTGCAGCTGCTTCACAGCATCCTATTGTATTAGCAATGCTTTTCTATACACAGCGTTCTGTAAAAAAACAATGTGTGTGCATCTCATTCTACATGGATATTTCTGGAAAGTATGTTAATTTGAATTTAGCATATGTTGCTATAATGTGGTTTAATGCTGCAATCACAAAACACAGCCCTGTACCATAACAGAGCCTGGCTTTTGCGCTTGTTTCTGTTAACAATCTGGATGGTCCTTTTTAATGGTCAATATAAATGGATACAGTATGGATTTCCAATACTGTCCATATTATGATTGTATGTTTTGTACAATTGACTGAGTAGTTCTTTGGAAAATATTATTGTTTAATAATAGTTGAATAATTTCAGATACTAAATAGAGCAATTTTCTATGTTTTGACAAATTTATATTTTGTTATGTTGTGGATGAATAGTTGTGGATGAATAGTTGAGAAACAGAGTGAAAAGTGTTGTGAGCATTTATAATGTAAATGAAGTTGGAGACTAGGGGCCCTATGTTCAGATGAGATGAACTGTAATTGCTCTGCTTTTGGTTCGATTACAGCGTTAAATCTAGCTATTCCTGCACTAATCCTCACTAGGAACGGGAAGGAACACACAGGAAACCCCACAACCTCATAATTATCTACTACTGTCATTTTTAGAAAGTTCTGACCACAGCACAGAGTTTAGTTTACAGGGGATCTACAGACAAAACGCGGTGCAGCTGCGTGTGGACTATCGAGAACATAAAATATCAAAGGAGAATCCCCACTGACAGGGTAATTTGGAAAGTCCCCTCTAAATTTTCCAGGAAAAATAGGGATTGTCCATCGGAACAGTGGATTGGCATTCCTAGCTATAAGCTGTTGATCCATCAGGAGTTCCTGTAAGTAATTTTGTTTATGCTAATCATGATATTAGTAGAAAATCTTATTAAGATGTCACTGATGACTAATTATGAAAATAGATGCAGTGCAATAAACATACTGTGTAATCCATTGGTTTACATTGGTATTTATTAACACAACTAATGAGGTATTAATTCAGTTTAAACCTTTTTATATAACATTCCATAGTTTTGGGTGGTGAAAACACTACTTAGGGACCCTAATTACTTAGGAAGTACTAAAAATGTGGAAATATGTCAACTGTATGTAAAAGTTTGGATCAGGGATTTGCAAAGTGTGGTCCAGAAAGTGGCCCAAATCTTATTTTAGAAGAACAGTGTAGTGTATAAGTCTCCAATGTCATAAATGCATATAAGCTTATAAGTGTATTGTTGGACTGTTTAAACTTTAAGGCCCTTTTATTTTTTTTAGGCTCCAAGACAAATAGTTTGGTTCAAAAACAAAAATTCTACAGTACTATATGTTAAGGAGGAACTTTCAATTGATGTTGATGTAGAAATATTGTATTCCAAGACTATTTGGAGTATTGGTCATTTTTCAAAAAGTGATTTTTGCTGTCACATTTTTGTGTGACATCAAAGATATATACACCAATCAGTCATAACATTAAAGCTACCTTCCTAATATTTTGTAGATCCCTGTTGTTTTGATGAAATAGCTCTGACCTGTCAAAGAATGGACTCCAGACCTCCAAAACTTCTGAAGATGTCCTGTCCTATAGGGCACCAAGACATTAACAGCAGCAGCTCTATTAAGTACTGTAAGTTGAGAGGTGGGGCCTCCATGAAAATCAATGAGCCTTGGCCACCCATGACTTTCACACTACTTCACCGTTTGTCCCTCCTTGAAGCATATTTGACCTGTACTGACTACTGCAAGACCAGCCTGATGTTTTGGCAATATTCTGAAACAGATGTTTGGCCATCAAAATTTAGTTTTTGTCAAAGTGTCTCAGATTCTTACTATTAGTGTTATTAGTGAATATGGGCAAACAATGTGGTGTGTGATAATTCTATTGGATATCGTGATATTGATATTTCACAAGTCACAAATAAGGCATAAACAACAACAAAAATAAAAACACAAGGCTGGGGTAGGGTCTGTAGTACTTGGTATAAAGATTGAGATTGGAGGGTGGAGACTTGCTGTCCTCAGTCTGCGCAGGTTGGAAGGGTTGAGCAGCTGCTCTTAGAGGTGGTGTTGAGGGACCAGTGGCCAGTTGTGCGTATAGTTCAAACACAGGCTAGTTGTAGCATATGTGTTTATTAAACTCATATTTATGCATTACTAAATCAGAACATGTTGCACCACACAAACTATTCTATATATGGTAGCTAGTATCTAATTTATATTTATATTGGAATATGTATAAAATATAAAAACATAAAAAATATGAGACTGTAAAAAAAGAGAATGTTGGAATACAATATATATAAGCAGAGACCACTTAAAAATGATGAGTTTCTTTGATTTTACCAAATTGAAAATAAACAAGAGGAAGATGGATGATCACAAACCGTCAAATCAAGCTGAACTGACTTTTTGCACCAGGAGTGGCATAAAGTTATCCAATAGCAGTGTATATATAATATAATGATCAATATACTATATATACTATATGCTATATATTATCCCATATATTATCCAATTAGACATGCTGTAAGTGCCGTTTATATGTTGGTGTTTCAGAACTGCGTTTCCATGGCTACGTGTTGACTGCCATGATCTGCGCATGTGTAATTTGTAACTAGGTTACTAGTTAAGACCCAACATACGGATTTGTGGTACCATCAGATTTAGTAAATAGACAGTTTGAAACTAATTAGTAACTAATTAGTTGTATCAACGGAGACTTTACACTTTTAGGATACTTTACACACAAAATTAAGAAGGAACTTAAGCAAAACTGGTGCAACCCAAACTTCTTGTTCTCAGAAATTTGAACCCTACATAATATATTTTCAGGCCTCATACTTTCCTCCTGTGCTGTATATGTGCCTAGTGTTCTTTACTATCAATGTATTTATTGTACTGTTCCTTTTGCTCTACACGTGTATTTTAGAAGAATGGTATGTATGCTTCTGTTGACACTGATTTAACTCAATAGATATGTCGCTTAAATAAAGAACGAACCCTGTTCGTCACTGTTATGATATAACCAGTAGAGGGCAGCAGCACTCTATCAGTAACGTTAACTATTAAAACAACGGTACAAAACTGACATCTGCTTGTATTTTTCACGTTTAATATAAACCGTATAAATCCATTTAAACAAATAATTCAATTAATCAATTTAATGTAATAATTACATTGTGGGACCCTTTCATGCAAATTCCGTGGTTTTGCCACAAACATAATAATATTTTTATTATCACTATTATTAATATATATTTTATTTTTTATTTTTTTGTATCGATCCATACGTGTTTTTCAATAATAGGCTGTCTTTCCAAAGTAAAAAAAATAAATAAATAAAATAAATAAATAAAATATATATTTCCCTTTTTTTCTTTGACTTCACCCAAAATACATAACTACATTTAATTAAAAGATACCCTAGTGCCCTGCACCATGCTTTTTTTTTCATTTTCTGTATTCTAACGATGCATAGTGCATTGTACATAACAACAACAACAACAACAACAATAATAATAATAATAATAATAATAATAATAATAATAATAATAATAATAATAATAATAATATTCAATTTACTAGAATAATTTAACTGAAGTTCGAGGACGCAAACAAAATGTGTTGATAAAATGACAAGTTACAGCTTTAAGAAAACGTCTGTTGACACTTAAGTTAACCTAGTTAACCTAACTAGTTAACTTAGGTAAGCACAGTTCTTTTGTTAAAAAAGGGTAGTTAGCTAACTTTCGGCGCTGCTCCTGAATATACTGGCTGGTGCTACATAATCTCTGTAGCTATAGTGTGGGCTTTGAGGGAGTGCATGTGGGCTGTCCAAAAAAAGGTTTGGTTGACCCGAGCACAACACAGTAGCCACGCTGCTAACCGCTCAGCTAGCTCCGGTACAGCTAGCTTAGCTACTTCACTGGTACTAACTGACAGCCAGCGAGCTAAGCTAACCCGCCTGTGTCAGACCCGCACTGCTGCTGCTGCTGCTTCTTCACAGCTGAAGTGTTTGTGTCGGCAAGGTAAACACCGTTGTGGTTTTTATTCAGCGCTGCTGGCTGCCACTGTTTGTTGTTGTTGTTGTTGTGAGTGGCTCTAAAGTTAGCTTGGCTAGCTGTAGTGCTGAGGCGTGCTAAGAAGTCAGCGCATGGTAGGTGTGGTGAGTGTGTGTGTGAGAGTGTGTGAATGTTAGTGAATGCCTGCATGCCCTTGTGCTCAGTGTAAGGGACAGAGCTTCTGTAGAAACAACAGAAAGGTAAAATAATCGGAGTAAGTATGTAACTTTTAGTTAGACAAGATGTTTCTGTTTGTTTGTTTTTTGTTTTGTTTTTGTGACAAACTTTAAACGTGTTTTCTTCTAAGTACGAAACTCATTCATCCATGTGATGCAACCTGAGCAGTGACATTCTCAGTTTTTAACCTTTAGTTAGCTAGGTTAGCTATCTAAAAGTGGGGTTTGAGACATTAGTCTTTTTATTTTTAAGCAAGCTAGCATGTGTTGTCTTTTTGTGTGCCAGGAAATGTAAGTAGTTCCTTAGACCTTTTTTTCTTTTTTTTCTTCTTTTTTTTAACAGTAGTATTAGTTCATGGTTTAGTCCTGTCACAATAACCAACTTGTACTTTTATTCCACAAATATCAAGATAATATAATTGAATAATAATACATTTACATTTGAAATAGCAATGATATTTTATCTGTTAAAAAGTATTAAAACATTGCATCTGGAATCGAAGAATATCTTAAGTTATAAAAATCTGCACAAAATTAAAACAACTTGTTTTAGTTTTAAATTATTTACTCATAAATCACTGTTTCAACAGGTCCTGTTTTACTCTTTCCAACTGTCTTGTGTAATAATAAAAAAAACTGACTGCTTTGCAGTGTTACTGACAGATTTACATTTTTTTTCTAGAAAAGACCCTCTTTAAACAGTTAAAAGTTGACCTACCACCTCATTCACATTAATGAACACTGAGGTGAGCAAAAGTTATTGAGGTAATGGCCTAATGAAGTATTATTGGCTTCATTTGTTATTTTTATTATTTTGGTAGTCTGTCCTTTTTTTCTCATTTTTTTGATTAGTCAACAACTATTTTTGCCATTACCTTAATAACTGCCTCCTGAAAGCACAGCTACTCAGCTCTGCACACCTGTTAATATCACTCTATTGTCCAGTCTCTACCTTAACACGTATAGTGCCATGTTTAGAAACGATTAGTCAGCACTGAAATTTGGAGTCAACTAATTTTAACTAATCATGGCAGTCCTGAAATTATTAATTGTTAAAATATTGCCCTTACATGAACTTACATGAGTGTCTAAAGTGTACAGCAAATACTGAAAATTTGTTTATGCTCCCACCAGGTTTTTTGGAAACAATCAGGCAGTAGTTCATGTACCCAAGAGCCTGACACGTCTCTTCAATGGCTGCCTCTGGCTCCTCCACCACTGTGCCTGAAGGGTTCCACTATGAAACCAAGTATGTGCTCCTCAGCTACCTCAGCCTGCCCCCATCCTCACACTCAAGGCCTGCAGAAGGTAAATGTAAACTCTTGCTTTTTAATGCAATACCTTTTAGAGAGAAAGTAGTCAAACCTTTACATTCACATTCATTCACAGCATATTGTTACAGCTCCAGTTAGAAGAGTCTAACATCAAAGACCTTCATTAATTCACATTCTGTGTTTTGTTGGGTATGTATTTTTTCAGAAGTGTTTATCTAAGCACTGAAACCAGGGGGGGGGGCAGTTGTAAAGGACAGGTCATGGGCAGAGGGTAAGCTATATGCATGGCTCTGTATTATGTGTCAGCTCCACCTACCTCAGTTTAGCAGTTCAGCTGATATGTACAGAATGTACAGAGTGTGAAAAAGCATGCTTTGAAGATTTCCAATACAACTGTTACGTAACAGTCTTGACTTTTTTTTTGCTACATACCCAAACTTGACATAAACCCAGCCCACTGCTGAAAGCCCTGCTAGTTGTAGTCAAAACTGGCCAAGTGGTAATTATAGATTGGATACTTATTTGAATGGTATAATTAAAATTAACTAAATTTATTTTTGAGTCCACCATAAAACCGGCTTGTTTCATTATAGGGGCAGATTATAAGGTTGTGAATGGGCCTGTAAACTGCATCTAATGTATGTTGTCATGATTTACTTGTGTTACAGGTCTGTTTGTGACAAATATAATATAAATTGGGAGAGAAAGAATGATGTTGGAATTTAGTTCCTTTTTCCTGCTGTTACTAACCATTGTCACTTATAGTGAACTGATAAGGATGGCAGGGAGATATTACTATCAGTCATTTTGCAGTCAGACACTCCTGCACTTTCTAAACAGGCAGCTGCATTTTAAAACATTTTAACTGTTAAACTGTGTTTATCTAACATAATAGGACTATATATATTTTTGTCTCTTTTTCATGAATTTTGGTGCAGTGTAAACGCCAGCTTGAATTTTCAAACTCTGTCAGTAAAGAAACTACAAAAATGGAATACAAGTTCACTTACTCACACGCATACAGACATACCCTTCCTTCTCATACCGTTCCTTTTTTACCTCTTTTGAGTCATTTCCATTGTCCAGTCATTTTTCTCCTATCACATGATGCCAGCAGTGCTGGAAGGGTAAAGGCTAATATATGCTTAGCATGTGGTTTAGGTCTGTTTGTATGTAGCCTGTGTGAGTTTAAATGAGTAGGACAACCTAGAGTGAATATTATACCACTGCCTATAGGTTCATGTTATGTGAGGAACAATAGAACACAAGATGTTTAAGATTAAAAATATTCAGGAAGTGTTCAATTATTGTATGATTGGTAAAAGAATTGTTTCAAGGCAGCACATGGCTACTCATCAAAAATGAAAAGAAAAAAAAGACATTGAAGAGACTGTTGAAGGAATGTTGTGTCTATTTGAGAAGCATCATATGTTTGTACATTTTCATTTTTGTGGATTGGAATGATGATTTATGTGAGGTTTTTCGTTTGACCATGAATCAGTTTGCATTGGTTGACAGCAGTGGTAAACCATGGCGGTGAAGTCTCAGCCAGTAGGAGAAGTAATGTGGCTGCAATAACGTAGATACCTCATAGAAAAGATCTGATTGGAGGGTTTTATCATTTAGCATTCCCCCATTCAATTTTTTTTCTGGCAAAATATAATTAGTTGGAGTTAAGACTATTAGTGTAAAAGATTAACATTGTAAGTATGGAATATAATTATATTGTTTATAACTCTAAAACTTATCTTTTAGGAGTACAGCTGTATTTTTGTCAGTTCCTAGGCATTATTTAAGGTGAATTTAGGCACATTGTCTGTCACCTTTTAGGCTGTAATGTCTGGAGCTTCATTCTTTCTCTCCCCAGAAACAAGCATCTGGCATAGATCATATCAAAAGAGCAGGCATGGCACGGCCCCTCAGGCACATCAGCATGTAGCTCAGGACTGTGCTGTGTTTCTTCTGCTGCAGTTTTCATTCAGCAAGGTTCAAAAGCAGAGAGATGAGCTTCTGATCCCTGCTTTCCGCTCGGCCCAGTCCACGCCCTGACAGCCTGTCGAGTGCAATCAGTGTGGATTACTTACACGCCACTGAATCTGAGTGCAACGCACCTCGTCCTCATCCTTGCCTCTCGTCCCCTCTGCCTGCGATCAGGCAGCATTGCCACTGGTCAAAAAGCACAGGCTTGTGTTCCGTTAAATGACCCTTGCCTAAAGAGCTTTGTCCTGCCACATTTTGAGCAGTAACTGGGTCTGGGGTCAGTTCATCCATTGTCTGCAAAGAACTGACATGTATTAATGCTTTCTACATCAGGGATTTTCAAAATGAATGCATGGCGTCATACACTTTCCTGAGAACCAAGACAGTTTAGATTTGAAACAAAGACTAAATTGTATTGTGTGTGTTTATTTAAATCAGCATTTAACCAATTCTGCTGTCATTTTCAAAATGTTAGATAAGCAGTTTGTCTGTCCTTTTCCTAGGTGCGTCAGTTATTAACGTTATTAGCATTATTAACTTGCCATGATGAACTGCAGTACTTGCTAATTTTATGATATATTGTCTACTTTCACAGCTGCCAACAGTGCTGAAATAAAAAAGTCATGGGCTGTGAGAATGGGTTTAGGGTTTCCTGATGTAGTGATTTGTTTAAACCTTACATTCTGTAGTGGAGATGGCATGGGCCATGCGGGGGCTGTAAATAGTTAATGAGTGTGTTTATGTGTCAAGCAGTTAGATTGAGCATGATATAATCTCTTATGAAGCTTGTCTCTTTGTAATTAGTACTTTTGTCTGATATTCTAAAGAGCACTTTGCCGGAAATCTGATCAGGATGTTTACATGAACTTTTTCTGATAATGGCAAAAATCTGGACAAATCTGATTTTTGCTTTAAAATACTCCAGGTAAGATTATACATGGAGTGAGAAATAAAATCCAGCTCTATCAGATTTTGAATCTGATGTTTAGACCGTACTTCAAACTAAAAGAAATCGTAGTGTATTGTTTACACAACTGCTTACTACAGTAATCCAATGATGTGAACATGAATGTAAACACACTTATTGTGGGCAGTTAGTAACACCAGGTTTCTTAGAGCTCTCTGTTACAAACTGGAATATCAGTTTGTTTAAGTGTTATTTAGAATAATTTATATGTATTTTACTTTTATTGTGCATTTAGCACCGTAACACAATAACAAAAAAACTCAATAGTGTGGAGGACATGAGGGACACATCACAGAATAACCCCTGACTAGTATTTAGTACTAAAGTGTGTGTGGTTAAAAACTTCCAGCAGGGTAAACGTGGAAAGACCTGTACTTTTTGTGTCCCACTTCTAGTCAGATCTATTTCTGATTCACAGCAGCAGCTGGACAGACTGCACAGGAAAAGGATGTGGATCAGACCAGCAGGATGAAGCAGGAGATTGAGGAGGAGCTAAAGCTGCTAGAGGAGGAAATTACTGCTTGTAAGCCACATTAGCATTTGCACACTAAATGTCTATGGATTTTTATATGTCATCATTGAATGTCTACAGTTGACCATTTGCAAAATTAGGGTAAATCCTTTTATCCTTTAGTTAAATTATCCTGACAAAGTTTAATTTTATATTACTTTGGACCATCTGTAGTTGATAGAATGATTGTATGCTAATAGCATTCATTAATATAATACACCAGATCTGTTTATTTGCAAATAAAATACTGTTAACTTTTGTTTTATTCAATGAAAGCAAAATTAATAACTATTTTCTTATAGCTTTGCAACACATGTTATTGGATGTCATAGTGTTTTAGCAGCGTTGTGCAGTATCCACTTTTCTCATATCATTACACCATCTCAGAATATTACAGTGTACGATAATACCAGATAATACCGGAATGCATCTAAATAGTGCTTACAGGATCACAGATGGAGTGAACACTGTGTATAAATGTAAATCAATAATTTCTGAAATAGTAAACCATCAGTCTGACTATTAAAATGTTTAACTGCTGCGAACTTGGTTAGCGTTAACTTAATTAGCATGATAACATCCTGTTTATTAAAGAACCAGCAGACAAAGTCTGGCTGACTTAAAACATTTTTAAAATTTAGACGAGAATGACTTACAGTAGGTCGATTGGCTGAATAGACACAAATTTTCTGTGTTTTGTTGGCTATGTAGCCCATTTGCTAAACTAATCTTAGCTTAGCTAGCTAGCTCAGCTACAGATCCACCAACAGGCATACAGCCCAGTGTAGCTGCTGCTAACTACTGACACATTGAATCTAAAAACAGTGGAGCGGTTTGAGTAACAGAAAGGATATGAGGAACTTTCCTCATAACATGTGACCAAACGTAACTAATTTATCTGTCTGCGCGTCTGTAGCTTTTCCCAGGACAGGCTTTGACCGACACACTTCCCCAGTCTTCAGTCCAGCTAATCCAGAGAGCTCTATAGAGGACAGTCTAGCTGTGCTCGGAGACCGTGTCACACGGGACCTGGACACACACCTGGCCTCAGCCATGCACACACTTCTCAGTGGGTCAGTATCACTCATCTTTGCTAGGGATGGATATAGTGTTTTATAATGGGTCCCCTTCTTTTTGTGAGAAATCAATTAATTAAGTTTAGTATATTAGTTCAAGTCAGCTGCAAACAAATTCCTGTTTATTGCATCCGTAAATCTTACTTTGTCCACAGTATCCACCATATATAAATATGTTTTTCAATTAGACACAGTGTTCAACAAAGACATTGTAATTAAGTAGTGTAGTAAATGGGTTTTGTGTTTTGTGCAGCCAGCTGGACTATGAAAGTTTCCGAACTGTGGTGCAGGAGGTGTCTGCTCATTCTCAGGGAGGCTGGAGCAAGGTGATTAATATGTCAAATAATGATAAATAAGCCATACCCTAGTTTCACATAAAATAAACATGTAAACTCACCCGACTTACTTTTCCACTCTCTTTTCTGACTAGGTCTTGGTGCCTTTAGTATTGTTGCAGGCGCTGCAGGCTGAGGGGCAGCCCCTGGCCTCTCTGCTGGCCCTGGGTGTTTTTTACCTGGAAGAGACAGAAGCAGATTTCATCATCCAGCAGGGTGGATGGGTGAGTGAGCTATTTTATTGGCTGTAACAAGATGCAGTAGATAAAAACAATATGTTTATTTTTTGAGCTTATCAGCAGAAGAAAATGGCCCTTTAAAGGGAATTTTCTCTTTTGTTTCCTTTAAAAGTACAAAGCTCATTATATTTTAGGAAATGCTCTACAGCATGCTGGTCACAGGTTATATGTTTGGGCACAAAATAAAATTCAGTACTAGATTTTAAGTCTAATATCACATTGGCAGTTATGGTAAAGCATATTCAATTTAATGTTGATTGCTACTAAGGTTAATCATGTTCATTGATAGTTTAAGCAGAAAATAGGCATGTAAATGATATCACAATTATAACTTTATTATATAATTTTAAACAAAAGTAAAATGTTACTTCTGACACTGGCTGCAACACAATCCTGAAGTCTGACCTTTTTTCTCCTATAGCCAAAATCTACCCTTAATTTTAAGTTCTAACCAGCTGTGACAGTGCTTGTTTCCTAAATGCACCAGGCTTGAAACTATGGATGTAGGAGCAGGGCCCCTTAAGAAAGGGTCAGATAAGTACACAAATGAATATGATTGGACTTAGGCCTGGACAATAATTCGATATCGGTATTTATCGCGATAAGAAATGTTTCAATAACGGTGATATCACTTTTGTGGTATATCGATATGTATTATGTACAGAATCTGTCACGGACAGGCGTTTTTTTACTGGCGTCAGCTCGCCGCAGAGCCAAACACATTCAGCCCCCATAGCTGTGCTACCTCAGTGCGTGATGACGCAATCACACAGGCACGTAGCCAGATAGGCTAGGCTAGGCTAGGTTAAAATGGCTAGGCTAGGCTAGGCTAGGTTAGGTTCAGGTCCGCTCCGCTACGCATCTAAAATGTCTCGAAACGGAGCCGGGACGAGCGGATCCAAGGCTAGGGTAGACTCGGTTCGGTCATCCGCTGTTTCGCTCGCCCATTCGCGCGTCCGCTCGCTCATCCGCGGCTCCGCTGGCCCAGCCGCGGGTCCGCTCACTCATCCGCGCCTCCGCTCGCTCATCCGCGCCTCCGCTCGCTCATCCGCGGCTCCGCTCGCCCAGCCGCGGGTCCGCTCGCCCAGCCGCCGGTCCGCTCGCTTGCCGCTTTGCTGCAAATTGTGCCGGTGAGTGGAGCCGACAAGCAGCGTAACGTTAAAACATCTAATCTGTTCCACCACCTCAAGCATCTTCACTACATACAATATTTTCCTTATACTGACTGAAGCACTTTAATAGATTATGTTGAAAGTTATTTAAAGTTTATGAATCCTTTAGGTTTGTTTATTTGACGTGGATATCATGTTGAATACCTCTTGTATTCTGACTAAAGCACTTTAATAGATTATGTTGAAACTAAGTTATTTAAAGTTTATGAATCCTTTAGGTTTGTTTATTTGCCGTTGATATCATGTTGAATACCTCTTGTATTCTGGCTGAAGCACTTTAATAGATTATGTTGTCACTAAGTTATTTATAGTTGAAAAATCCTATAGGTTTGTTTATTTGACGGGAAAATCTTGTTGCTTTTATGTATATAAAGGCTTCTTGTATTATATATCCTAGTTAAAACACTTTTGTTTTAATCTGTTAAATTTGTTTACAATGAATAAGAAGCTCTGCCTCTGTTGTCATTTAAAGTTATTTTTATTTGTAATAGTTATATAGGCTTATGTTTGACAGGGATGTCATGTTATTATTTTGCTATATGCAAATAAAATTGAGCATTGATTTATTTTGACTACTTTTATTTCTAAAGTATTAAAGTTTTTGTGAAAGGAGGTTTCAAAGACTTAAAAAACATTTTCATACAGTAGTAGGTACAGATTTCCATTAGATAGATTGACACAAAAAGTGCAAATACACAGTTAAATAATAATTTAAATTTGCAGTGCAAGCTGCAGAGATTGCAGGGATTCTTTTTCTGAGGCCTTCAAAGTATTTATCGATATCAAAATTATATCGTATCGACCGAAATTTAAGGAATATATCGTGATATAAATTTTGGCCATATCGTCCAGCACTAATTGGACTCCCTCAATATCCCTTTTCTGTCCAAAAATAATTGTATAATAATAATCCGTCAGTGATCCAGAAGTGTCAAGCCATTTACTTATTTTGATGTGCCAATTCTCCACAATAAGTTACACTGTTTGCCACATAAGTGAACATCAGCTCTGCATGATGTATGCTGAGGCTTTTGAAGGTCCAGTGTCTACTGATTGTTAAGACAAATTTTTAATATGTTTAAAGCTTTGCAGTTTAAGTTACCTGGCCTTTTAAAACAATTATTCTAAACAAACTTAACCCTAACAGTTTAGTTAAGGTCTGAATGTTAAAGTTATCTGAGAGCTCAACTTTTATTTGCCAATGTGTCTTAAAAATATCTGGCATCTTGTTTGACTGAACAGACAAATGCAATCAAGAATGCCTATGATAATGATATAGCATGTGTTAAACTTGAGTTGTATCTTTTTATACATTTTCAGTTTTTGGGAGTCAGGAAATCTGTGATTTACATGAAAATTGTAAAGCATGCAGAATTCTACCAGTAATGAGATTATTTACAAAGATCAACCTTTTTTTAACCAGGAGAGGGAGCCATTGTTCTCCTCTCAGGAGTAATCGGGAATCCTCTTCAGTCATATATATCCGTCGAACCGATGTTGGAAGTTGGTTTCATAACAGTTCCTGGAGTGGGTTACAGACCAGGCCAGGGTTAATTGTTTCATAATAATCTTTAGCACAACTTAAAGTGATTCTCACTGTTTATTTGTTATTAAACCTTCATTGTGTTGCTTGGTCTGTCCCCTGATTTTGAAAGGCCTAGACTCTGAACCCACTAATCCCCTCCATTACATATAGTCCTGAACACCGAAGTGGTTTTGTTTCAGTTAAGTGACTTTTTAAAAGAAGCCAAGCTTCTTTTTGAAGGTCATGAAAAGCTATTATTGTATACACATACACAGTTCAGTGCTATACAAAAGTATGAGGTACCTGCAAGGTAGAAATGAAAAGCTAAAAGCTCCTTATCTAGGCATTAAGAGTTGTTTAACTCAGTAACTTCAGTATAAAAATATATACAAATAACATTCATACAGAAAGTATTGGTTTTACATTGCTATGTTCATTAAAACTTCTTTAAAGCTTTCCTCTTGTAAGTCAAGTGTGGTTTATAGATATTAATTAAAAACCTGGTTAAAAATAATTTAGATTTTATGGTATTTATGGTATTGGGCAACTCTGTCATATTTATTGAGCTACACATAAAGAAGTATTGTGTAATGCAACATGGAGATGCTGAGTTGCATCCAACAGCATCACACATCTTTTCTATCAGGTATGGGTCTGGTGATACAGCATGGCTATGGCATAGTATCTGTGTTTTGAAGGTAAACTATTGAGATGGCAGGAGTTTGTAGCACGAGTGCATGCATTGTTCTCTTGGAATAGCATATTGGAGTTTGCATAAGAACAAGGATGCAGGATTTTTTACATAACATTAGGTGTCAGAGTGCCTGTGATGAAGACCAAAGGTGATCTGGCATTGTACAGAATTGCACCCTACAACATGACAGCAGGCCTTCTGTATGTGTGACAACAAGCCGTTGGTCTTGGTGCTGACCACAGTGCCTCCTTACACAGATTTGTTGGTCATCTCCATCAAGACAAAAGCAGGACTCATCCCTGAGGATGACATGCTGTCATTCCCTGAGTCACTTCATGACAGTCTAGCACGACTACCCACCAGGTTTTATTCGTGTCTGTTAATTTCTTCTTGGTGCAGCTATTTTTTGACAGTGGTGAATTTACATCATCTGTCAGTGACTGACAGTTATTACAGGACTGACATTACATAAATTGGCAAATTATTTTTTCAGGAATAAGCAGGTACATCCAATGGAAGAGTTATTGGCCATGTTTTTTTTTTTTTTTTTTTTTTTTTTTACTGTTGCTTTTATTTTGTTCAGATCAGTGCTTCACCACAGTACTGTAAATAATACCTTGATATTTGTATTGTGGTTACTGGAAATGAAGCAGTCTTACACCAACAGTAGGGCAATAGTAGAGCAGGTGGGTGAGCTGAAAAATGGGCTCATATTGTGAAGCTCCCTGTGAAGCTGTGTCTGTGTACATGACAGGGCACGTTGTCCCTGAGGGTTGTGAAAGCCTTTGCTGGAGCTATGCATGTGTGTGTTTGTGTGTGGTAACTACAAGAACTCATTCAGTGAGGTTAATTTAATTAGTGTCCCGCTGCTGCTTCTGCAGAAAGCAAAGAGGCCATTGTCTTTTGAATAAAGGCAAATTCCTCCTGTGCACAATGTCCATGAGGAGCCCAGCGCTCGGGCACAGATGACATAAATGGGAAGGGAGGGGTGTGTGTGTGTGTGTGTGTGTGTCTGTGCATGTGTGTTTGGGGGAGGGAGCAGGCGGTGAACAAGAACTCCTGTACAGCAGTTCTAATTCCACTGCTCCGTCAGCCCTTCAGAGGCCAGAAGCTGTGTTTACTTTGTGTTGATTTGGTGTTAACACATCCTTCAGATCCTTTATTTCTGCATTTCGTCTCTGTGCAGCTGTCTGCACTGGGACTTCTCTCTCTCAGGGAGTCAGCAGAGTCAGGTAAGAGAGCTGTTCCATAGTAGGTGTTTGTTTTGTAGTTTTGTTTAAGGGGCAGTACTAAATGAGTGAGAGTGGTCTGATATGTCTGTCTGGATTCAGTCGATTTGACTGGCAGATTTCCACTTGGTGTCCTTCAGTGTCCCTGCAGTTGGGTCATATTTCGATCCCCTATTTTATACATCATCAAACATTGCTAGATTAATGGATTGACAGATTGATATTTCTTTGTAAATGTCTGCACCAGCCCAGCAGACATGAGCGTTGTAATCTTGTTGACATAGGATGTCATACTTTTACAAATATATTCTCTGTCACTATCTAACAAAACACGTGTTTATACGTTTAAATGAAAATATTTTATTCCAATACATTTTTCCAAAATAAGTCAAAAAAGTGGCAAAAAACCTGAGACGTCTTTCGAGTTATTTTTTATTGTAATAAATGGGATTTACATATACATAAACACCAAATATTTGTCCAAATATTTGTGAATACCCCTTCTGCTAAATTCCTTGAACTACTTTAGGTTGCCCCCTATTGCTGACACAGATGTGTAAATATGCACACACACATGCAGCCTGTCTAGTTCCTTTAGAGAAGAACTCTTGGGGAGCAGATAAACATGAACCTTTTGGCACTATGACTGCACAATGCCAGGTGTGGGCTGTAGAGGTATCAAATCCCCCTAACATTGAGCTTTGAAGGAGTGAAACTATGTTCTCTGGAATGATGGTGTTCTCCATCCAGTACTTCTAAAGGTGAGTTAGGGATCAGGTGGGCTTTTTTTACTTATTAAATAATATTAGAAGTATTGGTCTTTATTTATAACACCAAAACACAGCATGTTGTATATTTTAATTGTGAATATTTTTTTTCATAATGACCAAAAAACTCTCTTCACTGTATTTTACTGACCCAGCAAACTGCACTGGATTATCTGGTTTGAGATGGTGAAATGTATTATTTTATTATATTGATATCTCAGAGTTGTATTGTTATAAATGTGAAGGTCTCATTTAAAGGTTTTGCCTAATTTGCCTAATTATTTGACTGTTTAGTTAAATTGCCCCTGTATAACACCACCAAGTGTACAAATTACTGCCACTGACAATAATCACTGTTTTTGTTAGATAAAATATGTCTGTATCCTAAAAAAAAAAATATTGCAGGACAGCCACCCAGGTCCATGTGGGTCTGACTTATGACTTATGTACTTGTTTTTAGAGCCCTTGAGGGCAAACTCTTCACTGTGATAAATATCTTTCCATGTTATATCCGGTTTATTTTCAGGCATTATGTACGTTTAAAAAATCTGCTTTTTAAAAATAGGAATGTGTGTATGACTGCACAGGTTGTGTGTATGACTGTGCATGGGATGACATTGAGGGCAACACACCGAGGAGACATTTTAAGAGCTCCAATGACTACACAAAATGGCTCGTGTAAAGCTGAATGAGCATGACTGGGCACCGTGACCTGCTTCTGCTGGGCCAAAGGTATAGAGCTGCAGGAGTGTGTGAGTTTGCTAATGCATGCTTGAACTTATTTATATGTGTGAATGTGCGTTAGGGTGGCTGCGGGTCATCCACTGTCTCCATTCCAGACACACTCCTTTCATGCCAGTAATGCCCCCTATCCCCCCATGCCGTCCTTCAAAACACTTTTGTGTCAGACTTCAATGTCAGGCTCTTCAAGAGCTCCTGCACTGTTGGCATATGATTCAGTGTAACGTGACCCTTAGTGCTAAGGTAGCAGCAAGCCATCAGCATGATCTTGATCCAAATCCACTGCCGTCTAGTTCGGTTCTACCCGTTTGAAAATTCCCGAATCCCAAGAAATGAGGCTCACTGCTGTTTACAAAGGTGATTTTAAACAGCCAGTGGCCGGCATGGTTGATAAGATGCCGTCAGCATTGCTGTAATGTGGGGGGATAAATCAGGAGGTGGTGAGCTGGCTGAGACTGGAGCCATGTCAGCATGGAGTGTCTTGCACATCACTCAGTGCAATGTTTTACGTAACAGACAGTTTCACACAGGCGACAGTCGCGACCCTGTTACCATGTGCTGCGCGCACACGTGCACACAGAGTGTGCCATAGGGAAGTCCAGAAATAAATCGGATAAATCCTTGTTTAAAATCATTTAGAGGCAGGCTGTCCTAGATACACTGCAGGGCTCTTCTCTCCCCAGGACAGGAGAAGGGGGGAGGAGGAGGAGGGAGTACACTGGGATGGGTCAAACTGTGATGATGACGATGTTGATGATGGATGAATTTTAGGTGATTTTTTTTTATTTTTTTTATTTTTTTTTAAACAATTACTGCAATTTAAAGCGTTACATTGTGGCCTAAAGCAGCTGGTATGTTGCAAATACCAGATTCCTGAACTGGTCTGTACTTGTGGTGTTGGGGTGGGAATAAAAGAGCCTTGGTGAATGTTTGCTGCCAGCATTTTTGTTGTGCCCTTTTTGGAAAGTCTCTCTCTTTATGATGCCTTGTTAAGCTAAAGGCCTGTATCTTGTTTTTTCCTGTTTTTGTTTTTGTAAGTTTGTGGACTTGAATTCATTAGAACTTGACTTTATGCAGCATCTCTTTATCCCTTAGAACTAAACATACTGTTTTTGTTACTACAGCATACAAAGTTAACATACACTGGCATGACGCATTTCATGGGACAGGAACTAATATCGTGTTCCTTTACTTTTGCCATGTCCCATTTAAGCTAGAGAATGTTGCACTAACCTGCACAGTACTGCATTAAATATGGAAGGGATTTCTGTCAGAGTTGCTTGTCTGTTTGCATGGACACTTTCAACCAGACAGTGCTGGTCATGATCAGTGCTACCTTCTGTGCTGTCCAATGTAAATAGAATGAAAAAATTCCCAGTACACATGACCCTGTGGGCCGAGGCTTAGTTTGAATTTCGATAATTCACATAGCCTTGTCATGAGCATGCTGACCAATGTACAGCTTCACTCGCCAGTTTACAGATTTGCATCTCACATCTTTTTCCTTATACAGACCCTATAGCTCATTTATTGTATTGTGGGCCTTTCAGAATCAACGATTTAATAATCTAAATGTTTATTGGTATATTTTTGGCCTGTTGATTTTTACTGCTGAAATGTAAGAGGTTACCAGTTCAGGGGCCAACAGTTAGCACAGTGCACAACCAGGATTCAATCCCATCTGCCAGAGTGGCACTCCATTTCTCACTCAGAAGTTGCTGGCCTGGTGCTATGTATGCCCTGAAGGACAGGAGTGATCACTCTGGCACTCTCTTCAATAATGAATGAGCTCAAATTTGCAGCTTAAGCCAAAAGCCTGTCCCAGCACGTTACATAATGTGGACTGTAACTGCTCTGCCGTTGTCAGGGCACGCAGTTCAGTGTGGTTGTGGGCCCCCCAGCATGTGAAAATCCACATCTATCTGCTCCCCTTCTGCACAGATGTGTTTATCTTTTAGCTGAGACCTTCCTGACATGTTACTGTAGAAGCTGTCATACAAGCAGTGTTTTAGTCTGGAACCTCATTGCTCAAGGGTAGTGGTAGCAGAAACAGTTGTAATGTGAAAATTGGGGTGTTCACAAAATGAATGGGAAAGAAATTGGTCATCCATCACAATATGTGTGTATGCATTTAACGGTTGGGGAACCATTGGTTAGATGAGGTAATCTGTTGTCTTTTTGTTAAGGTGAAAATAAGTGAACAAATTAGAAAACGTGTTTTTTGCAGAAAGTGCGAGTATGTTGCAGGTGGTGCCAATCTTAGTAACCATAGAAAACATTTCCAAAATGTTCTAAATTGATTTTATTCAGGTGTGACACTTTGTGGACAAAGCATTAATTATTGGATTTATAGCTATGGAATTGATGGCAAATGATGAATTGGTTTGTAGGTTGTTGCTAGGTGGTTGCTATAGTGTTGCTATGGTAATATCATGTCTGATGCTGCATTCATTTGGTGTCAGTTTTATTTGAAAAACAAGTTTCTTGCCAGGAAGCATAATTTGAACACCACCTGAAGTGGGTGGCATCAGAATTTCTGATGCGGCACAAACTGACTGTGTAAACAACTGTAAAATATTAAACATTTTGTAATGCCATTTTAGACATAATTAATATCTGTAAGTTACGTTACTTAGCATAAGTAAAAAAAAAATCTACTTTGCGATCACAACGCGATCAAGTTGGGAGAATCTCAGAGAAATGTAACATCCAGCAAGTACGTAAATGCAGCATAAAAGTTGGAAAACAAAAAGAGAATTTCAAATACATTTGTATAATATGTTTGGCCACAAACTTTTGGCTGAAATGTGCTGAAATTCATAAAATGGGTCCGAAACTCTGTGCATCCACATACAGTACAGGAGATCCATGATGATAAAGTGGGATTGTGCATATTTTAATGCAAAATGTGACCTGGATTAAAGGTTTTTATTAAAAGTTCCCCTTATACCCACATTTCAATGTTGTCTTTTGAGATTGTTTAAGAAAAAATATATTTTTGGATTCTTACTGTTTAAATACCACATCACATAAACAATTGCTGTATAAAAGCGCACTAATTCAGATGAGGATAGACATGTCAGAGTTGGATCAGTGTTACAATCTCTAGAACAAGGAGTAGTAGCAGCTCCAATATACAGGTGGTTATAATAATAAAACGAATGTTTTGATTAAAGAAATGTGCTAAAACAGCCTTTGACTGTTTTTTCTAGTACATGTACTGAGTTTCCCCCACCCACCCTTGTAAAATATCTGACACTCTTGGAGGCCTGTGTTAGTATGCTTGTGGCCTCTGTCTCTAGGTGCGGGCTCTCAGATCACAAATGAGGTGCTTTACCCCAGTGAAATGGTTTACTGATTGTCTATATTGTTTTGTAGTTGGTTGTTGTAGACTATTTGTAGAGTTTGATGTCTCCCTGAGAATGGTTGATTTTGTGTGATGGGGAGCATCAGCACTTGGGTTTTGTTTGTTTTTAAGATAGATTTGTCTGAGCGTTTTGGAGAAGTGTGTTAGAAGTCTTGTTGACTCTTTATCTGGGGCACTGGCAGTTACAGCCTACATTTTAAAAGATGAACTGGTAAACCCCTCTTTCTCAGTGTCTCCTGCAAAGCAGCTTAAAAATAGGGCAAAATGCCTAAAGTGATTTTTAATCCATCTGTTATGAGCACAGGCTTGTCCCATTTAATTATTTTTTAGAGTAGGGAAATGTCTTTTGATTGTTTTATGTATCTTTTTTTGCTGACCATATGGTTTTACACAATGAACATGTTTTGGCATGTAGAGAATGTCGTGTTTGTGCTTTCAGCTGCATTTCCCTTTGTTATTAAATGTGAGATTCATGCTATATTCACCGCAAGATAAATCTGGCTGCAGTAGTGATTTCAGGGTGAGGTTAACGGCGGACGAGGTGGGAGCTGCCACTATTGGTTCTCGTTGTGCTGCTGCTGTTCTCTGCTGCCTGGCGTGATCGCGCATGTGTTGCAGCCCAAAGGCGCTTGCCTTCACATGCAATCCACATAATGAAAATCAGAGAAGCATGCTGACGTTCACCCAGAAAAGGCGACGTTAGGCCTGCAGATTGCATTTTTTATTAGGTTCATTGTTGGTGCATCGAAAGCAAAGTTTGCACGTTTAATTTTAAGATATCGAAGTATCGCAATATTATGTCTTGCAATATTGTATTGCTTCTCAAAAAAACATATTGATTTTTTAAATTTTTAGTTTGCATTAGGTCTGCACAATGTATCTTTTTAGAATCAATTTTGTAATGTACACATTAGCAATAGACATATCGCTGAATGTGCAATGATTTGTGTAATGTCAGTAGACATTTTTCTAAACATTTTGCTGCTTAATACAAAGAAAAATTCACACATTTGTTACATGACCATATCTTTTACCATTTGTTTAAACTTCAGTTGTGGATGCACAGATTGCATTACTAATTAGATATATTTGTTCGATCATTGGCTTCAAGTGAAATTTGGTAAATTATATCACAACATTGCAATTTGTACTAGATTCTGAAGCATTACTATGAGAATTTGATTGCATCTGTTAATGGGGTCAGGATGTTGAATGAGTAAACCACAGTGACGTGATCAAGAGGAAGACAGATGGTCACAAGCCTCAAACAAAGTTGAACTGCTTGAATTTTATCACTAGAAGTGGCATAAAATTATCCAAAAGCAGTGTGAAAGACTGGTGGAGAGCATGACAAGGCACGTGAAGGCTGTGATTTAAAAATCAATGTTTTTCCACCAAATATTGTCTTATTTATTGTGAAAAATTGACTATTAAAAAAAATAGTTTAGCAATAATTTTTGGGACAACATTATTATTATAATTATAGTAAAGCATAAAGGCTGTTTCTACTGTATGCCCGCAATACCAGTTAATGCATTTAGAGCAGTGTAATAGTCCAGTGGTTGTGCGTTTGTCCAGAAGCTTGTGTGTGTATCAGCAAGACAGGAAGGATTACATGTGCAGCTGGATCACATGCTCGCTGGTGGATTACAGAAACATGAATATCTGTGAAAATCCTCCTGACTGAAGAGGACACATAAAGCACAAGGAGAGTTGGGTCTTCTCATACAAGTATCAGGTTTACTCCTTCTCACTGCCCAGCTGTTTGCTTCAGATCTGGGCATGTGGTATTTGTGGCGTGACTCAGTGGAGAAAGAGCAGGACAGAAGGATGAGTGGTGAACTGTGTGAGTTTGAAAGCTGCTTGTGCCTGCATTAGCTTAGAATTGTTTTAGATTATTTCCTGCATTTGCTATTTTGTTTTTGTATACTTTCCTGTAATGATAGTCTGTCCTCTTTTTGTATTGTTTGTTTATTTAAATCAAAAAGTGGAGAAATTCAAATGTCCTTACAGAACTACTATCATATTTAGAAAGTCAGAAAAAAATTACTTAACCATACCTGTATTAATTCATGACTGAGCACATACAGTGATGCATAGTGGCAGTACTCTGTTATTCCGCTAGATGGCATAAGAGCTTTATGAAACCACACAAGATCAGGGCCTTCTAAAACAATGCCTGATTGTTAAAATTACTGGGCAAGGAAAATATGATCTTTAGTTACAGATTCAGATTTTATAAGATATCTTAAGAACTTTGACCATTTAAAATGTGTTACATGCATATACAAAGGAATGTAAGTATAGATAAAGAACAATTGTGTAAAATTCTCAACAGCTCAAATTATTCACAGAGTGATTTTTATTTTAATTGGCTTTCAAATGGAAACAAACTGCACATAAGAGATTCCCCTCTGTTCACATAACACAGCTTTTTACTTTCCATAAATTCTATTCATCATTCTTCTTATTTTTAATACAATTTCAATATATGGCCTTAAAATGTTACAGTGCTGAAAAACAAAACATAGCAATGAACACCTATGTATTCAAATGCAGACCAAGCTTTCAGCCACCAAAACATTGTTTTAGACATATGTAACTTTCTCCATCTGCCTTTTGCACTCATTCATCCTCTCTCTTGCTTGCTAACTCATTGACACACCTACTCACTCACTCGCACACACTTTTTATATAACTTACTAAATTCATTGGTCTATTTGTCACATCAGTTGAAACTCTCAACTGCTGGCACTCAAGTCCCAAGTTTTAGTCATGTAATTTCAATATTAAACACACGTCATCACACAAGTTTTGAAAAAAAAGCTTCTGAGATATTGCATTTTTCGGTGCACAAAACCAGGCAAATAGCTTATTGATATGGGACATAATTCATATAGCTTTAAATACAGCTCTTTACTTATTGAAGTTTACATTTTTTGTTTATCATACAACTGTTTTATTTGAACAAGGTCTGGGTTTACACTCCTGTAGTGCTGCTTCTACAATTTAAGATATAGCTGTTTTTTGTTATGTTTATTGACCTGCAGGCTGTACAGTCAACAAGAGCACATTCTTTATTGGTTCTGCATAGAAACTGCTAGAATGGCAAATTATGTGTGTGAAAAGCTATGTTGTTTAATATTGTAACGTATTGCACACAGCTCAGCATGGGCTGGCATGCAATTCGGTTACCTCCTCTGCTGTGAAATGTGATTCAGTGTTGTTACTTTTAATACATTTATGTTTAAAAATAGGTTGTCAAGTTACTTCGAATCTTTAATCTTATTTAAGTTCAGGTAAGGCAGAGTCGCAAGTCTTTTGATTTTGTTGATTAAAGTCTCAAGTCATCAAATTGGTGACTCAGGTTGAATATGAGACAGCATTACAGTTCACATCAGTTCAGCCACACTGTGGAATTTACAGTTCATTTTGACTCATCACTATTTGACAATATATACAACAGGCACAATTATTTACATGCCACTAAATGATTCTCATGACACACTCATTATAAAACATTACTTAAATCAGTTTAAAAAAAAACTGAAAAAATTAGATAATGAAGAACTTGCGTCACCACAAACTCCACAGTTTCAGTTCTCGCCGACACAGCAAAACTGTCCAGAGAACAGCCACCAGCAGAACATCAGCAATCTCATATTTGAGGCATCTAAAATGGACCATCCATATAAAGTGATACTCTTTCCTGTCAAAGTATAAAATTAACTTTAATTAAATAGAAATGTACGATAAGTTATTGCATAAATATTTACCCTATTTAAGGAGACTGAGCTCATTTAACCAAGGTCAAGGCATTTAGTGCTCTAAGGAAAGTTGATTTAAAAGTATAAGTCAGGGGATGAATAAAAATCAAAATCACTAAACATCTGCATTTCATTTAAATCAGTCATTAAGAAATGAAAGTATAATGGCTTTAAAGGGTGTAAATCTGCATAGAGCAGGCGGTCCTCTCAGACGCCCTGCAAGAAGGCGGGACATCTATGACCGACTACTCTGAAGAAGTAAAAGATTAAAAGATTTAGCAGCTGAGATGGTAAAAACTCTGCATACGACAAACACCAATTCCTTCAAAAGGCACAGCTTCATGGTAGAGTGGCAAAGGCCTGTAGGAGACTCCAAGGTCAACTGGAAGAAGGTTCTTTGGTCCTATGACACCAATAAGTTGCTATGACAGGCATCAAACACTGCACATTACCGCTGTAAAGCATGCTGAGGCAGCATCATTTCAGTCTAATGGAGGGTTGTCTCTAACTGACCTAATTAGAACTATTTTGAATATAGTTCAGCCTGGAACTATAAAAGAGCACATTTTTAATTTATATTTTGCATTGTAAATTTCCACAGAAAGTTGTTTTGAACACTTGGTGGATAGTTTCCATTGAACTCGGTACGAAACGCTGTTTATAAATGTTTTTAAGTAGAAATTCATGGTTGAATTATTTGCATTGTCATGCTAGAATGATTTGTGTTGCCGCTGGTGACTGAAAAAGAGAAGTATATGACTCAATTCTGTAGCCATGAATCTCATCTCAACGTCAAAATAACAAGAAAGAGTTCTCATCACTGACGGGGGTTTTGATAGTGTGTTAGTGTTGCATACCATTATACCTAAGCCACATGTGTTGTAGCAGCAACTGATCCAGTGAAGATAATGGTGCAGTTATGTACAGGTGTTTACAGTATGCATCAGCTGGTGTTTTTTGACGTCAGCTGGTTCGATGTCTGGTTTCCGGTTCAGTTGTCGGTGGCAGTATGACTAATCTCAGCTGCCACATGCAGATGAAGTGCATGCTACTTCACACAATAGTTTGAAAAAAACAAAATTTCATCCATGTTACTTTTGAGTTAGTCTGTGCAAAAAAGAAAGGCCTTTTTTTCTGCATGATTCAACTGAATGTTAGCACTGATCAAGATTGCTTAGTATAGTAATATTCAGTGACATGCTGTAAATCATGGGATAGCAGTTTGTAAATTAAAAATTTAGATGTTACCTCAGAGTAATGCCTTGTGAGCCCCTATACTTGTGTAAATTGTGAGGTGTGATTTTATAAATGAGGTTGAACACTGGCCAGCGTGCTCATGGAAAGGCCACATACATTTTTGGAATTCTAGTAAGACCTGATAGTAGGTGCTAGGCAAGACATTCAATTTCTGAAGTTATGTGAGATTTCCTCAACCCACAGTGTAACGTGTATACCAGGAATATGCCATAATATATTTTAATATGCACAGTGGGTGATGATGGTTGTGACTGGCAGCATCTGCCTAAAATTGTTCTTGTGCACAGACATATGACTAAAATCAGATTCAGATTCAGTGCAGGATGCCCCACAAAGACATCTCACAGGTATGTGCAGCATTCCTTAGCTCCTGTGGACCCATGGTAGGAGTCATAGGACATGATGCTAGTTCTGTGTCTCCATGACATGTGGTATGGCAGTGTTTGTGCTCTCATCAAGGTCACAAGTTCAGTCTCCAGTTATGCCAGAATGCAAGAGAGCATGTTTGGCCTCACTCTCAACATGGGTAGTGTGACAAGTTAAAAAAATTGGTCCAAATTTATTATAATTTTTTTTTTTACACAGGTTAGTTGAGCCAATTTCCCACCCACTCATTTGGACCCTATCAATTACCCTCAATCTCTTAGTGCATAGCAAGTGCATGCCTCATCTGATGCATGTAAACTCCGCTGCTGCAACATCACTAGGCAGCCATTGCTCTTAGAGGTAAGTGCTGGATCCCCAGGTCCAATATATCAGCCATCATCAAAATGGTAGTGATAGATTGCAATCTACCCACCAATACAGGACTTGGCCAATTGAACTTTCTCAGGCTCCAACTGCTGATGGCAAAGCACCATGACCCCAGATTCAAACTCTCAAACCTTGAGCCATAGAGTCACCATCTTAGGCTGCTGAGCCACTTAGAATGCATAGGCCATATTTATTCGATTTCTCTGGTGTGTGTAGAAGTGATGACTGACCGGTGTTTTTTAACAGATAATAGGTTAGGGTGGTGGGAGGAGAAGGCCTTGGCTTTGATTTGCGTTTTTGGAAATCATCACACCCTTAATTAATACAGAGTAACAAGTGTTGCAATACATGGTTTAACATTGTGGTGTTTTCTTTTTTTGTATCTTCCAGAGTGCAGTGTTCAGCTTAGAGGATGTGGATGACCCTGGAGTGATCATTGCTGAAGACAGTAACGATATCTACATCTTATCAGGGGAGCAGGCCCCTGAACTGCTGAGCCCCCCCGAGTCCCTGCTGATAACGGCAGACAGCAGTGGGCCAGGCTCTTGGCAGACAGAGAGCCTGCCCGTGTCTCTCACCGGCCACGAGTCTTGGGCTCAAGTGGGCATGATGGACCCCGAGGATGCCAAGAGCCTGGACAGTGCTGAGGGCATGGCTTTGGCCGAGGAACGCAGTGAGAACAACTCGTCCAACTCTGACATTGTGCATGTAGAACGTGAGGAGGCAGAGCTTCTGGAGGAGGGACGGGAGCCTGTAGAGGAAGAGGGGTTGCAAGAGAGTGTTCTAAGTGTGCTGGGCAGTGAAAGTGAGCTGGCGGCCCTGAGGGCGGAGCTCAGAGAAGAAGCCACTCCTTCTCCGGCTAAAGTGCCCGAATTGCTTGAGTCTCCGGAAGACTCTATTGTCATCATGGAAGCACCTGTTAGCTTAGCTGCTCCTGTTCCAGAGTCAGCATTTGCTTTACAGCCTGAATCTCTAGTCCCACCAGCACCTCCTGTTGTTGCTGCTGCTGCACCTGTTCCTGCTGCTGCTGCCCCTGTAGTGCCTGATCCTCAGCCTGAGCCCCAGACATCTCAGCCAGAACCTGTTTTAGCTCCTGTGGAGCCACAGCTTCCAATATCAATTAAAGAGCCTCTCCCTGCCATCGCACCTATTGCTGAACCAGAAGCTGAGCCAGAACCTGTCCAAGCACTTCCAGATCAAGAGCCACCAGCACAAGAACCAGTAGTGTTGCAAGAGGTGCAGGCAGCCCCCGCTCCAGCTCAGGAGCCTCCTGTCCTGTCTCAGGCTGCAGTCCAGGCACAGGCCGAGCCTGCCCACTCAGAGCTTCCGGTGCTGCTGTATGGAGGTGCTGCCCTGGTGGCCATCGCTGCTTTGGTAGCCTATGGTGCTCTGGCTTACAGGAAGAAGTAGGATAAAGTAGCAAGAAGCAGTTGATCTGATCTCAGCACCTGCACCACCACCCACTATCAGGAAACCTGGGCCACTGTGCTGCCAAAAACTGCAACTCCTCTCACCCGCCTCATGCCACTATGTTTGCCATTCTCGTTTCATCCCTCAGTTGTTTTTATTATATTGTTGTAGTTTTCTTTGTATTTTGCTGATCTGTTACAGCATACTGTAGGTTCCTCTGCTCTGACAATTCAGTGTTGACTTCATATTTTTTCTGTTTAGTTTTGCTGTGGCCTAGGTTTTCATGTCTGCAAGGCTTACAACTGGGGAACCTTTGTCAGAGTACCTGCGATAAGTCTTCATTTTTGATCATTTGCATTTTCTTTGATTTTAGAAGCAGGTACTTGCTACACAAGAAAGATGAAATTTATTTTGTGTTTTTGAAAGCAGTTTTATGATTTGCTAAGTGAGATTGTTATATTTCAACTCAAATTGGTTCTACACTTTTGATTGATAAAGGTAAATTATTTAGGCTTATTTTAAGCGACTTGTGCCTGTTTGATATTGTGCATGATAATAATTTTACTTGGGATTTCTGAATTAAATATGAAATGGTTAAATGCCATGGGCTAGCCTGCTACTCGAAATGGTGTTTCACCATGTTTTTCACAGCTTTTAGTTGTGACACTCATTGAGTATGCTTATAGAAATACAAAGAGGTCACAGCTATAATTAGGAGGAGC
Organism: Astyanax mexicanus; assembly: GCF_023375975.1. Classification (NCBI taxonomy): domain Eukaryota; kingdom Metazoa; phylum Chordata; class Actinopteri; order Characiformes; family Acestrorhamphidae; genus Astyanax; species Astyanax mexicanus. The sequence goes on along the minus strand of NC_064416.1, from coordinate 24,744,831 downwards.
ATTTCTATTAATAAGTATTTAAAACTGTGTGACTAATGCTGCATTCCATTTTACCTCAGATGTTGGAATTTAAGCTAAAATATCCCCATAAATCAGGGTTCCTACATGGAAAGTAAAAAGAAGCTCACCAACCCCAAGTTTAAAATTCAAGATGGCTACACTGCAAACCCACAGTAGCAAAATCAGTAATAATTTCTGTCTTTTAATGCACAAATTAAATCAGTAAATCAAATAATAACAAATGTTTGTATGTATCTGTGGACATGTCTGTAAGGTTTGAATGTGCAAAATGCTGTAAAATGCATTGTTAATAGTTAATAGTGCTAACATGGAGCAATGCTAACAGTGATTGACCAAACCATTGTCAAATTAATCGTGGTAAACTTTAAAGTATTTAGCTAATTTGTTGTTTAGCTGAATGTTTAATTAACAGACAAAACAGTCAACTCACTGGTTTAACTCTCTCACAGCACTGCTATCCAAATTCTGGGTAAATAGAATGCATCATTAGTTTTAATTACATGCTTCCACTGGTTTATCTGCGTTGCTTTCAGTCTGCCATTGAATTCCCCCTGGTAAACTCTATGAACAGCAGTCCCAGGTCACAACATGAGCTGGAAAACATCCTTTGTGACACATAACTAAATATGTGATGCAACAGTAAAGTTGACATTTTAACACACAATCTAATATATAAAGGTGCTAATAAGGACTGTTTAAGCTCCTTTTAATGATGTGCAGATGGTAGAAGTTTTAGGTGGTCTTAATCCAGCAAATCTCCAACAGGAAGAAATAATGATGTTGAAGAGGTGTTCAGCATATATTGCAGCTTACTGATATTCTTTAAGTGCAATGATGGGGAAATACTTAAAAGGGGTGCTGAAGACAAAATGAAACGTTACCATCTCCAGCTCCTGGTGTGGTAAAACTGGGAAAATCACCTTCTGATTATTTGAAAAAAACACTGTATTGGTATGATTTTTCTCTCTCTCTAATCTTTCCGCTAGACAGTTAGCCTTATGATACCCTAAATCTACATTTCAGTTTACACAGTGGTTTGAAATTTACGTCTGTAGCTGGGACCTATAGCCCACTGAATCATAAAAGACGCTTCCAAGTTTTTGTATATCCTCCTGAGACCCGGATTTTAGCTTGGTGTGCATTTTTTATTTTTTCCATCTATTTAGGAGGACCTAACAAGTATAAACTCCTAACTTTGTCTTCTTATATGAAGTCGTATTTGCAACAAAAAAACATAAATAAATAAAAGAAATAAAATTATAATAATAATAATATATCCTTGTCATTTGGGATCAGCTGGACCCAATGTTTAAAAAAAACTAAATTTTAGCTTTGTACAGAAAGTAAAAAACATAGTTTCAGATATAAAATTCCATGATCATTTTACCTGTCCCTTCAGTTTCTGTCTGGACTGGCTGTAGAAATGTTTGACTGGGATTCCCGCCATCTTGTTTTCAATCTCTTAGCTATAATGTTGTCATGTGACCACTAGAGGCGGTGTGTTCATATGAAGCTTAAGGGTAAAAAATTAAGTATAATGGTGTAGAGAAGCAGAAATGTAATGTCTTTGTATGAGGACGCTGGGTCTCAAGAGGATATAGCTGGAAAATGCAGCCTACAATCAGTGATTTTGCAACTAATGTATCAGTCCTGTCGGGTAAGAAAAACTGGGTAAAAGTAGAAAATTAAGCATTTAGAGCAGAGGTTATTAAAAAGGAGGAAACTGTGAGTGTATTACTCTAGGAATTCTTCATGCTTATTATGTGTTTGTGCAAGTCATGTTGGGAATTGCAGTGACAGAACATTAAATCATAAAATTATATCAGCTTGCTGAATTTAAGGAATCCTACAGACTACTGAATAGCATGATGATAAACTTACTGAAAGCTAAGTTTAGACCACAATGCCCCTTTAAGTATTTTTTAAAGGTCAGAGTATCTTATATAAACATGAGTATTTATCTTTTGTGCCAGAAATAATTTAGACTACACTGCATCCACAAGTGGTTCCCTTTTGCTAGTTCCTTTTTTGCCATTTGTTGCATCATTCACATGATCCACTTGTGTCTGACTGAGAAAATAATATATTTTTGCCCTTATTTGGTACTGCTTTGCTGTGTCTGCTTCAGTCATTTCAGCTTCAGTCTGCAGAACATGACTAAAACACCTGATTCACGGCTCACCTGCAGCACCCTGTTTTGCTGCCTGCTCTGTATTAATGTACAGCACTCGAGCAGTGCAGCACTTCAGTCTTTCCCTTTGTGTCTAGTCCTAAGAGACTGTGGGGAGGAATGTTTTAAGTTTCATGAGGCAGAAATCTAATAAAAGGATCTGACATCTCTGACTCAGTGGAAAAAAGTATGGTATATATATTGTGACCCCCCTCTTGTTTCTACACCCATTTTCAGCTCCACTGAGCATACAGGGGCACTTTGTTGTTCCATAATTAGATTATTGTTTCTTCGCATACTTTATCCCCCTCCTTTTACCCTGTTCTTACGTGGCCATGGCCCCACAGGTCCAGCACAGTGCAGCGAGTATTTGGGTGTGCCAGCACTGTAGTCATAATGACACGGTGGTGATGTTATGAGTGAATCAGCCACAGCAGTGCTGCTCGAGTTTTAAACACATCAGTGTCATTGCTGTAATGGAGAATGGATGTAGAAACAAGGTCATATTGTCATAAAGTTATGCTTGATCAGTAAATAGATTTATATATTTTTCCATGCTGGGATAAGCACAATCTAGTAAACAGAATGTGTATCCTGCAACTAAAATGTCAACCTTGCCTTCCTTTTGTGGTTTTAACTGAGACCTGTTTAACACAAGTTTATTTTTACTGGTGTGTACAGTAGAAAAAACACTTTTATGAATGTAGGGTTGTTACCTTGCTGTACTTCTGTGAACTGGGGAGCTGTTATCATTAAGTAACTGGTATAAATGTAGTTACCTCTGTGCTTCCAATCCTTTCAGTCTTTCAGTTTCAGTCTTTCCACCTCCACTGCACTTCATAAAAGCAGAACACAAGTAAAATTTGGAATTAGAAAGTATTTTTCTTTATCCACAGATATAAGTCCTTCAGCTTACTGTTTCTTAACCCATGTCCTGGAGGCTCACTGGCCTGCACTCCACATAAACTAACTAATCAGCTCATTAAACAACTCATTATCCTGTTAAAGTGGGTGTATCAAAGTAGGAAAAGCAATAGAATATGCAGGGCAGTGGATTGAAAATCTTTAGGAAAGCTTTAGCTACAGAAATGCAGGGTCATGCAGAGACCTTTGGAGGGGCAAGTGGAGCATGAATTTGAAACACCATTCGGAAACACACTTTACAATATAACCGGTGGATTTCTACTGTGGTAATACTGTGGCATTGCTGTAAACTACAAATGAACAGAAGTCGTTAGAGCAGTGTTTCTAAACCCTGTTTCTGCATATTCTACTGCATACTCCCACTGTTCTGCATATTCCCACTGTTTTCTCTGCTTTAAAGTCACTTAATAAAGTAAGTGGTGGTATGATGTGTCTAATACACTGCTGGACATGCGTAATGACGGATCTATGGCCCACAGGGGGCTTAGAGATTTAACAGGTAAACTCAATAAAGGATTGTTTATTAGCTGATCAGTTAGATCAGATGGAAAACACAATTTAAGGCAGAGATCAGGATTAAGAAACTGCTTTAAACTACCAACATTAAGTATTGTACTAAATTCTTGCTATCCACAACATCCGGCTTCCAACTAATTAGTTAGCAAAATTTGATTTTTGTTTATTATAGCTTACAGTAAGTCCTACAATCCTAAATTAATAAACACGATTTAAAAAAATGAAATCGTTATGGGCTGATCGAGCACATCAGGGCAAGTTAAACATTAAACTTGTTTTCTCAAACCTTGGCTACCTATGTAAGTTGGCTAATTCCAAGCTAAGCTAACTGACCAGTCACAAGCTGCATTTTAATGAACATACAGTGGGTTTGATCTGTGTTGTGATTCGTGTCGTTTTAACCAGCTGCCATCACAGTTTACATGGTAAGATACCTTTCTCTTAAAGAAAATCACCGTATATCCATATTAGTTTTAATGTTGGCGAGCTGCAATTATATTATCTGTTAAAGCTCCGCAAAACCAGCAAGCATTATCCTAAAACGCGGTACTTACTTATATATATTTGACAAAAGGGCACTTTAGGCAGTATGAGCAAAATGGGCAGGTGCTGCAGGAACCTATAACACCCCCATCCCCCCGCCCTTTCAACCGGAGTCAAGCTATCCTCCCTTCGGAAATTCCCAGTCAAGTCATCCGCGCTTTATATTTAGATGCGCGTATACGCGCGATTTTACGGTAAACAGCCGCGCACGCGGAGAGCACGCTAGATGGGGAGACAGACACGTTTCAGTCGGTTATATTAATTCAGACATACATTAAGCCCAGAAACGAGAAGAAAACGGATTAAAATAACTCACCTCACTGTAGATTTTGTGCAGTACATTATCTATTTGATATAATACCATAACAATCCCATCAGTTTTTAAGAGAGAGAGAGAGTTTTATAATAATATTATTTTTTTAATCCATGCTTCAAATAAAATTTCTCATGAGTTTCCCAAAATGCCAAAACAGATCCAGTACCTTGTAAAACACATCCTAGACTATCACTTCTGCAATAAATAATTTTAAGCATGAATAATAAAAAAAATGAATATAAAATAAACAATACAGTGAAATTTGCCCAAACTTGCAGAGGTGATAGCCTATGTTGTACTCCTTCAAATGGTCATGGACCTGTTTTGGCATTATGGGAAAATCATGAGAAATTTAAAAAATAAAAATAATTAATATAAATTAAACAATACAGTGACATTTGCCCAAACTTGCATGAGTCATAGCCTAGGACAAACTCTTTCAAATGGTAGTGGACCAGTTTTGGCATTATGGGGAAATCATGAGAAATTTCATTTTAAACATTATACAATTTTTTTTATTAATATAAAATAAACAATACAGTGAAATTTGCAGAGGTAATAGTCTAGGATGGACTCTTTTACAAGGTACTGGATCTGTTTTGGCATTTTGGGAAACTCATGAGAAATTTAATTTGAAGCATGGATTGAAAAAAGTAATATTAATGTAAAACTCTCTCTCTCTCTCTCTCTCTCTCTCTTAAACACTGATGGGATTGTCAGTTATGGTATTATATCAAACAGACAATGTACTGCACAAAATCTACAGTGAGGTGAGTTATTTTAATCCGTTTTCTTCTCGTTTCTGGGCTTAATGTATGTCTGAATTAATATAACCGACTGAAACGTGTCGGTCTCCCCATCTCTGTGTTTTTAGCGTACTCTCCGCGTGCGCGTCTGTTTACCGTAAAGTCGCGCATCTAAATTAAAGCGCGGAAGACTTGACTGGGAATTTCCGAAGCGCGGATAGCTCGACTCCTGTCCCTTACCGCAGGTACCTGCAGAAATGTGTGGGACTGAGGCCACAAACAGAGCAAAAGTGAAAAAAAATTTATGAATCAGAATGACTCATGTTGGCAGTTCCCTGGAAACCAATTATAAACCTTTCACAATCAGTGAATCAAATATACAGAGTTGGATTAGGTAATAGTATAAGGTGCTTCTTTTTTCAACCAAGAAAAAATCACACAACCTTTACCCATTTATGTGTTTAATTCACCAAGTCTAATGACTCAGTAGCCACCAGTTTTAGGCACTTAGACTGAATTAAGACTTAACATTGGTAATATGAATACAGAGCTGAAGCATTTCCTCATACACCAGTAAAGCCAGACTGCCTTTTTTGGTCTATACATAAGAAATCCAGAATCAAGGATTCTTCGTAGTGCAGCCCTCAGTTAGAGTGATTGCGGAAACCAACTGATGTATCCTTTACTACCCCTAATTACCCGCAATTCTTTCCTCGCAAACAGTATAAAGGAAGGTGGAAAAACTGTACCATAAAAATAGATGGATTAAGCAAACCATGCTGGGAATTAAAGTGACAGAACAATGAAGGACTGTAATATGATGAGACCTTCTTGAATATGAGGTGCAGAACTTCACAGAAATAATTTATTAATAATTCTACAACTTTTTTCGACATTTTCACCCAATTTTTGTGCTGCTATTTTCCTTTCCCCCCTCATGTTAGACATTTGCTTTGAATTGTTAGAAACCAAGAGCTGGGAAGGATACATCAATTGCATCCCTCAAATTGCTCCAAACGTTTACCATGATATGGTGATCAAGCAATGCAGCCCATCTCAGCTACAGCCTACACTTTGAAACTTGTAGAGAATACCAGAGACCCTATATACAGGCCACTGACCATTGACAAAGTCCCAACCTTCAGCAAACACAGCCAATCAGCTTGCTATTTATGCATGGAGTGGAGGAGAGTCAGTGTTCTAGTGGGGTAATGGGGAAAGTTACTATATAGTGCACTAGTTCTGTAATGGGGAGCGATTCTGAACAACTCCACTGCTGTAGTGGTTTTGGTCTAGGGTCAGGGCGTAAATAAGAGTGGGCTTAGGCTACTCCCCAGACCCTCTGCCAGACCAAGCGCCGAAAACAGAAAATGAAGGAAAGCAGAATGAATTTTATTGGACAAAGTGGGGAACATGGCTTCAGGGGTGTGCATAGACCAAAACAACAAACAAAGACATCTAACAATACATCTGACAAAATAAAGAGAACAAAATTTACAAACTATCCTAACTCCCTGTCACCAAAACAAGAGATAAGGTAGTCAAACTAAAAGGTACTCTACCCCCTACTTTACCCCAAGATAACAAAATGGAGGTGCCAGGTTGGCCTGAGCAGGAAATTTTTCCAGGTCAGGAAAGGGGAGGAGCTCTGAACATCTCTCCTGGGTCAGGCTTACCCTGGTCCTTTTATAGCAAAAGCTCCCCTGATCTGATCAGGGGTTGTAACAGAGTATTAAATGTTTTAATACTTTAAAATGTGCTGATTTTCTTCTAAAGAGAATATCAAACATGTTAGTACTGAAGACATAAATTGTTAATTTTATTCAGCTTCAGTTGTAAGCATTTTAAACATGTTCTTACTGTAAACTCAGCCTCAGCTCACACTAGCAGTAATGCTAGCGAGCCTTTCTGTTGTCCAAACCCATTTTGCCGTAGAAAATGGAAACATACAGGTAAGCTTTCTTTGATATTTAAAAAAAAATTAAACTTCTTTCCTAAATTAAAGAAATATCTTGAACACTACACCATTTTAACTTTGAGCTTTCAGCCGTTTAGCTCCGTTAACCCTAATCTTTGAGGACCAATAGCACAGGGTTAGGGATTTAATTTTCCCCTGTTGCCACATAGTACATTGGAGACCAACAGGTTAATTTCAATTTCACTCTTAATTTTATTTCTTATTTTTATTAAAGGAAAAACTGTAATTCATTGAATGAAGTGATCAAGCTGATTTAATAAGAAGATTGTGCTGCTCCCGTTCTTGCTCTCCTGCCCGTCTGCAATATGATATTTAAATGTTGACTGCTTTCTGTAATAACTACATAACACAATACTGTACTTTTACTCTCAGTACCTGAGTAGTACACTTTAGAATAAACTACTTGCAATACAAAAAATGTCCCAATCCTCAATTCACTTTTTTGATAGAGCACTTTTACTTTTATTCAAGTCTTTCTCTCTAGTACTTTATTTATGTCTGGGTAGAAGTTACAAGCAGAAATAGTAAAAACACCCATACAATGCCCAGGTCTCCTGCAGCATTTTTGATTTTCTGATATTGAGTCAAGAGATAGGAATTTGGAATTTGGCAGGTTCTGCATAGAAACCTGAAAAGCATATTAAAGTATGAATTTTGCAAATTATGCATTATTGTAACTGAGGCATACAACAGGAGCCGCAGACTTTTAGTTTTAGAGCTTTATATAGAATTTTATCCTTTTAAAAGGAAACAATATTTCATATCTTTATCTGCAGAAATGCTTTAGCTACTGCAGGGTGTAGACATTTTCTTATTAGTGTCTGAGGTTCTGCCCCATGAAGCAATGAATTACGTAATAATGAAACCTTTTCCCACAAACCAAAAAGAATCCTGAATGGAGTTCTTTACAAATATATAAATATAAAATGACCTAACACTGAGTCAGTGTATAAATGAATAGCTGGCAGGTGCTGCAGTTGTACCCACTAAACTCCAGTCCTGCAGCTTTGTACAGAATTACTGCTTATTAGTTTTGTAGAGTAAGTAATATGAATGTAATGAGTGTACATTTATAAAAGTAATTAAAGTCACAACTTGTGCCAATTTGTGTTTAATTCCCCAACAATAAACAACTACATTTAAACAAAATCTTCACAATGGTACATTGTGTAAACAAGTAAACGAAAAAGAAATTTAACAAAAAAGAAATTTAACAAAAAAAAAAAACATTTAATGATGCGGAACAGATTCACAGATTCACAGATCTACCAGTACAAGTGCCAACCATGAACAAGCCCCACTCTCTCAGGCAGAATTATGACTTTGCATCAGTGATATGAGTATAAATACATAACAAAATCATTTCCTCATACACCAGCAGTAGTAAGTCATAAAGATGAATGAACAAGTTTGTACAATCAGGGATGGCAGGGATGTCTGTAAACAGCATTCTTTCCCCTGAGGAAGTCACGTGGAACAGCACCGAGTATAACCTGAATCCCTGCTGCAGATCTCACCACTAAACTCAAGAGATCCTCAACTTTATTTGTCCAGGGTGTTCTGATTAAGCCCAGGAATCATACTAAATTAAAAAAAAAAAAAAAATCAAAACAGCAAAAATGCTCCCTTTTAGAATCAAGTTGAAAACAGAAGGTGTCAGTGGAGTGGGTCACCGGGGCCTGGCTGGATAGATATACTGCATCAGTACGCTAAAGAGACCCCGCAGGAGGGGAGGGGCACGTTCACACACTGCCTTCACTAGGGAGAATGTAAGAGCCATTGTCACTTGCTCGTTGTGGGCACCAGGCACACAGTTTATTAATTCAGTAACACTTCGTCTCAGGAGGGCCGGCCACGTCTGCAAAGTCAGAATGCACAAAGAAAAGTGTTAGGAAAGTAAATGGCTTCTTATCACAATACCACAGTGCAATTCACTGAGCTCCTGAGAGAGACACATTATTTTTTAATAATGTTTGTAGAAGCAGTCTTCATGCCTAGATGCTTGGTTTTTCACACCTTTGGTCATGAGAGTGACTGAGTGAGTTGAATGATTTGGATGGCTAACAGAAAACTTTTGGCAACATATTGTACATTATAGAGTTGTGACAGTCTCACAGTTTGAGTCGTGAAGTGTAGTGAAGTACAGATGCAAATTCTTATTCTGGTGCTTCCTGTATCTACTGTAACTGTGGATAGATCACACTTTACAGCAATCTTGAAAATTTACTTTATTGATTATGCATTAAGTATATGGCTATAAGAACCACATTTACCCTGTTAAAAATTATGATAACCGTAATACTACCAGTTTTTATAGACGTTTTTCATAACAGGCCTAAAGATATCGCTAGTAGTTTGTCTCAGTAGTTAGATACTTAAGTAACGTTCTTGTTTCACTTTAAATGGTGCTACAGACAACAGGATGCAGCATTTAAGGTGAAACAAAAATAAAATAAAGGTATATTAAAAAAAACTTTTCAGCTTCCCATCACATAGGAATTGAAATAAGGAATGGACAACAATAATTCATTGCTGCACCACCTCCTCCCTTTCTAAAGACATATGATGCCCTAAATTTAACTAGTAAGCAGCATAATGGTTGCTGAACCTCAGTGTCCAAATTCTTAGGTGGAGGATTTCACCCTTTCTCCTTGTAACTCTCTTCCAAGGGGAAAGGATTACACTTAAAAACAAGAGCTAGGGGAAAAAAGAGAAAGCGGATTTGGCCTTCAAATACAGAAAGTGTCTTGGCTGACTGACTGCATTTGGTGCAATGATAAATCATTAGATACATTTCACCAAACTGTTCCTTTATGTTCTTACAAACATATGTCAATCTATTTATCATATTTGCAATCACATGATACTCTGACAAAATACTGTGGTACCCGCATCCAATTTTAGTGTTAATAGCTCGATTGTCCCCTTAGAATGATTAGAGCAGTCTATGGCCAGACAGTCTGGACCAATATACAAACAAACGTTCATGTTTGTTACATTGTATACATTTGGTTTTGGAGCACACTAAAGATCTTAGCTCATGTCCTTATTACTTATTTGGGCTGAATCTCACTATACTTTAGATTGTTTGATTCATAGAAAGGGTATGTGTCTTATGTTGCTGCGTTGTTATTTCCTGTAATGGGTCTGAAAGTCCAAAGCATCCTACATAGTGTTTTTACCCTGCCAATAAACCAAACCCTGAATCAGCCGACCTGGCGGCCACCACCTCTTTTCGGACCAAATTTTAGTCCTTTGGTCTGCACCAGTGTTCCCTTTTATATCCCTTTTATATACCTTGGATCAAACAAGATAAATATGAAAACATATTTTTCCTATCTTTTATATGTAGGTGTGGTTGCTACAAATCAATCTATTTAACCCTTTCAGATCGATTTACTTTAACTGTATATTTAAGTAATATTACCATTATTATATGCTGTGACATATTTTAGAATAAATATATTTCAATTCCAGCCTCAATGAGCCATATTACAGCATTCTGCTCAAATACAACCAACTTAACCTAATAACTAGCAAAGCAACTAAATCAGATGTAACTCTGGGCTGGACAACAGCCCCCCCGAGACTAAAACTGTTAAATTCTGAGAACAAGCTTGGTACTTTCTTCACTGTATTTATTGTCTGAGAGGTCACAATAGATAGGGACTTTACATGAAAAGGGGAAGATAGTACAGTACAATGAGAACTATAAATAAATAATAAATAGAAAGAGAAAGTTTAAAAAGGTGAAACTGACCTGCATAGATGATGTTCTTCTCAGTTCACTGGTCAGACTGTCTGCAGCTCGAGACATGATGGTGTTATTAAGATCATCTGCAATTGTAATGAGCTCCGCTGCTACCTCTCGAATGACCTCGTTATTCACTACACACAAAAACACCACAATCAAAATCTGACCATCAGTGCTGCCCATTTTCTGACATATATATGATGACTAAGACTAAGTCTCTTTCTCCCTCTCTCACACACACACACACACACACACACACACACAAAACCCACTAACACAAGTGGTGTTTGGTGGTCCTGTAGGATCCTGTTCATTGAAGAACAGGGTGAAAGGAAAAATCTATGAACTGAACTTCCCACTCAAGAGTGTTAATTATATCTGGCAGTGCCAGAAATATAGTACCTCTATATGTATTCCCATACAGGTAAGTATTGAGGCTAGAAATGCATTGAAACTTACCTGGCAATCCAAGGTGGGCTTGAGGAAGAATGTCCTGCAGAAGATTTCTCTGAATTGAAAGCCCATGTCCATCTGCTTCCAATTCACCATCACACTCAATGTTCGGGTCGATCATACTGTGGTCTGAATAGTCCATCTCACCACTGTAAACACACTGATCTGCTTGGAGAGCCATATCACAGGTCAGCAGCTGTAACTCACGCTTAAACTCCGGGTTATGGGAAGGTGTTTGTTGAAGGAATGTCAGGAAGAGGATGGACGGTTGGGAGAAAGCGTTAATGTTGTCGTTGACATCCATCATAGCGGTGTTTAAGATCACTCAAGCACTGTCAAAAACATAAATGCAGATTAAATGAAGGTACAAGAAAAAAAATGGCAAAACACAGGTTTAGTAGCATTCAAAGTAACAGGAGGGAAAAATAATATTTCAAGAGGTAAATCATTCTGAATGGATTTTTAGAAAAGGAATGCTTTTAATGCTGCCTTTGAGTACTCATCAGAGATTTGTTTATATCAGATATCAGCACGGTTCAGGCGAAGATTGACTTCTACTAATCTGTAATTACATTTTTACTAGTAAAAACTCCAGTTACAGATATCTATAATCTTCTTTACTACAAAAAGAAGATTATAGATATCTTATATCCATAAACAAATGCTTATTCAAGAATGAAAAAGTAGTTTTAATTAATTCTAATTCAGTATATATGCAGTTTTACATCTATTTAATATAATTGTACATTAATCAGGTCAATGATCCAGAATTTCATGATATTAATAATGCGCTCTAAATATCCCCATATATCCAGCATTTTTTTAAATTAATGATACTGGACAGATATCATGGGAAATGAGAACAGTATAATTTTTTCTTTTGCTAAAAACAGCAAAAAAAAAAAAAAATAGTACCCTGGTGTGATAATTAAAGGTGGTAATGTGGAATAACATTTTAGGGTATAATATCGTCCATTATATTCATAAATGTTGGCGATATTATGGCGTATGATATGATATTGCACATCCCTACTGTATTCCTCAATAACTCTTTAGAAATATAAAATTAAGCTGTAGAATAATGAAAAAAAGTTTCAAGAGTTATCTAATAAATTAGAAAACTTGGTTCAAGAAAGCTGCGCAACAATCACGGCATAGGTTATAACCTAACATTAGCATTAGCTAACTAGCAACTGTGTAACGCAGCTTTAGCTAAATAGGTTAGTCAGGTAATGCTAACTAGTTAGCACTAGCTATGTAGGCTAGTTAGCTAATGTCAACTATATAACCGACGTAGGTTACCTAACTAAGTTATAAGCTATATTTTGTTAGAACGTTACAGTTAGCTAGCAAGGTACATCAGCTAAGTGGCTAGCTAGTGAGAAAAGTAACAACAATCGTCTTTAAGCTGCTAAATACAACCTTTTTCTTAACTTCCTTGTTTTAGTCTTTAACCAGGTCAGTTTCACTAAAACACAATGATCTCTTTTTTTAAGAAAAGCCTGTCCAAAACAGCAGCCTTAACATCAGTTCAAAATTTAAAACATACAATTCACAATTAGACCTCAAAACACCAGTCATAGGCTCGTGAACTAAACTAGAGTTAGCGAACTAACTTACTAGACTAGGCTAGGGCGATTTGGATCAATGCGCGATTTTAAACCGGTGTTGTGAACTTCTGAAGTGTTGTGCTCCTTTCTCTAACTTACTGGTGCTAGATTAGCTAACTACCCTTGTGTGCATTTATTGTTAAATCTGCCATAACAAACCATTGAAAGTTAGCAATTGTGCCATTCCAACGGACTAAAAGCACCATCAACCCTATAGTTAGCTAGTTCGCTAGCTAAACAAACTACTTACCGTAGTTTCAATCCCTCACTGGGTCGATTTTTCGCTGATAGAACTCATAGTTGCTCTGTACATGATAAACTCCCGACCCCCGGTCTCCTCTCTTCTCTCTCCCGCTACCCGTTTGTTCTGAGTTTTAAAAGACCAAGCGGACACAAAAACACACTTCACTACCCAGGGTCAGTCCCAATACAACAGTTACACCCTACACCCTTCCCCTTAACATACGCACTACAAACACTGTAAATGGCTGCCAAGATTGTTAGTGCCTTTAACCAGCTGTCTCTGCTGCCCTTAGTACTAAAACACATGTACACGCATTTTAAGTAATGGATGAAAACAAAAGAAATAATATATAGATGACAACTTTTAGTCTAGCGTTTCAATGTGCAGGGAGCTAGGGACCAGGGAGCTAGTGTGTGCTTACATATTGTAACGTATCCAAAACAAAAACCAAAGAGGGCGTGGACTGAGGAATTCTAAAGAATTGGAAAAGGAAAAGTCCCCACTGCACCCGCCACTGTAGACTGGTTCTCACATACGTTTAAGCTGAAGATGCGACGATCGCTGGACTTCCCCTACGCACTGTGGAAGCAAGATAAGGAACTCTCTCTGTATTAGTCCTGCCCCACAAAAAAAAAAAAGAAAAATATGTCACCCACACGCCACCATACAGCTCACGAAGGACAGCAGACACAGATGAACGTTTAAAATCTTTATTTACAAGGATAAAATAAGCCAACCATGTCAATAAAAAGCATAAACTTTTCACTGAAATGAAAAATCAGTCTGGGACAGTTCAGGTTCACAGACACACAGCATGGTGAAAAACATCTAAAAATAAAAACGCTGTCAGACCAGCATTGCACATAAACCAGGAAACAAAAAGGTCAGCGGCCCAGGCAGCCAAAACTCATAGAACGAGCAACACTTCTGCCCACCAGCCTACGTCCTGGCTTAGGAAGAGACCCTGCAGAGAAGTTTGAGGAGGTGGAGGAGGGCTGTCCTGAGGGGATCTGTCCAGAGGGAAGAGGTGGAGGCTGAGGTGAGGTTGCAGCTAAACGAGCCTCCTGAAGTTCCCTGGGAGGAATAAACAAACAAACAAACAAAAATAAAACAGTCAATTTTTTAAGAGACTGATCAATGTGCTCAAGTTTAAGATAGCCGTGTTAAAATGGCAAAATTTATTTATGAAAAATGTAACATCTCTACACCTTACCCTCAGCATGTAGATTTCATTTGTACTGTGTCAGTACGGCACTGTCCTGTCCGTTACTGTCTGCTGTATTTATTGTAGTGTTCTAGTTTTATGTTGGACAGTTTATTGCATGTTTGCACTTTGTTTATACTGTACACTTTGTTTGCACCATGGTTCTGGAGGAGTGCAATTGAAATGCAAAAACCTCTACAAAATACTATTACACGGGATCAATTCAGTAAGACCAATTTAAAACTAATCACAACAGCACCCTCTCTTGGTCTCTTGGACACTGTTTTTTTTTTTTTTTGGAGTACTTGCTGAAATGTCAGTGTCAAGGGTCACCAATTCGTAATCTAGTGGGAAAGTGTCTGGCACAGTTTGTCTCTTCATTTACACACGGACATTTTTATGAAATGCATCAGTTGTAGTTAAGCTAGATGTGCTACACATAGGCCTACCAGCACATTATATAAGAAATAATACAGTATGGACAACACAAGATAACCTTTCTAGCATGGCTGTCCTGAACTTCTCCACGTTGAGCTCTCTGCGCAGCTGTGCAGCCAGTTTTCCAGCCCTCTCTCTGCGCAGCACCGGGTGCTTGCACAATGCAGACGCAGACGGCCTCACAGCAGGATCAGGGTCCAGCATCATCTACCAAAGGAAAGCACCAGATTATCTTTGTGAATTTTACTATCTTATTAAAATGCATTGCTCTGTTTGGGGCCAACAGTTTAAAAAATTAAATAAAAAATTGTTTATTTTATTTATTTATTTTATGATATTCTAAATTCAAAAACAAGACAGTTTGCCCTGGTCTTAAAACTAGACTAAAATAATTATTTTATACAGTAATTTCCATTTTACATCCATAGAAATGTATAAAATCAAATTCCAGGTTTCTTCCCAATTGTGTAAGAACCCCAAGTTATGCATCTTACCTGTAAAAGATTTCTCAAGTGTGGCATCAACTCCTGGGGCAGGCTGGGTAAGTGAGCCTGTCTGAGATGGTGCCACTCATCTCCATTCTGAGGCAGAGGTGGCGCTCCAGCTGCCAACAACACAGTCAGTCCCAGGGCAAAGATGTCTGCCTTGGGTAGCTGAGTATAGTCCTGGAAGCCACAACAGGTGAAAGTGAAAGCAAGGAAACAATGAGATTTCACACTTTTACTGAGATTAATGGGCAGAATATAATAAATATTTTTGGTAATAAAATCCAGAGTTGCACCTCATGTAGAACTTCACCAGCCAAGAAGCGACTGTCACCCTCCTCCACCTGAGGGCTAGAAACAGAGGTCACATGTCCCAGGTCTCCTACAAGAGAGAAGAGAGAGAGAAAAAAAAAAAAAAAAAAAGAATACATGCTTGACCTGGGGAGACTCATGAAGCAGTTTGTCATGAAACAGGAACAATAAACAATCATGAGCACAATATTACCAATTTTATAAACAACCCCAGATGAAGGGGATGAAGGGTACGAATCATCTTCCTCTTCACTGTCTCCCACTGCTCCAGTACTACAGCTGGGCCGATAGCAGATGAAAATGTTGCCTAAGGAGCAAAGAACACGTCTATTTAGTGAGTCACACACCTAAATATCATTAAGCAGTGATTTACCAGACCAGGTGTTGAATTATAACTGTAAATAACAATATTAAATAATACAAGACTCACTACTTTCTTAACTGTTCTGTACTGTAAAACCATTCAGACTGTAGTCCTTCTGTTTCTCTGCATACTTCACTATCCTATTTACTCACCCAGTCCTTTGATGGTCAGAACAATACAGGTATGAGTGAAGTGTCCAAAAAGTGCTGTGCCTAGATCCAGTGTTACTGCTGAAAAATATATGCTTGGTTGGTGGTCATGTGGGCTCCTGATCATTGAAGAACCGGGTAAAAGAAGAATTATAAAAAGTATCCAGAGAAACAGAAGGATTACAGGCTAATTACCAAAATTTAAAAAGGCATCTATTCAATCTTCAAAGCTGACGAAAAGGAAAAGGTGGCAGTTTTCTATGTGTATATTTTTTTGTACTGTAAAGCAATATTTTGTTTTACCAGAAGTCTATATGCTTAATTGTTTATAGAGCAGAAGCTTACTGGGTTTGATGTCTAGGTGCACCAGGCCCGAGGTGTGAATGTATTTAAGCCCCATTGAGACCTGAAGCAGCAGATCCCTTAATTCTGGCTCCCGAAAGAACTCTCCCTGCTCTTCTTTCTCAGTGATAACATCAAGGAGGCTCCCACCTTCAAAAGGAAGAATCATTAAATATTGCATGAGAGTAGTATAGTGCTCAGACTGATAAAAGTGTCTGTTGTGAAAGCGTTTTAAAAAGTCTTCATACCATCGCAGTATTCATTCTGAATGATCATGTGGTCATCTTCAGCCCAGGCAGAGTAATAACGTACAACATGCGGGTGATGTCCCAGTACAGCATGGGCATACACCTCCTTTAAGGCCAGCTGCCTGCAGACAAAACAAACAGTTTCCATTACTTGTATAATAGTATTTATCTAGTATTTAGTTGTTTTAAACTCCACACACAGTAAACGACTAAAGCCACTGTGAGTAGCATTAGAGAAATGGTTACAAAACCAGTAAAATGAATAAAAGGCAGACATTCCATTATTGCTTAAGCATTCTAACTGCTCAAATATCAGCCTAGTATTAGCTGCACATACTGATGATTTGAACAGGATTGTGCTATCCTAGTGAGATAGTATTGGTTTACTTATAAGCAAGGTTTAAAAACAGACTCCTTATAAGCCAAAAATACCCACCCACCCCTCCAAAAAAATAAATAAATAAAATAATAATAATTAAAAAAAAAAAAAAATATATATATATATATATACTTGTTAAAGAAATCCCTACTAATTCAGCAATCCCACCTAATTTCAATAACTGATTTCTGGGGGAGATTTAAGAGATTTGAAAGTGATAAAGACTGCTTAGAGGAGAAAAAAAAAGATGGAAATTGTGCTATTTTATCATTCATTAAACACATAGGGATGGGTTGAGATACACATCATACTGAAACCAGCCAGCAAAGGCACAAGACCTGTTGCTTTTAGAGACTACTGTCCACATTTTATAAAGTCATTGTTTGAAAATAAATCAGTAGTCATGCATGTTCTCAAGCATCATAGGAGAGTGCTGGCAGTGCTGACTCACTCATTGGATGAGCCTGCGAGAGGCCTGCGCAAGCGCTTGATGGCATACATGCAGCCATCCAGCCTCTTCACACAGCGATAAACGGCACCAAACTCGCCCACGCCGATCCGGCCCAGCTCCAGGAACTCGCTCTCAAAGCGTGACAGCATGAGTGCTGGCACTGCTGGCCTCTGAGCACAGACAGATGGAAGATGGGGAGAAAGAACAGATCTGATGAGTTATTTTTCTAAAGATGGTCAGACTCCAGTCCTATTTAAGCCAGTAGTAAATGGGCACTTCAGGTGTTTCAGAAATGTCTTTAATAAAAATACCTTTGATGGGAGGAAATAGCTTTCGTCCTCAGATGATGTGTGGGCCTCCTTAGACCTGGACAGACAAACATTGACACACAAGTGCCAATAAAAATGAATACACGTTTTTGGCATAAAAATAAAAAGTAAGTTACTGCTGTGTCAAAAAATATTGAAATCACCAGTGTACATTATGTACAATATATGGACAAAAGTATTTCTTCAAGCTCATTCCTTCAATTAAAATTGATATAGTATAGTAGGTCTAAAATGAATCGGATAAAATGTCGACAAGCAATCTTTAATAATAAGATGTGTCCGATCCTGAGAGCTCCATTGTGGCTAAAATTACTGAATTACCTCTGAGCTGATGTATTTGTTAGCTCAAAATAGATTTTCTCCATCGATAAACTGAACCACAAAGATTTTTGAGCAAATTTCTATGACTTTTCTAAAACTTCAGGCAATTTTATTTTTCAAAAAATTATCCAGGCCTGGAAGTTGCTATTTTCAAATTCCATGACATTGTCAGATTTGTCATGACCATATGGACCATGGTTTATGTTTATCTGGTCCAGAAAGTATTATTTTGCTGCCAATAGTCATTTACAGGAACTACACAAGCTGCATGTGCACATTTAAATGCACTCATTAAAAAGGGTGTACACAAACATTCGGACATATAGCACATTTGTGCCAACCTAGTTTTGTAAATTGCTATAGCCATGTAGTACAGTACCTGTGTCCGTCATCCTCGTCATCACAATCACTCCTACGGCTCTTCCTTTTGCAGTGTTCACCATTTCTCCTCACTGTGTCTGGAGTAAAAGGGTTGACGTTTACACCAGGTACTCGGTCAGAGGTACTGGAAAGGCACAGTAGCCTCTGGCTGCGACAAGGTTTGGTGCTGGAGTAGGACAGTGCCGACTTGGACAGCAGACTCTGAGGAAAGAAGTAAGGTGGGAAGCTGCACATCTCTGGTTCACTCCAAACTTTCAACAACTTCATTTAAAAAAAGCATGTACATAAGTGCTACCTTAGGAGTACTGGGAGAGTCACAGAGTCTTAGTTTTCTCCAGGCAGAGTAAGGTATGGGTGAGGTGGGTGCAGATGGGGAGACACCCCTGGCATGATGGCGCTGCACTCTGGGGGTCCTACAGGTTGAGGAGGGGCTTCTTAGTGGTACACTTATTAGTGCCCAGTCTTCCACGCTGCTGTCACTGCTGTCCTCCTCCCCGCAGCTTGAGAAGTTTAAGTGCTGCTGAATTGCCTTCTCGTTTAGGCCCGCCATCTTTGACCACTAGAGAGAGAGGGGGGTAAAAAGCATTTATCTTACACTCAGACCCTGTTTACACATCTACGTCTTCCTGTTTCGGTTTTTAAATTTACCATGGACAGACAAAATTATATTAGACTGGTACAGTGTGGCTTAAATGCATCTCAGACCACCTCCTGCAGTACTTTAAGGTATCTAATTCGTACCAGTTTTAAAATAATTCAGGGTTGCATGAACACTTCAATTATATTTGGCTTACCCTCATTTAGATCTTATCTGGATACACAATATACATGACCAGGTGTAAAACTGTCACTGCCACAGTTTGAGTGAGTCTCTTACTCTCAGCACATCTATATACAAATAAGGGCAATCTAAGACAAACATTAATTTTTAAGCTTCTTATTGCAATTTTGAAATTCTAAAAACCATTCTATCACAGATGAGAGGTATTGTCCAGGCCAGAAAAAATAAACCAATTTAAAAAATAAACTGATTTAGAAACTAAAGTAGTCTCTTAATTTTTTTCCCCAGAGGTGTAGATGAAACTAAGAACAGTTGTTCTCAGTTCTGGTCACAAGTTTTCACACACCAGTACTAAGCTTATGGCCTGGCCTTTAACACATTCTAGATGTGTTACAGGCCCAGGTGAAGCTCTAATGAGGTTTTCACACTCACCTGCAACTAATTAACTAATTAACGATACTTTCCTGAAGTAAACTATCTGCTGAAACAGTGGCAACTGCACAAGGTCAGTAAAGAAGTATGAAACTAAATTTCAGGACTCACCGACTCTCAGATCCTTGGCCTCCAGCCTGAGCCTTCCCCGCGCTGCAGCCCTCTGACTACACTAAACACCCCCTCCAGCCTGACCTCCTGTAGGTAAACCCGTCCATGTGAGCCTCTGCTCATTTTAGAGATTAATGGGCGGACTGTTTAAGGTGTCAGTCAAGGATTTAAGCAAATAGCTTCTCGTTTAATCGTAAGCCACGCCCCCGGGCCAGGTGTCGCCTGGAGTTTGACCTTTCTCGGTTCATGATCCTTCTCGAAATTCAGTTTTTATAATATTAGGTTATATACCTGTATTATTAATTTGATAATTTATTACAAACATTTACAGTTCGAAAAAAGGTGGTGGCTGACTTCACATGTATCGGAGGAGGAATGTGCTAGTCTTCACCCTCCTGGCATTAATAGTGATAGGGGGAGTCCAAATGACTGGGTTGGGTAATTGCTATTGTAAATTGGGAAGAAAATGTGGGAAAAAAAATAGAATAGAAAGAATAAAATAAATAAATAAAATACATTATATTAATTTAATTAAAAATTATATTACATTCTTTACTCGTATAGATTGCTTTTTTGTGATTAAAGTTTTTTATTACACATTTCCTTCATACACTTTTCAACAAACACAGGGCAAATCAACAGGTACATAAAAAAAATATTTAGAGTTAAGGGCATATGTATATTTGTCAGCATATCTATGGAGTGAAATGTGACAATGAAGTATAGATTGCTTTTAACGCATTTTTATTGCTTGAATATTTTATGAGCAGGATATAATGTTTAATTTTTTTGTATTAAATTATTTTTGTTTTGAGAGAGCGAGGGGGCGGGGGGGCTCTCGGTTGTAACACGTGAACGGAAGCGCGCGACGTCATCAAAACAGTGGCCGCGTCTGTTCGTCATCATCTTCCTTTCCCTCGTCCACACACACCCCGATACACACAGAGATAAACACACACTGAGACTCTATTCACAAAGCCGCAGTGATGCTCCATCTCTCGACGGAAAGAAGCCGCGGTGTGTTCTAAGCGGACCGGCCGAGAGCGTTGTTCAGCGGGCGGCTGACTGACTGAGCTCCCCCGCGGGGTGTCGGCGGCGGCGATGGTGGAGCAGTCTGACCGCGCTCCGCTGCTGGACTGGGAGGAGGTTCCCCCTGGCCAGCCGCCCCCCAGCGGCCCCTCTCTGGAGCCGGCGGACTCCGTGGGCTCGGACCCGCAGAGGTGCCGCCCTCAGGGCTGGGAGGGAGCCGGCCTGGGCTGGCCTTCGAGTCCTGGAGCTCCGGGCGGCGGAACAGCTGTTAGAAGCACTAGCCCGCGATCCCCCTCCACACAGGCCGGGCCTGAGGGGGACGCTGGGGCCACAGACGAGGAGGGAGACTGCGCGTTCACCGGGCTCTCGGTTAAAGAGCGCCGGGTCACAGAATGGGAGGAAAAGGACCAAATTGTTGCTGTGTTCGTGGTGACCTTCGACACCAGATCAGGTGAGCAGACAAGTGTGCAGCTGGTCCTGCCCTGCTGTACCAACATAGCTAACAGGAGCAGGATCAGCTGACAGATATGCCTCAACAGAGATGAATGAATGAATGTAACCTATGTATGTTAACGCTATGTCAGAGCTGTGGTTGTCCCCCATTAAAGCTAATATTTGTTCTCACCCATTTTTATGCCAGTTGTACACAATAAGCTATAGGCAGCTATATATATAGTCTTCATCCCTCGGGGGTGTGTACTCTGTACATCCTTTTGGTTGGACAAACACGGCCAGTGACCTGCTGTCAGTTTAAGTTATGTCACTAGAAAATAAAAGAGAAGTTTGGTGAGAGTTTGAGCTTGAAGTCATCCAGCTGACTCACACACTCTCTTCATACACTTCCTTTTTTTTTTTTTTTTTTTTTACAGTTTTTTGTGTGTGTGTATGACATTTAGTACAAATCAATTTCATTCAGCATGTTCTCTTGAATGTTGAGAGATGATTTGTGTTCACCTGTTGTCTCAGTATGCAAGTTAGGATCTGCTGTTTCACACTGTTTTTTACCCTCACTTTGGTGTCATCCACAGGAAACATGGTGGAGTGGTGCTTACCTCAGGATGTGAACCTGGAAGGGGTGGAGTTCAAGTCTATGGCCAGCGGCTCTCATCGGATTGCGAATGATTTCATGTAAGAGTATGATCTGAACCCTCGTCTTTTATTTTGCTTTTATTGAAAAAATCTTCAATTAGAATGCTGTGTAGTCCAAAACTAGGTCTGGGAAAGGAAAAAACAGCCTATAATGTTTGCTGTGGAGATGATACTAGATAGAATGATGATTTCCCATTGAAAGAAAAAATAGTCTAGGACTAGGCTTAATGGGGCACGTCTATTTAGAAAAGTTAATGTATTCATTTACTAGTGTATCTCAAAGAAATTTAATGTCATTGAAAAGTTTCTTTATTTAAGTAATTCAGTTCAAAATGTGAAACTCATATACTATATAGATGTATTACACAGAGAGTGATCTGTTTTAAGCGTTTATTTTCTTGGATGTCATGGATATCCTTTTTCAGTACCACAGGATTAAAGGGTATTCAATAATTCCCACGCTCAGTTTATTAGTTATTGAAGTGACTGAACACTTCAAACGCCATTATATGTAACAAGGGGACAAGGGGATAATTAACACCTGTTGACTTACAAACATAAATTGTTTACTATTATTTATAATTTGAGCAAAATGCAGCTATTAAATGTCCAAAAATGTGCATATGGACAAAAGTATTGGTACACCTTTTTATGCAATGTTTATATCAAAATCAATAGTATTAAACAGTGAATCCTGTTTTTGTGGGATTAGTGGTGTATATTGTACATATAAAAGCTTTCTGCTAAATTTTGCATCATTGCTTTAAGTATTTGGTTGCATTCGGTGACAAGCAGTAGTGAGGTGAGGATGGTGGATAACCAGCACCCCACCTTGTTCCCAGCTCATCCCAAAAGTATTGGATGGAGCACCATCATTCCAGAGAAGACAGTTCCACTGCTCCACAGCCCAAATCTGGAGGGCTTAATACCCCTCTAGCTTTTATCCAGTATCAGCCTAGAATTTCTTTAGCAGTATTGAATCAATATTGATTGAATTAATATTGGGAGTCCAAGAGTCCTCTATTTGACCTCACTCTTTCTGAATGGATTGGGTGACCCTTCCTATAATCCCCATTCCTCCCATCACTAGCACCAACAACATGCAAGCCAATGTTGGTTTCTCTTGAGTGCTGCTACACATTTGGCAGTTTAGTGTTCTCCTCGAAGTGCATCACCAAGTTATGTGTTGGTGATAGTTCATATGTTTTGAAAAAGCATGTGTCAGCCTTTCTCCTCCCAGCACTGGTGGCCTCATGTTATGGGTGTGACCTAGCTAGTAATTGGCTGTGTGGGTTTTAAAAATTGTAAGTTGTGGAGAAAATTTGAAAAAACAATTTCTATGCCTTAAATGTAGCTATTTGTATATATTGGAACACTTTACCATCAAATGAGCTTAAAAAAATAAGCGATGGTGCTTAAACTACTTAAACACTCCTCTACACTCTACTGCCCACAGGTAGAAAAACATCACATCTAACAACATGACATCACTCTGTGTTAATGTGTGCTATTTCAGGCTACATTTGTTACAGGATTGGATCGACTACAGCACAGATGCTCGTCAATGCGATCATTGATTGTTTGTATACACAGTTTAATAATGCATAGTGTGTAATGTGTGCTTATCATCTAATTTAAAAGATGAATCATTTATCTTCTGCATGAATCTAACATGCATTCTATGCTTTGTCTGTGTTCTCAGATATTTCCGGAAGGGCTGTTACTTTGGGCTGGCATGCTTTGCTAATATGCCAGTGGAAAGTGAGCTGGAAAGAGGGGCTCGAATGAAGTCTGTAGGCATTCTCTCTCCGTCTTACACCCTGCTGTACCGCTACATGCACTTCCTAGAGAACCAGGTCCGGTAAGTGCTATTGACTGTCCACTATCTCCAGGATCCGACAAAAAAGATTGCCAATCTGTGTGGGGCAGAGTAGGAGAGTAAGACTGTGGACCTAGATTTCTTAATTTAGCTCATGTTCTGTTTGTCATTTCCTCAGTCTTCTCACGCCACCGCTCATCACGCTTCACTACTTCTTTTTCACCCACCCCCCCCTTTTCTATAAATATGACATTCTCATCTATTAAACATAGGTACAGAGATTTAGGTTGCGTCAAAAGATTTTTTGAGTCATTGAGTCTGTAGGACTATTTGGAATCTGATCCGCTGTGTAAGAATGTTAATAAAAACAGTTTTCCCTCTCTGTTTTGTGTGACGGGGTGTTTGGATTAAGCTTAATGGGCTCTGTCTAATATGAAAAAGCAACAAATAAACACAGGCTGTGCTGAAATGAATCCCTCTATACATTTGAAGGTGCTATTAAATGTCATTCATTTTTCTCACAGTGTCTGAATTATAAAGCGAATTTATAGTGTAGTTTGTAGTCCCACAATGCACATATCATTTTTTGAACAGTATAGTACGTACTGTCTGTATGAGTGATTAATAGAAGTGCTAACACATTCCAACATCCCTGTTTAATTGAAACACAGCACAAGCAAAATGGAGTGGAACAAAATTGTTCGTATGAGCCAGTGGCAGTTTTGAATACCTTGAATACTTTTTTCTGTTTTCTGTTTTCTCATGTAGTTTGTTAATGGCAGGTATAATCACATTACTTTATTGCTAGAGATTTAAACATGGCGTAGCTACTTCACATACTGATGCATGTTGCCGATGAGGAAATTAATTTCTTTGTGTTTCTACAACGTTACAAATATGTGACTCAGTAAACTAAATAGTCCCTTCCTATGTAGCACAACTGTAATGAGGGTTTGGGATCCATTTTGGTACAGCACACAGCACAATTTGACACATTTTATGTCCACTTTTTCATAGAATGAATCACCTTTATTGAAACAACAACCTATACCTGCCTCTGTATGTCTTTCTGAAACAATTTCTCTGTTAATGTCCTAGCTTTTTATAAGTACTATGCCTAATCAATATGAAAATGCTTTCTGTATTTGACTACAGGCATCAGCTACAGTGCCCAGGCCAGTACTCTCCACTGGAGGCATTCTATGAGGATAAGAAGGCTGTGCTTCCCTCTGGAGGGAACGGCCTGGTCACTGCCTGCCCCACCAGTGCCCTGGGGACCATGGTTAACCGCTGCATGCATCCAGAGATGAAGGTAAGCAGACAAGCGACCCTGTATTACGAAATATTAGATGCTTCTCTCGCCGTTTGTTGTGTTGCTGGACGATAAGCGGTTAGTTGGGCAAAAATGAAGATGTGCTGAAGATCTGCGCTAACTTTAGTCACAAGGCATTTTAATGTGCATTGCTTATGGGGAATAATCTGCCCAGTCAGAACAGACAAAGAGCATTTCTTCACTTTGCCCAGGGCCCAGATTTGTTTCACTGCTACAGCATTTTCTTTTGTGAAAATGACAAGTCAGATAAACTCTGTTTTGCTGCTTTGTGCATGTATTGAGGTGAAGCAGTTTGGCTGAATTTATATAGTTGGGTTAGTGACAAAGATTTTTATCAGACCCACTTTAAAATTGTAAAAAATAATGTTTTGCAGTTGTATCAAAATTTTAGGCTGAATGATCATCCAGACAAATTGGCTGTGTGTGACTTCTCTTAACATTAATTCATTTCTTTAACATTACATTACAAGTTTTCAGTAGTGTAACATGAATATAAATATGAATGAATATTGCATTATGTAGAGGTTTGTAAACAATGATTTATTATTTTTATTCTGTAATGTCAAAGTTGCCATCTCAATTCTCAATTAGGCATTTTGTCGAAACGGTAAAAAAAATCACGATACAATAAAATCTCAATACATTGTCCTGCTCTACATCAACTTAAATAGTTCTTCAATGAAAGTCAATGCAATCTAATAAATATTACATCTTTCTTATGAATCCAGCTGTGTGAAAATATTTTATGTTAGTGAGAGAATGTATATATTCTATATCATGTGCAAAACATTATCATAATGTTTGCCTTTGTTCACTTCCTGTCAGATCACACATCCTGCTGGCTGTATGTCCCAGTTTATCCGGTTCTTTGGGGAGCAGATCATGGTGTTGTGGAAATTTGCCTTGTTAAGGAAGCGTATTCTCATCTTCTCCCCTCCCCCTGTCGGAGTGGTCTGCTACCGGGGTGAGACATGACACTTGAAACTTGAAATGTTTCTACTTTGAGCCTTTATACCATGTGACTGCAGGCTGAATCACATGCTGTATAATGTGATTGTAGCCATTTTGTACAAACGTTGCTTTAAATGTTTTTAAGGGTGCCTTCAAACCTACATTGTTTGGTGTGACCCTTCAGACTTTAGTTTAGTCCAAACCAAAATAACCAGCGTGAAAGTTGCTGCAAACCATGGCATGGACCAAAGGAATAAAATGTGATTCAGTAAAAAGAGGTGGACTTGATCCAGATCCAGACGCTATTGAACAAACCTATATGAATTTGTTCATATAGAAATAAAACAAATTGGAGGTTAATCTTATTTTGTATGACGTGCTCAATTTTACAAGCAATCATCAACAATTATCTTGGTTTTGTTGGTCAATATCTATTATTTGTAGGATTTATATTTCCACAGCCAATGATTCTCAATGCCTCTCCCTGTGCATTGTAGTATACTGCTGCTGTTGCCTTGCTAACGTGTCCATACCTGGGATTGGTGCCTCCGTGCCGGAGTTCCGCCCCTTCTTCTACATCAACGTGGCTGACATCACAGCTCTAGAGACAGAGCTGTCCTACGTGGCTTGTAAGTGACTGATTTAGAGATTAGAATCAAGACAGAAAATGTTACTCTTTAAATTATGTTTAAGTTATTATTATCTATTATAAGTGTAGATTTTATAGGCATTCTCTCAAGTTCATGTTTAGAACAGTCTGGATTCTAATTCTTAATCTGTTTGTTCCTATGCCACTGTTTAGGCACCACAGAGAAGATCTTTGAGGAGAAGAAGGAGCTGTATGACGTCTACATAGACAACCAGAATGTGAAGACACACCGGGAGAGCCTGCAGCCTCTGCTTCGAATCAACAATGCTGACCGGGAGAAGTACCGCAAACTCAGCGAACAGAGGTCAAGCACCTTCTAAAACCACAGATATTCTGCATGGCTTAAAAAGTACCATAAAGCACAGAAAATATTGGCAGTGTATTGTCAAGTAAAGGTGGAAGCATTTATATCATTACATTTATTGGGGCTGAATGATTGGCTAAATATTTTAAATTTGATCTGCTTCAAAAAAAAAAAAATACTATTGGTACGTCACTACTAAAAATGCTGCTGTAAATTACATTCATTATGTGGTATCAACAACAGTGCAGTATGTATGTCATAGTACTACCAACCTGAATTGCTTAACTACCCTTGTTTGCATGAACTCAGGTGCGTTTACATATTCCGCACTCATCCGGAAAGACGTGAAAGTAAACACCTTTATTTACTGTTTGTATCTCAGATAAGGAACTCTCTTGTGTTGCCATAAGCAAATATTCTTAGGTTCTGTAATTGTACAGAATCGTGTGGTTAATAATTCACTTGAGAAAACAGATTCAGCTACGCCCGTTTGAATGTTAGTGCTGATGATTATGACCTTCATGTCCCTGCAGGCAGTTGTTGCTGTATTCTCAGGAGGTTGATGGAGATTGCACGTCTAATGAGGAAGACCTTTTTATTCTGTAAGTGCCAAGCTCAGTTAGAACATATCAGTTAATTTCATTAACATTAATATGTAGAAGCTTAAAGATTTGCAGCATCAAAACATCTTGTTTGATTCAAGGAGCAAGTCCTTGGTATATAAAATGGCCCATAGAACCGTGGAATAATTGAGTAAAACTTTTAATTTTGCTGTAAATTACCATTAAGTGTTAGTAGCTTCACAAAACAAACAAAGCAAATGCTGCAGACCACATCAATAACGTATTTATGTAGCTATATCTCTATGTTAATTGGTGTATGTAATGGTGGTTGGTCCGAAAACACTGATTGGTCCACCTTTAGCATATCATTTGGAGTTCCACAGGATTCTATTTCAGTGACTAATGGAAACTAATGTTGATAATAAGAGTAGAAAAACGAATGAATCTTTCTTTTGCCAGGTTCTTTATGGAGCAGAATAACCGCATCTTCCAGACTCTGTTGGAGGTGGCAGGAAGTGCTGACCCCACTTTGACTGCTGAGCACGTGCGAGCCATGGGACTGGACCCACAAGGTGATCGTGGTTTCCTGGTGGACCTTCTGGAGGTCTATGGCATCGATGTCATGCTGGTTATCGACAATCCCTGCTGCCCGTAAGGCCAGAGAGGCTTCTGCTCTCTCTCACTTTCTTTTTTTAATGTCTATTGCTCTCTCTGGAGCCCCTAGCCTGTCTGGGCTAGAACACACTGCCTGACTCCTTCTTCTCCTCTCTCTTTCTGTGTCTCCCTTGTTTTGTTCCCCTTGGCCTGGGTGCCTCAGGAGCCAGTACTGACCCCCTGGCCACAACGCTGGACCGCCCTGATATACTGCCAACACTCCAGGGCACTGTCTCTCCTTCAGGCTTTGGTACACTGCTGCCTTCACACCCCCTGGCTCATCTGTCTGCTTGTGTGCATCTTGTACGTGCGTGTACGTCTGTGTGTGTTTGCTCAATATCCTTCCAGCCACCTCTGGGTTTCCTACTCTTTTGCGCCTCCGCTCACATCTTGATAAATGACGAAACTGATCTCTGTGCCTCTTGTTATTGCTTGCAATGTGTGGAGCTCAATTGTGACTTTGTTCTTCTAGCCAGCGCTGTTTTGGGGATCTGATGTAATGTCCCTTCTTGCTGGGTCTCGAATGTTCTTCAGCTGGACCCCAGACACTAAACATGGAGCTGTCCAGCAACGGAGCCACTCAAGAAGCCAACGATTGCCCTTCATCGTCTTGTCACATAAATGTTTTTCAGAAACGGTTTTCTGACCTGAACTGTACCAACCATGCTGGATTTTTCATACTGGATCCATAATTCCCTGCAGTATTGACTTGACTCATTCCAGAAATATGTAATTCACCATAATCGTGTCATCAGTTTATACCTGCTGAACGGCAACCTCAATATGATGAATGACTTTTTTGTTTTTGGATTTCACAAAAGCTTAGTATCTAAGAGTTTGACCATCTTTGCCTCTCTCGCTACACTGATGCTGGACCCAACGGATAATTTAATTTTGGATGAATTTTGATGAAGGAAAGAAATCATTTGGCCTAAAAAACCTACATGTATATATTTATTGATCTAAGTACTAATCAAACCTTTGAAGTCATCAGATAAGTTTTCTGATGGGTCTCCAGGGTGGCTTTGGTTGTGGTCCTTCTTGCCTTGCTTCATTGTAGTACTTTATACTGTACATCGGCCACAGACGTGTCAACTACTGTATGTACTGTATGTCCAAATGTGCAACAGTCATTAAGGACCACTAGCTGCAAACTGTGGTATAACATGTAATTTGGTGCAGCTTGTTTGTTTTTTTTTTTGTTTTTTTCAGCAGTTTACTCATATTAATACAGGAAAATTCCACTATTTTTCAGAGTCTTTTAGAGTGGTTTACTCAAAGTTAACAAATACTTTGTTTCATGTCTATATAGAAATATTAAATTCAAGGTCTTTTGAGTGAAGCATTTATTTCACTCATCGCTCTGCTCTCTGTCGGTTAGGAGGTTATTCTGATTTGTTCTCCTCTTTTGTGTTCCTGCCTGGGGCCTAATGATTGCGTCATATTTTGAATTAAACCACTCTAAATGATTCTGTTTACATTAACAATTGAATTCTGCTGTAGTTGGAGGTGAAATTCCTCTTTGAGAAAGTTTACTTGGCTCTTTTGACTTGTTCTTGTTTCATATTTTGAAATATGTTTTGGCTCCTCAGGCAGTCCTGCTTTAGAATCCTCACAATCTGGTCCTTCGTGGGACCTGTATAAAATGATTATACTAAAAATAAATAACTTCACAATATTGAATAGTTATTCTGTCTAAATACTAATAAGACAGAAGAGGTATACATGTGCTTGTGCTGTACAGGGCTTTACTCGCTTGTCACTGTTGTTATTGACGATTGTAAATTATTGTACATGTTTGCTGCACCACACACAGCACAGCTGGTGGACATATGGACACCTATGTATTTTGTTTGTGAGTGTGTGTGTTTGTGTGTGGAGAGATACGAATGTGATTTTCTCAATGACTTACCAGTGAATGCTGTATTACTTGTTAAGAGACTTTTTTTGACTGTATTGTTTGGACTCCATGTTTTAAATGTACAAAATGCTGTGTTTGATTCACATAGTACATTTTATTGGAGCCAGCAGGATTAAGTCAGCGGGTGTTTTCTAGCAAGATGGCTAGATTTTGTGTGCCTGTGTATGTGTGTGTTTAATGCTGGGTGTTTATCCTTTAAGTACTCTTGGTCTGGAGGGGGGAGAGATGTGCATTCTTATCTAGACAGCTCCTGTTTATAGATTATATGCAGATTACTCTTTGTTCATTGTAATCCTTGAGTAGATCATAGAATGAGAAGCCAGCCCCCTGCTTATTAGTAGACATTGTGTGGCTTTGAGAGGGTGAAGCCCTTGACTCGCTAACTAAGGCCAGGTTCATACTACTTGAGTTTGTTTCAGAGTCACTAAATTGTTGCATCTTTAACATCACATAACCTGTTGTTTTGTATTTGGGAATCGTTCAGCCAATGTGGTTTGAAAACTGACCACAGGAACAGGGTCACAAAATATAGTCTTTCCTCAAGAGGAAAACGCATGCAAGAACTGGAAGAACATTTTTCTTCCAAAATGTAAGAAACGTCTGTAAGAAACAAGTGACACAATTGTTTTGCTCTCACATTTGCTGTTGCAGTTGCATATAGAAAATCAAGCTTAAAATCATGTAGGGTGAACCTGGTCTAAGCCTCCATTGTGTTGCTAGAGGCCTGGGTTGGGGGATGCTCTTCTTGGTGTACTGTACTGACAAGCTGGGGCACAGGGTGGGGGTTAAGGATTAGCCCCAATTCGTACAGACAAGTGTCTACTTGTTTTGGGGGCTGTCTATCCAGTGACCCTGTTTCTGCTGATTGTGTAAACAGGAAAAAGACCCCATTGTCCAATATATATTCTATTAAAAGCTTAAGATCCTTGTTTTTTCAGAATTTAATTTAAATTTGTGTTTTAAATGTCCTCAGTCTACAGCTGTAATTATATACTACCCACACTGCTTTGGCTGGACCAACTTTTTGTGCAAAGTGTGAATGTAATTGGACCTTAAGGACTACGTTGTTCCTTTTAAGGGTAGATAAAGCATCTCTTAATTTAATTGTGTGGGAGGCATAAACACAGCCTCCCCCTCTCCACTGTACACTAAGGGTAGGGGGGCAGTGTGGCTGCAGGATTTTATTTGTTTAACAATTAGCAGCCATACCGGACAGCCCCATCTTGGAGGATACACCCAGATTTTTGATTACTGTTGGTGGTTTTCACTAAAATGTCAAATAGAAGACCCTCACTAGACTGAGGGGTGGCAATACTGTTAAATTCCAATACACTGTTATACTTTTTATTGCTATTCTTATTATATACACTGTATTTAAACTATTACACCCATAATCCAGCACCCAATCTGCACACCAAAGGTGGACTGCACATACTGTCTTCTCTACTTTGTGGTAATGAGTGCAGGCACTCGTTATGTGACTGGGATTGACTAGGAAGAGGATGGTTCTGTCTGGATATTGTATATTATTTTATAATACACGCTAAAAGGTATTTAATTTAAATCAGCAACATATAATTATATTAAGTAATACTGTTGAATTTCTGTGGCTTTCTTCCTCTGTCTTTCCTATTGTTGTTGATTGTGCATTTCCTTTCCTGTGCAGTTTCTTGAGAAACAGAATTAAATTAAGCTATTTCTGTTGTTGTCTGATTCTATAAAGCTTACAGAGGAATGTACAATAATGAGCCATGTAACATATATTTGCAGAGGTGGAATTCTTTATCATGTATGTATGAATACTTAATCCAACACGCTTTTGTTTTGTGTACTGACTGAGCATTAAAATGGGTCATTGACTCACACAGACACACTCACACACACATACTCACACATACACTCACACTGTACGAATGTCAAGTTCCACTCAGCTGACATCAGCACTAGTTAACACTTCTGTGTCGCACCACATACTGTAACAGCATGTATCTCTTGGTTTAAAGCCAGTGATTCTTATTCACTGCCATTTTGAAATAAACTTTTCTCTTTACTGGTTGTGGCATTTTATGTTCATCTTTTTTTTTTCTCGTGAAAAAAATATGGGCTACAACAACTGCAGTGTAATGAAGCTTCTTGTTAATTATACATTAGTTTAATTCATTGGACAAACGGTGATACAGAACATACAAATCATGTCTGGCTTGGTCCCATGAGTAAACACTGGGTTTCTGGGGGGTTTTGAGCTGTTTTACAGTGGGCAAGATTACACCTGCAGCAGTACATGAGTGAACAGGTCTTTCTTCAGAGTATTCTGAAGCATTCTTGACAGCATTGTGACATCGTTGTTACAACTTTGTGTGGTTAGAGTATATAGTTATGTAAATAGAATAGAAATTTTCAATGGACATATTTATACATACAGCTCTGTAATAAACTAAGACACCACTTCAGTTTCTGAATCAGTTTCTCTGATTTTGAGCTACAGACAACATTTCTCCCAAATTCCAAATAAAAATATTTTCATTTAGAGCATTTATTTGCAGAAAATGAGAACAGAAAACAAACTGAAAACAAAAAAAATGTGCAGAGCTTTCAGACCTCAAATAAGGCAAATAAAACAAGTTCATATTCATAATGTTTTAAGATTTCAGAAATCAATATTTGGTGCAATAACCATGGTTAATAACCATGGAATGTTCTCCTCCACCAGTCTTACACACTGCTTTTGGATAACTTTATGCCACTCATGGTGCAAATCTTCAAGCAGTTCAGGTTGGTTTGATGGCTTGTGATCATCCATCTTTCTCTTGATTATATTCCAGAGATTTTCAGTTTGGTAAAATCAAAGAAAATCATTTTTATATGGTCTCTTTTTTTTCAGAGCTATATATTTTGTATGTAAAGGTCAACGTTAGGAATAAATATGCGGCTGAAGCCTACTGTCCATACTTTGCCTTCAGTTTATCCATATGCACAATTTCTGAGGTATTTATTAAAAATACCTGTACAACTACTTATTCATACAAATATGTATACAATCAGCCAACTCAGTGGAAGAAATGTAATGCCAATATAAGCCAACAGCTTCAAATATTTTCATTATCAACCCCCTCTACATGGCTAAAAAACAAAAGTGAGCTCAGTGATTTTGAGCAGAGCATGATTTTATTCCAAATGGGCTACTTTGAGTATTTCTTCTGCAATGCTGAAGTGGTGATCTCCTGGGACAGCCTATAAAATTCAGAATAGTATAATAAAAGAGAAAATCTCCTATAAGTGGTGGTTTGGGGAACTGTGCCAAAAAAGGTACATTGATTTACTATTGAAGTCGACAGAAACTGTTCAAACCATTTTGAGTAAACAAAAACTACAGTAAACAGAAAAGAATGTCACAATGTACAACACCTCAAACCTTGAGATGGATGGGCTACAACAGCAGAAGACCAAACCAGGTTTTAATTTCTGTCAGTCAAGAACAGAAAGCTGAAGCTGCAGTGGGCTCAGTGTTTACTTTGGGCTGGGGACTACTAATTAATCATCACTTTAATTTTACACCCTATTTGAGTATTTGTTCTTCTCTTCATGTGGCCACCTTTTACCCATCTTTTAATCGTTAGTTCAGCATGTGGCCTTCCTAGTCACCAGCACTACGTCCAGTACAGCAGAATGGGTGATTTTTTATTTTTTTTATCAAAATGTTCTCAGTAGCTTGTGTAATCCTTGCCATTAAGTGGCACTGTTTTAGAGAAAAAAGAGACCAGAGCCAGTATTTGTAAGAATTCTAAATGAAGTGTAAGATGGATGCGAGTTATAATACTGTTCTGATGCTGTATGATTAACATCATCTCTGCAGTGAAAGTACACAGCCCATTGTTAGGAGTCCGATAACCCAAAGTTCAGATTTCCACTGATTCCTTCCACAAGTATGATTTTTTTTCCCCAGACCACCTTCAGTTCCCTTGTGCCAGTTCCTCTCTGCGCTCAGCACTGCAAAAGAACCTTAGTTTCCGCGGCAGTAGCCTCACTTCCACTGGCATGGCCTCAAAGGCCTCGTTGTCAATGTTATAAAAGCCAGCGCCCTCCTGTGGACACAATCAATCACAGCAAGTGAATGAAACTAATCTAATAAACCTGACTAAACGTCAGGAATGAGAGACTCTCAGTGTATTCTCTATAATGAACAAAAAAAAAACAATCTATTCTTACCTCAGGCAAATTGACACGACATGCACTGGCCTCCATCTGAAGTGTGTGTTCTGTGCTCTCCAGTGGATTCTCAGCTTTTTTAATACTGCATGTAATATGATAAATAGCCATAAGTCAACTTGTGCCGACATGCAACACAATACATCGCCAATTTACAATATTATTTCTGTACAAAGTATTGTAAAACAGTGTTTTCCCCCTCTTATTTCCTCTAGTTTTGCTACTTGGCATCCTAAAATCAACTCTGGGTGTATGTATTTACAAAGCAAGCTTATAAATGCAGCTTTTATTTAAATAACCCTCGCTCAGGTTAGCCAAACAGTTCAGTCCAGACTCTTTAGGTTCCACTAAGAGATCCAGCTGAGATCAGCTCCCGCTCACTCAAGCCCGGCTTCAGGAAGCCCAGAGAAGTTGAGTCAAGATACAGCGATAAATCAGCTATAAACATCACTACATTGTTTATGGTTATCACATATCTTTTATTTGTGATCTACAAGCTAATAAAACCTCATATGTATTTATCGCATTATATTTGAGTATAATGGGTAACTTTATTTTTTTATAATGGGTAACTTTTTTTTCACACATTAAATTAAAATGTAATATAATTATTTAAGTTAAATATATATGCAATATAGCTTACACCTAATTTATATTAATTTCAGCAATTAACTGAATTTGACTGATTGACCAAGTCACAAAGATGCAATTTGTTTTCCCCAAACAGGTCAATCATTAAAGTCAGATTTATGCCTAAATAAATGTATTAAAAACTGTGAATCATGTTTCCTTTGGTTGTCATCTTGCGTAATAATACCAGTGTGAGAAAATAAGGAGGGGACAAATATGTTTTACAGCATATTCTACTTTAAAACACTATGAACGTGAAATATGAACTACTTTCATTCACAAATATTTTGAATAGGAGTGACAAACTTTTACATCCCACTGTATCTGCCAAGGCCAGTGTTTATGCATTCTTATTGAAAATGAAAACAGAATTAAATTTGAATAATTACCCTTCAGTTATGAACTGTCCAACTGTGAGTGTGTCTGGTTCCACTGAAAGCACCATAGAGTCATCTGTACGCTGCAGGAAAAGAAAAAGCAGAAAAGACCATCTGCATATACTGTTTTAAAATGCACTATATTGCCAATATATTGTTTGGTGATATGAGGCTTGGTTGGAGCTAACTATGCTCCTAAGAGTGACCCTTTCTTTTACTAATGTTTGTAGAAGCAGTCTGCACACCTAGGTGTATAATTGGCCATGCGTATAATTGACTGAAATGGGTGAGTGATTACTATTGCCAATATGGTGCATGTGTTTCTGATCTTATAAATGGACACAGGCCAGCGGTCCTGCATGCTTCACTCAAGCTGGTCATGTTAATGAATTTATTGGATAGATCAGATGTGTTAAGATCAAAGAAATTGACAAAATACACAAGGAGCATTGCATAATCAATATTCAGGATTGGCAGCCTACTCAAACATATATTGTAATAAATAGTGCTATAGATAAAGTCACTTACGTTCTTCACAGGGTTTTTGTTCTGTGTGCTTATTGTGAGCTCCAAGGTGGAGAGATGCTTCTCCTCCCAAATTTCTGGCTCTGGCTCTACAGGGGGCTCTGAAATAAACAGCAAATTCACTGATACAGAGCAAAAAACACCAGCATTTTGGCTTTTATGGCCCGTATTTG
The DNA here is from genome assembly GCF_023375975.1 of Astyanax mexicanus. Lineage (NCBI taxonomy): Eukaryota > Metazoa > Chordata > Actinopteri > Characiformes > Acestrorhamphidae > Astyanax > Astyanax mexicanus. The sequence continues at coordinate 24,708,606 of NC_064416.1, read as the reverse complement.
AGGAAAATTTCTTAAACATTACCTTCCACAGGAGGATTCCAATAATTCTGAAGCCTGATATAGATGCGGTGTAGCAGGTTGGGTCTTTGGGGCTTTTCAGTGGGCATCTCCGGAGGCCGAGGAACAGGAGGCAGATACGATAGCGAAGCTTGGCGAGTCTGTGGCCATTCCTGTGATACAAGAGACGGTTCATATAATTCAACATACCAAAATATCAAAGGAATTGGTAAGTGGTAACTTATCTTTATTTACAGTTAGCAGCATTAAATTCTTTTTAGGAAATTATTTATTCAAATACAAAATCAATTACATATATCTTAGGGGTATGTAAACTGTATGTTTATTCACACAGAACAGTAAATAGTATGGCTGTCATAGTTCAATGGAACACATAGCAGTCTAGAAAAACAAGGTAAATACAGTCAATTACACAAAGAATAGTTTTATCAAATTTAACGTTAGAAATAAGAAAAAAAAACAAGTATTTTAGTGACATTCTGGCCATTTTCCATCTTATTTTAACTTATAAAATTATGGTGAATCCAACAGTATCAACTGTAGGGTGTGTCTGCTTAAATAACACACTGCAGGCTGTATTATCTACCTCAAGAGGGTGCTATACAGCATTCCATGGAACAAGTGGTAACCTATTACAGTAATATATGTATAAAAAAAAAAAAACGGAACAGTGCAAAACCATGGTGTGCGTTTTCTGTACTATTACACCCCTGAGATACATTGCTTCTTACCTTTAATGTACTGAACCAATGCGCTGCTCTTGTTTTCAAGGGACCAAGGTACCAATATCTTCATAAAAGACAGAGGAGAACCAATTTTAATCAAAAACAGTTCAAAACATATTTACTATACATACTGTTTTTGAACTAATGCAAAATAAATTGGATTTATTATTCATTACTTACTTGCTGATGGATTCTGCAACATCTCTGAAGGAACCCCAGCGTATACTCATGACAGCAAAGACTGGTTGCTCCTTTTCACTCTGAGGTCAAAATAACACAGTAAAACAGACAATAAGTGCTCACAGATAACTATGTAAACAGATAAATTTATCTTTTAGACCCCCCCACAGTTTTCTCCTAAATCAATTTTCATTGGCCCTAAAATAACCCAGAAGGACTTCCCAAGATCTAATCTAACCTAATGCATACAAACCTTTATCTGTAAGATGTCCAGCGGTACTGTCTCGCCTTTGAGAATGGACAGCGTAGCGGAAGTGATGCGCCTAAAACCAAAAATAACAGTTGCAAGTTCAATTACTTTGACTGACATACTTTTAGTATCACAAAGGCTAATTAAGATCACCCAGCCTATACGATTATACATTATACATTATAGAATGAGAATAAAGAGTATAACAGGGTTGCGTACCTGACTGTGTTGTCAGTAGCTAGGTGTAGACTTTGGCATAAGGAATTGTGAGCGCCCAGAGGAATGAAGCCTATGGGCGTTTTACTAAACGCTTCCTAGGATTAAAACAAAGAAGCACATGTCTAGATTATATATGATGTATAATTATACAGCATTTATTGCACTAAAAAATAAACATATTTACATGGATTGCAAATAACAATTTAAAAATATTCACTTAAAGTGATACAGATGTTGTGTAAATAATTTTGCAGATAAACAGATTTTTTTTTCTGCTGTAGAAGCTTTAACATTACACAGATAATGTTATCACATGTTACAAAGATACTACCCTAACCAAAGCATAGCTTAAATGTTAAATATAACTGCTCATACAACAAGTGCTATTGGTCTGAGAATATGATAGAAAGTAGAAAGAAAGGAAAATGACACTTGTGATGGAAGCTACAAAAACTAGTCAATGATATCCATAGTTCTGAACAAAACTAGCCTAAATGAGAGTGTGGCTAGAAGTTTCTTGAGATTTCTTAACAAACAATGTTATCCAAAAGTGAAGCATGGTGGTGGCAGCATCACGTTGTGTGTAACGAGAAAAACATTACTCCTTCACAGTGAGCAATGCTGATAGAAACTTATAAGCCAATCGGATGTAAAGCTGTTGTTTCAGCAATAAAGCTGGAAGAAGCTTCTATTATGTACAAATCTAAAGTGGCAGTTAGCATACTGGCTTACAGTAAAAACACTGGCTGAAACAATTTATGTGAGCGTCATTGGTAAACCATGTATATCTGATATATTACAGGGTTTTAATCATTTTTAAAGACACCACAGACATATTGACTTCTATTACAAGCACATACCTCATCATTTCTTCGTAGTAAACCAGTTACCACCTAAAACAAAACACACAAGTTATAAAACATGAACAGAAACATTTTAGTTTCCATCACTTAAGTGTTTCTTAAAATTCCAGATACACCAACATGCCATACCTCCTGCAGAGTCCCATCCCCCCCAGCAACAATTAGCATGTCTGTCTGTTCCATGAAATCCATTAGCTTTTTCGCCTGCCCTTCATAGTCAGTCTGTAACAACAGCAATTTATCTGTAACTATCTTAACTAGCTCCCAGATAAAAACACATTACACTCCTAAGCTGTTTCCAATACCTTCACAATTTTGATCTCCACTCCAGCAAGGTGCAAGATGGGGGCTGCATTCTTCTCAAACAGACTGTTGGCTTTTCTATGAGAAGAGTTTATGAATTTAGTAATGACTGAACATACAACCTTTAAACCAGCAAATGAAAGCAGATTCCAAAAGCTCACCCATTGCTTGCTGCAGGATTCAGGATTACTGTTGCTCTCTTTAAAGGCTCCTGTGGTCCAATTAATGCCCGGCCAAATTCCTGTAAACAAACCAGGTAATTAACAATGCCATAATCTGTGAATATTCTTCCACACCTTTTACAGGCTTGTAGAACAACATTGGCAAAGGTCTTTATTGGCAAATTATATGTCTTCTAATTCTTATCTCTAGTGCCTGGTGCTTTTTTCCAGTAGTTCGCATTCTTTACTTTGAATTTCAAAAAGACCAAAAATGTTTAATTTACAGTAATGTATAGGCACATAAATAAAAGGTATTTAAAAATATATAAAAACATTAAATCTTCTACTTTATTAAAATACTTGCACAAGAAAGGCACCATTTATTAAAAACTTTAATGTATTTGTTATTCCTCAATCTGATAATCATCGCAGATCATCTTACCCTGGCTTCTTGGCAGGCCTCTCTTCGCAGCACACTGTCACTGTAAAACAAAACAACACACCAACTGTGACTTTAAACCAGCTTAAAGATCCACCACATCTAATCTATTTTATCTCTGATCAGTTCCAGGCTGAACTCATTCCTCCACAGCTCATCTACACACATCCACAGACCCTCAGCACACAGGTAGTTTGTTATCCAGCTTTTGACCAGCATAAGGCTGTGTTTCATCTGTTTGAGCGACTGGTCCTGAGCTGTATGTTCAGCAGGGGTGTCTGTAACTGCTCTGGGCTGCTGTATTTTCAGTGGAGCTGTAATAGGGTCTTGGTAGTGTTGTAATGAGAATGACCTCCAGGCTGAGGAACTAACCAGTGCTTCCCATAAATCCAGTATCCGCCGTAAGACAGCACACAGGCAGCGAAGCTCGACTTCTTCCAGTGATTCCTTAGAGTCCTCAACACCTTCACCACCCGGCCCATGGTCCCAGCGCTCACCACCGGCTACACCACACTGACACCGAGCGCACAGAGCAGAGTGAAACCCCGCGGAACAAACAGTACGATCCCTGAGCTCTGAGAGCCTGATTCTCTCATTCAGCCCCTGACATTACTCTACCAGCGTGACCCACTGGTGTTACACCAAATAATGTCCTCCTCAATAAAGGGAAACATAGAAAGCAGTAACAGGCGCCGCTTCAAAACTTAAACTGAAGGTTAAATGCGAATTTGATTAAAACTCTACACATTACAAAATGATTAATCGGATTAATGATTCGTGATTAATCAAATAACTGTTTAATGCAATTTTTAAAATGGGAAAGTTAAGATTGTCCGTCTGCCAGAGGGAATCTCCGTACATATACATTTCCTTTTGTCAGAAACCTGTAGCCTCTTTTATGTGGGGGTAATTTTTATATTTTATATTATATATTAAGGAGGTTATGTTTGTACTGTGTTTAATATAAAAGCTGCTGTAATGTTCAAGGATTCAAGAAGGCTGTTTTGTTAATAATTTAATAGATAATATTAAAAAATATACACATTATTTAGAAAACAGTTAAAGCAAACTGTATATACAAAAGCAAAGTTGCTTTAAAACAAACCGCAACTTTCTGCTATTTACTCAATTTACCGTTATTAGTTAGTTATTTTAAAGACTATTAATACCAAGTAGCTCTTGTGAATTCTTCCGTTGTAACACGGAACCACATTCGAGATGCACTTAGAGCTGGTTTATGGAGAGACTGCCCACCTCCTATCGCCACCGCCAACCGCTAGAGGGAGCCCGCGAGTCTAAAATGATTAGAGGTCAATGGGGCTAACCGGCTAAAACCGCAGAATAAAAATAGTAATTAGCTACTTTTTTAAGATGTTATTTTAAAACAAAGAAGTATAACGCGATTAGCTAAAAGTGTAAATAAAACTTACTTGTATATTTTTGGACAATTTAGACGCTAGCATTACGGTGTGTGAGCTGAGGCTGGAGATACAGGCTGGGAACTGAGTATAAAGCTTAATAAATAATATAGTCGGTTCTGAAACTTTTTATATTGTTCTGTGTTGAGGAAATTTGTATTTTTTTCAGTAAAAATATGATTTTGCTTAAATGCTCTATATGAACCCATTCATTTTTGACTCACTCAGGAGCGCCCCCTGGTGGTCTAGTAGTCCCCGAATACACTCTGAAGTGGTTGTTCTCCCCTGTAGAGACTCTCTGGCTGTGCTGTAAACATGTCGGCGAGAGACTTCGGGTGAAGCTGTGTGTCAGAAATAGACAGAAATAAGAACTGCGAACTGCAGAAATAAGCCTGCGTCTCCCAGCCATCCAGAGGAGCTCCAGTTACTAATCCTACATGTCTCTTATTGCTGTAGAGGAGTTTCAGGGACCCTTAGACAGGTAAGCTTATCTCTCTCTCTATTCTTACTAGTAGACCTACCTCTGACTACAGAGAGACAGACAGTTACTACCTTTCTAACGTTACATGATATAAAATCATTTTACGATAAATATGAGCTACATCAAGCTTATTAACCCCCAGCCTGGCTAGTAATTTTGATACTGTTATGTAATGTAATGCCTGTGTGTTTAATCAATCCACAGTTAGAAATGGAGGTTGAAAGCTTTGTTACAAAGACCCTTGAGCTCCTGCAAGAGGAGAGGGAGGCAGAAATAGAAGAAACAAGGTAAGTGTTTTTATTTTAAAGGTGGTAATCACTTCACACATGTTTATTCTATGTATTTGTCTATATATACATATATTTATATATGTGTGTATACAAATGTTTGACTTTTTTTTACTACTGGTGAAAATTATTAAACATTGGCATGCTCCAATGTTACTTAAACAGCAACTGTAAAGGAAACATTTCTAACATATTTAGACCCAAAAACTGTTATCAGTTCTCAAATATTACTGTTTATAAGCTTTATGAAATTACTGAATCCAGAAATTGGATCAGAAATTTCTGAAATTTCTGAAATTGCTGATCCAATCAACCAATGATTTATAAAGGAAAATCATGAAAATGATTAGGGGTGCCCATTTTTTTCATACCATTGTATATATTTTATAGTATTAGTATTAAGTACACAAACGGGACACAACTATAGTCTGTCCAGCATCTCTTGAAATTCTTTAAGGATCTGCTGATGTGAAATTAAAACAGAGTGAGTTTGTTGATGTGACTGAAATGTATTATTTGCAGAGCATGGCAGAAGAGCCTGTCTCTGAAGACCCTACAGCAGAAAGGAGTTTGCTTGCTGAAGCTTCAGATTGGAAGTCAGAGGACTGGTATGCATGGAAGACTTCTTGTTTCCTTTGAGCCCCGAAAAAGTGCAAACCCCTCAGTTCTGCCCAGCAACAGTTTTGGACCTGGTGAGATATGATTTCACAGTTTGTTTGTTTTTTAGAATAAAAAGTAAAATATAATTTAAAGTGTGTTAAAATGGAGACAATAATCATTGTTTGTTTTTGATTGTAGGTGATATCGTGGGTCTTTATGCATCAGAAGGTTGTAGTCAACCAAATCAGCTCTGCTCAGGTGTGGTGACACGTGTGACGCAGACATCAATAACTGTTGCTATTGATGACACTCATGATGGGGTTAACTTGGATAGTGATGGACTGTTTAATATCATGAAGCTTGCAAATGATGTAACTTACAAACGACTAACAAGGTACGTTTTCTGACACTTTACCTGCTAAAAGACTAGTCTAAAGCCACATCAGACTTTCACAATGAGATTTTTGTCACATGGATAAAGCAAACATACCAACGTGGTCATGATTTTGTATACAGATCTTTGTCACTTTAGCCTTATAACATGAACATAGCCGCAGGGTCACTGAGGCAACAAATCAAAAGCTATTTGATTATTAATGGTGCCCCCTTTATGGACAGTTTTTTCTGAGTGCGTTACAAAGAGTAGATTGTTGTAAACACTGATGCATAACAATGCATAGTTGTGACAGATATAGCACTAAACATTGAATTACTATTTAAAGTAATTATCTATATATCTTAAATTTGGCCAGTTGGCTCCACATTAATGTCAGCCTATTTAAGTTTTTTATCTACTAAAGAAACAAAAACAAAGAATTAGCATGACACCCCAAAGTGATGATGAATAACCTGCATGTTTTTGGTTGCAGAGCTTTAAATTCTTTGAATGGATACAGAGGTGGTCCTGCTGCCAACCTAATTAGTGTACTTTTTGGTTACTCTGAGCCTGGGACACTGTCACAACAGAGTAAGTGTATTTTAGAACAAGAGAAGATTTTACAGAATAAAATCACTCACATAATACAAAAGAATTAACTTGCTGTTGGTCTTTATTTATTAATTTAATGATTTGCAGGTGCCTTGGTGTGGATTAATAATGGATTAGATAATTCTCAGAAAGAGGCTGTGTCGTTTGCACTGTCTCAGAAAGATGTAGCCATCATACATGGGCCACCAGGAACTGGAAAAACTACAACTGTGGTTGAAGTTATCTTACAAGCTGTAAAACAAGACCAGAAGGTACCTAAAGAACAATTTGTTTACAGGTTTCCTGCATGTTGTTAAAGATATTAAAGCAAACTAAAATGCCACAGCCAGTAACTTTTACATTAAATATGAAGGACCAGTTGGTCAGACTTTTACATAGTGATGTGGATTTTATTTTTTAGTGTTTTTCATTATTAAGATTAGCATTTTTCAATAAATGATTCCATAAAAGTTTAGAAGTTTGTTTTTTTTTATTTAAAAAATTTGCTAAAAATCTCTGCAGGTTCTGTGCTGCGCCCCTTCTAACGTCGCAGTGGATAATTTGGTGGAGCGTCTAGCGAAGAGCAAGGCTAAAGTCCTGCGACTGGGACATCCTGCTCGTCTACTGGAGTCAGTCCAGAAACATTCATTAGATGCAGTGGTTGCACAGAGTGACAGCAGCAACATTATCGCAGATGTTCGTAAAGACATGGATAAAGCCTTTGTAAGCATTTATACTTTCATTGCACTCAACATAAGTGTTGGTTAAGTTTCTATATTCTACAAACACAACATATTATATATCCATTTGCTGATTTGTTCACAGAGTCAGATAAAGAAAGTGCGTGACAAAGGTCAGAGGAGCAGTCTGAGGAGAGAAATAGGAGATCTGCGAAAGGAACTGAAGTCTAGAGAAGAGGTGGCCATTAAACAGATCCTGAAAAAAGCCAGCGTCGTTCTGGCAACCAACACCGGTAAGCATTCCTTTATAACCTAAAATTTAAAGTTGTTTCTAATTTTTTTCTCTTATTTGGATATTTTTGTCTCCAGCAGTGAGTGCATGTATGTTCCTTAATTCCAATCATGAAATGGAATACTCCAATTTCCTAGATAAGATTAAGGCATAAAACAATTCAGAAATGTGTTAATGAGAGCAGATTTCTTAGGACATGTGTACTCTTACTCTGATACCTGTGTATGGATGCAAAGTAACCAGATATGTCTTATCTGCTTGTCTCCATCTTTGCAGCAGTATTAAGAAAGCTGTAGAAGTGGCACCATTGTTCACTATCAGAAACCAAAAACACAAAAATCCATATTTACTGGTGCAGGTTTCTGTTTAAAAACTGCAGCGACAGGGATTTTTAAATTTGTGATATTGTTCTGTGAGATTATTTTATTGTTTAAAATAGTAATCTAAATATTGCCTGACTTAGAGGGTTATTAAAGGCATTGTTTTTAAAAATTCCCTTGGTACAGTGGACTAAGGCACTACCAGGATCTCCGGTTTGAATCCTGGGTCATGCTGCTTGCTTTGCTCTCCCTGAAGGTGATGTGTGTCAGCACAGGTGTCTGGTAGTTGATGTAACAGAGCCGAATCGCTGTGCTTTCCTTCGCTGTGATGCTACTCAGCATTGTTACATCAGCAGCAGTTGGAAAAGACACGGTGGATGACTTCACATGTATTGGAGGAGGCATTTGCTAGTCTTCACCCTCCTGGTGTGTTGGGGCATAACTAGAGAGGCCTAATGAGTGGGTTGGGTAATTGACCGTTTAAATTGGGAAGAAAATTTATAAAATGCAACATAAGAACACAAAACCACCCAGATGTTGCCTATATACGTGTGGCAATCCAACAGGGAGCACCAAGCTGAGTTTAATGTTAGATTCCTAGGGAAAAAAGCTTAACACAGTTAAAGGTACAGTTAGAGAACTGTTTTTAACACAATTTTCTCTCCATGTTTAAACAGCATTTCATATTCAGATTCGAAACCACATCTGTACTTGATCATGCAGGAAAAAAGAGAAATGCTTTGTAACTTAATGTTTGTAAAATTATTTTTAAAATTTGACTGTCCACACAAAAACACTTCTCTAAAATCTAAATCTAAACTTTTTAAAAAGCTGTGCATTCTCAGTGACGTACAATGCAGAGTTTGTTTGGGAAAAAAAACTGTTTTATGTGTATTATAGGTGTGAATTCTGTGTTTTTGTAGGAGCCAGCGATGATGGTCCTCTGAAATATTTGCCCAGCGAACATTTTGACCTGGTGGTGATAGATGAATGTGCTCAGGCACTGGAGAGCAGCTGCTGGATTGCACTGCTAAAAGCACGCAAGTGTATCTTGGCTGGGGATTATAAACAGCTGCCACCTACGATCAAATCCCAGACGTAAACTGAGAAATAAACCCTTGTTTCTTTTGTGTCTCATAACATGTGTTATTATTAGTATGAAGGCATGAATGGGACCATATTATTTAATAAACTGGGAGGTCTAATGAATATCCAGTAGCAGTGCTCCATACACTGTGTAGTAATTAGAAATGATGATTTTTTTTTAGAGATAATTTAAGCTGGCAGAAAGTCATTAAAGGTTAATGTGATTTCTTTATTTATAATTTTCTATACATAATCATCGTTTGTTTTACCAAAGAACTCCTGTTTTGTCTTATCTTGTCTATGGAGCAACGTATGTAATATTTCTCATATATAAAAAAAAACAATAACTACAAACATATTTAAATATATATTTTTCTGTTTGTTTTACAGAGCTGCTGCTAAAGGTCTTTCTGTGAGTTTAATGGAACGGCTGATTCAGAAGTATGGAGACTCAGTGGTTCGAATGCTGACCACTCAGTATCGTATGAACATTGCCATCATGCAGTGGGCTTCAGAGCAGATGTACCAAGGGAGGCTGACAGCGCATCCCTCAGTGGAGAAACATTTACTGAAGTATGGAGTGTTGTTTGAGCCACATATTTAACTGTAATGGTATTGGAGTGCCAATAGAACTACTTTAAGTAATTTTAACTCTATTTAACGCTTTGTTGCGGTAATATTGTTTTAATCAGAGACTTGGCAGGTGTAGCCCATGTTGAGGAGACCAGTATGCCTCTGCTTCTCATTGACACTGCTGGCTGTGGTCTGAATGAACTGGAGGACACAGATGAACAGTCTAAAGGCAATCAAGGTATCATTCTCTTTTTTATTCTGTTATTTACTGCTCTCACTGCCATGATTGTACCTGGTAATATATATATATATATATATATATATATATATATATATATATATATATATATAAATATATATATATATATATATATAAATATTTTGTACTATAATCCTTCATTTATTTAGGCATTTTGTTTTGATGAACCTCCACAGGGGAAGTTGATATAGTATCCGTTCATGTGAAAGCTTTAACTGAGGCTGGAGTGCATGCCAAAGACATTGCAGTTATTGCTCCTTATAACCTACAGGCAAGTGATTTATTTTTATATTTTCTTAATAGAAGGAAAAAACAGTAGTTTTTAAAGAAAAGTACATATGTCATTTTTTATTTATCCCAGATTTAATTCAATCTCTTTATGTTTTAGGTTGATCTTCTGAGGCAGAAGCTTTCAAATGAGCATCCTGAGCTGGAGATCAAGTCTGTAGATGGCTTTCAAGGAAGAGAGAAGGAGGCTGTGCTGCTGTCTCTGGTTAGATCAAACAGAAAAGGTGAGACAGCATTTTACTATAACCAGAAACACTGACATGCCAAAAGACATGGGATAGCAAAATGTAAGTAAGTTGAACGTTAAGTATTATCTTTAGGAGATGGCTTGGGAATGCCCACACCTGTATAAGTTGTGGGGTGTTTTCTTTTAAATAAGGTTGGGACATTCAGCATTTCGTTTATGAAGTTGCAGTTATTTCAAATTCCTCAGTCCACAGTGTCCTCTGTGTGCTGTGAATGTCATAGAAGGCATTACCACCCACAGTGGACAACTTGTATCACATGTCACAGAAATCACATCCACATTCAATGCAGGAGGCCTCACACATACATATTACAGGTTAATACATTGTTCTTGAGCCTCCATGGGACGGGGCAAAAGTCATGGGACACAATGCTACTTCCTGTCCCATTACAAGAGTGCCTTTAAGAACTAAACATAATTTTTCATCAACTGTATTCTGGTCTTCCAGGTGAGGTTGGGTTTCTTGCCGAGGACAGGAGGATTAATGTAGCAGTAACGCGAGCCAGGCGTCAGCTCATGGTGGTGTGTGATTCTCAAACAGTCCGAAACCATGACTTCCTCAAATCCCTGGTAGATTACATGACTGAGCACGGAGAGGTACGAACTGCCTTTGAGTACCTGGAGGACGTGGTTCCTGAAAACTACAGCCGCAGTCAAGAGAATCAGCAATCAGCTAATGTCAAAGACACTTCAACCAAACTGAAGGCAAAAGCCCAGCAAGGCAAGAAAGGAGACCCTAAGCAGAAGAAAGACTTTGAGAACAAAAAGAAGGGAGATGTTCAGGGCAAAGCACCGTCTGAGAATCAACAAAGCAAGAACACATCGTCCACATGTCCAAAATCCAACACACATGATGATTCAGAAGAGTCTCAGATTATTAAAGAACAAATAAGGCAGCAGTTGCATGTTTTTCTGAGTGAAAAGAACCAGACCGAGCTCCAGTTTCCTTCCTCTCTGAGCTCACATGAACGTTTGCTGGTTCATCAGCTCTCAGAGGAGCTGGGATTAAAGCATGTGAGCCAAGGAACAGGGAAACAGCGCCGTATTACAGTTTCCAAGATAGTACCAGAAGGTGCATCTAAAGAACCAGCAGAGGAACCATCTAAGGAACTAACAACACCAGGGAAGTCTACAGTAGAAGAGATCCAAGCTCCAGAGGAACTGCTGGAAAAGGAGCCCAACAAGCAACCACAGAAGCCTGCTCTTGATTTTAAAAGCCTGCATTTGGAGCGCATGCAGCGGGAGCAAGAAAAACGGGAGGAAAAGAAAAGGCTTGATATGGGTCCACAGGGCCAGTCTAAAGGCCAGTCCACAAAGAAAAGCAAAGGAGCAGACAAAGGTGTGTAGTTATATGTTCAAATTTCATGATCATTTTTTTAAATAAGGAATTGGAAAGAATTGTGCTTTTCTGAACATTGCTTTTAAGTCATTGTGTATGTGTGTTCTAGGAAAGGGGAAAATGAAGGCAGGGGCCGTGGATATAGCTGCAGCTGCTGCACCTGATGGTGATTTTGATGCACTTATAGATGCTGTGGTGAAAGCAGACAGAGTGTGTGGCTTTGTGAAGTGTAAAGCCAGCGTTCTCACGCTGGGACAGCTGTGTCTCTACTGTAACAGACAGTACTGTCTGAGTCACCATATACCTGAGGTAATACACACTTCACAATAGGGCTGTAGACAAGAAAACAAGTCTAACCATGCATACATACTGAAAACGACAAATATGACAGTGATGGGAAGTCCTTCATTTTCTATAAGAATGCATTAAGCAAGTTAAACTTTGTGCAAATTTATGCAGTTGCTCAGTTAGATGCAGTGCCTTTGTTTTGTACAAAACTTCACTTAATGGTGGTGCTTTTGCACTTCAACTGTCAGCAAAACAATCTCTCTTATTATCAAAAATTGAATAATACTTTTATTATTTTACTATCACTATTTTTTACTTACCATGACTATGGTGCAGTAAATTAAACCCCACCAGCTAGTTATTATGTAGATCACACAGGACCTGCCTGTGCAGACCCTGATCTCATATATTAAAAACTCCTTCATACCAAGCCTTAACTAGTTTTTAACTTCTTTCAGGCAGCTGTCAAAGATATCAACCTCGGAGCTAGAAAAGTGTAAAAATTCTACAAGACAGTTAAGAGAATACAGGAAAAAAGTAGTCTGGCCTCCTTTCTTTACTTTTACATGAAAAGAATACTCATCTAGTACCTCGCTTCATATTAGACACTAGATTGCATTACTAAACATACATATTGGCCAATAAGTTCCTAACAATTTTTTTTTATTGTTAGCAATGTAAGCTCAAGTTCATGTTTCTAATAATATTAATAAGCTGTTGATTGTCTTATAGGTCCATGGATGTGGGGACAAAGCGAAGGCCCAGGCACGTATGAGAATAAGCAAAGAGGGAATACTGTATGCTGGCAGTGGACACAAGGACAAGTCTATGGATCCAAATAAGAAAGCCTACCTGCACCGAAAACTCGATTCAAAACTCAAAGACATGGCATCCCAGAGAAAAACCAAATCAAAGGATAAAGAGCAGTAAATGTTAAGCTCTGTTGTATGAAGTAGTATTTATGATTGAACCCAATAAACTGGTGGTGTGATGACTGATTACAGATATTGAAACTCGTATGTATGTATAAGCAGAGGAAACAATTCTCAAACGCCTGTCCATAATATATCATTATGTTGTTAGTTCAAAGAAGAGAAAACAATGGAGAGGGATTTGTCTTTCCTTTTATAAAAGCACAAGTATGAGACTGCATAGCAGGATTATGAGTGCTTAAGCACTTGCTCTGACCACACAGAGCTATGTCAGTGATTAATGTGCTGAAATGATTGATATTTTGAGATATTCTAGTTCACTCTTTATCTATGGCATTAATACACCTTCAACATGAAAGCAATAAAAATGATCCTAGGATGGCTTAAAGTAATAATTCTTGTCATTATCACTCAAAGTCTCTTTAAAAGTTGCTGAGGGTGAGTTATATTTGGTGCTGACTAAGCCTTTGTTATAATTAGCCAAGCCTAGATGAGAGCTAGTTAGTGGCCACTTAAGTTGTGGAGAAAAATGACCTACTGAAGTACCTTTTATAAAAGGCCTGGGATGATAAATATAAGGGGGGGTCAACTGGCAAGCTGATCAACTGGCATGGTCAAATTTGGTCACATGGATCATGCATATGGACCCACAAAACCATCAACCACCTCAAACGAGAACTTACACCATGCTGATCAAAGTCTACTGCAGCTTTTTTACTTTATATTTGACACTTTCAAACAATGTCTTAGTCACCAAGAAATATTTATATTTAATATATATTGTTTATTTATTTCCAAAAATATTGGATGGGGTTTGGTATTTTGCAAGAATATTCCAGACATTGTGCTGGATATGTTTTTTTTTTATGTGGCAGCCAATTTAAAGTGAGCAATAGAGAAAATTAGATAATACAAAGGGCAGAAAAGTATGTGTATATGTGAGCTAGGGGGCGGGATAGATGGATAGATAGATGTATCTACTATAATAATACTTCATCTTAATTTAAAATCAGTTTGATTTTTAACCAAGGAAGACTTGGTGGTTTAAATTGGAACTTTTATTTTGTATCAGATTTATCAAATATAATTTATTAATTTATTAAAGACAGATTTTCATAAATACACTATATGTCCAAATTCTATGGAAACCCATTCTAGTAAATGCATTCAACTAGGATCATTGGCTCCTAAGTTACATTTGAGCATTACTGTTGTCGAGGGTAAAACTAAACAAAACTAAAATGTCAATAAAGGAAATGCAGTGAATTTTTCATTTCCATAATAAATCAGGACATTTTTTATGAATCTTAAATGGTTGCATGATTTGTATGCTGTTAGATTTAGCTATGTACAACGTGCTGATGGAGCATTATGGATACTTTTAGAGGACAGATCTTTAGTGGGTGTTGACCATCCTTATGAATTCCCGGCGAAAAATAAGGAAACAGCTTCTCTGTGAACTTGTCTTTAAATGTGTGGATGGTGCTTCCATCTGCAGAGTTCAGAAACACAACCTTCCCCTTCTCATAGTCCAGTTCCACAGTGACCCTCATTGGCTTCCTTTTCAGTGAAAGACGTGTTCGAGGCGCCATCTGAGCCCAATACGTCTCCCCGTTGTTTAGTCCAATGACCCAGAAACCCTCTGATGGGTTGAGGAAGACATTGGTTTTTCTTTTGAAGGATTCTCGTGCCACTCCTATGTACCACTCCCGGTTTTCCCCAACCTCTACTTCCCAGGAGTGTTTTCCTGATATGAATCCAGTAGAAGCCAGCACTGCGAGTCGGCTAGTGCAGCGTTCAGGGTTATCTGGGAGGTTCTGCTTCTTTCCATGACAAACACTTGAGAGTTCATTGCTGATGATCAGGTTGGGATGGGCTGTGTTGGGATTAAGAACAACAGGACCTGGAAAATTCAGAATGAAAGAACAGGATGTTACACTTCTTATTTAAAGATTAAAAACTTAAACAGCAGTTTTAAAACATGGCCTTGCTATGGCATTTTGTTGGAGTGTGATACATGTTGTGTATTAGTGTATTTAAGTTTTGTGATGGAATACTCTAAAGAGAGAGCATTAAAATGCTTCCCCTGCTGCCATATAAAAAGGCTACATTTGAGTAGCGTACCTCTTTGTGAGAGATCACTGACTACCAGAAATGACTACAAATATTGAGACATTTTGCCCAGTTACTTTGACTTTGGGAAGGGGCATATCATTGGATTAAGAGAAGCAAAATTCGCTAAATGACGTCAACACCTAATTTGCATAATACATGTTTTTGAAGCTGTAAAGGATTAAGGTTGTGGAAAGTGTGTAAAAAACATCCTAAATATGTTAGAAATGTTACAAATGAACAACATCTGTTGCTTTTTAAATAGGCCGTCACTTTTTTACAGTAACTTAATTTTTACGTGAATTACATAAATGAGTTTTTTTTTTGCCGTGTTCTTAAATGTTATTAGAAGAGCAACAGTTAGCCAAAAGTGTTATTTTACGTTTTTTTTTTTTTTTAGGGTTTTTCTTTTTATTTATTTTATTATTTTTTTACGTTTTCTTTATTTTTAAAGCTATCATAGGCAAATTGTTCAATGGTTCAATAGATATTTAGCTTTTTACAAAGAGGCAGACACTGTGGAGGAGGTGAGTGACAGGCTACGTGGTGAATGAGGTGAGTGACTGACTGAGACTGTGTGAGTTAAATTCAATATTCACACTGAAGTTATATTTACATCCTGATCTGTAAATACGGGGCGGGGTCACGGGGCTGTGGGCACGGTGTTGGTGGAGCGGTGTGTAAGCTCTGGCTGAGAGAATGCACGAGGAGCCGCTCGCTGCAGCCTGTAGGAAGGCGGAGTTGGACATCCAACCCCGCCCACATCCAACTCCGCCCATGTCCAACTCCGCCTTACGTCTAAAGCAACACCCACCTTACGTCCGTCACGAACGCCTACATTTACTCCAGGTAAACAGGAATTGTAGCCGAGAAAGCAGCTAAAGCATCTATCTGATTTATATCTCCGGTTATGGCGGTAAGTACAAATATTGAGTTATTTTTTAAGTTAACAGAGCTATTTTTATAATGTCCTCTTGTTTTTCTATATTATATTTTATGAATAAACGGTGAGTCGTTGATACGCACATGAAGGTTCTACATCGGCGCGTGTACCATGTGGTTTGTTTGCTTCTAATCATATTGCCGTTTTTTTTTTTGATGGATTCTAATGCAGAATTGCACCCAGTCTTGTCTAATTCAAACTTTAGTTACCTTCTGTTTTATGGGCTAAAATGCTACCAATTAATGGTATCACAGATAAACTCTCATAGCTAGTAGTGAGCTAGGCATCAGTTTTGTTTTAGGCATAGCTAGGGGTCATAGTCAGCTAACCTAAAAAACTGTTTAAACTGTCTATACAAGAAGTTAATTGGCTAACAAGATAGCAAGATAATCTAGCTAACTAAAATTGGTTCAAAGTCTTAGTCATACAATTAAATATTTGAAGATATCAATGCTTAATCCTCCTATTTAATTTGTCAGGAATAGCAATGGTATTCCCGGGTTAATTTGACCTGGTTCATTTTTAATTATCCAAAATATTTCTGAAACCAAAATAATCCTAACCAGAAGAGTAAATATTTAATAACTAACTCCATTGCTGATTGTTCTATCAACATTTAGTACAATAGTGTACAATAGAGGTAATAGTTCAATTAGGATAATTCACTTGTTTTTCCATTTTAAAAAATCTTACTTTTTTTTTTTTGTTTTACTACTTTGTTACTTTTAAACGACCAACACAATATTTTTACATATAAATGAAATATAACATTACAATTTCGTTTTAGTTTTTGCAGGGGGTTGTGGCAAATATGAAATTAACCATTTTCATGTTATATGTTAATTATACAAATAAAGGCAAGCTGAAGACGTTTCATACAGAAAAAATACTTTTACTATCTTACTAAATGGATCAATTTGACCCGTAACGTAACAGGAGGGTTAAGTCGATGCACATTTATTACCTTTGTACTGAATGTAGTTACAATTAATGTGCACCGATATAGTAATTGTAAGCTCATGTTGTGTTTTGTTGCTTTCTGTTTTACAGCATCCAACACATGTCCAGGCCACTCCTGACCCTTCACGGTTTGGCCAGTGTGGTGTTTTCAAATGCCCCTGCTTCAGTTTTGACACTGACCAGCGATTTAATAACAGCCTACATCTACAAAACCATATCAAACAAGCAGTCGAGAATAACGGTATGGGGAAGTATTTCTTTAAACAGAGAGAGAGAGATATTGATTTTATTGGCTATAACAAATAAACATGTAAATGTAATATCTTGAATCAACAAATGCACTTACATCTTACACTCAATTGATGGGCATAATGAGTTGAAGAATATTAATATTTATAGGCTTAATTGCATGTTGTGTGCATTTTGGTCTTACAGTTTCCTTCATCTCTAAACTGCACACCTACAGCACACTTTTATTGTGTCTATTGCAGCCATACAATACTATGCAAAGACCAGTTCAGACATCATGTATCTCTGTGCAGCAGTGCAACCAAGACCATTATAGCAGAAGTGTGTAATCCACAGACTGTTGCTACTTCTGATGCACGTCCAGCTCCCCCTCTGCCAGCTACTCCTGATACACCTTCTCCCAGTTCTGGTCTTGCTTCCTCTGTGCATGGTATTAATTATATTAATTATTATATTTTCTCTCAGGAAAGTTCAGGGTGTTGAACGTGTGACTGATGAAGGAGATAGAATGGGCAACGTCTCCTTTGAACAGGTGTGAGGGTGTGGATGTGTGTTTTTTTATTTCGGGTTAATTTAACTGGGCCATTTAAAATGTTTTACTGTTGTGGTTTGTTTTCAAAAGTCTGAATTGGGCTGAAAAGATAAGTTGACATTATTTGAAATTTCAACTTGACCTAGTGTTGACTAGTCATTTCAAGGACATTTGAAGCCCATAAGCTATTGGAGTGCTATCATTTTAAAGGAATAGAAAAGCAGAGAGCTGTTTACGTTAAGGCAGAGATTAGTCAACAGAATGACGCTGACTACAGTCTTCAGGCAAAAATGCTAGCCATTCCTACAGTAATCAGAGATTGGGGATATGATTGAAATAATAAGTGCCAACTCAGATTAATAGAATACCAAAATAGTAATTGGTTGCAGCCTTAGAATGTTATCTGGTCATTTTTTTCAATTACTATAATTTTCATGAATCAAAATCTACATGCTTCTATAATGTTTTTCACAGATGCCCCTTATTCTCATAGATACAGTTCTGGATGAGGGTGACAAAGCTTTTTTAAAGCTGTCACTGGTTTGTCGTCTCTTCCGGGACATTGTTTGGACAACAATCATTCCGGGCCCGGGCACATTTCGAGTGGCTTGACAGTAAGCATGATATTTCAGTACAGTTAAGATGTTTGTTTTCCCTTAGAAAAGGAATTACACTCACTGATTTTGAAATCATTTTAAAATTCTTGATTTTTTTAAACCTACAGGTGTAGTGCCATGAAAACATCACAGTGCTGCATGTAAAGACGAGTTTCGCAGGATGTACGAACTGCAGTGCTGCCAGAACTGTCAAGAAACTTATAAAGACTACATACTGGGTATGTTTGTTCTAAATAAATTTTGATAATTTTTTCCTGAGGTCAGAAATTGGTAAGTCAATATATTTAAGGTATTGGGGCTTGGGAGATTGTTACTTTGTGAAAGTGTGTGTTTTTACTTATATTACAGGCTACGTTGGGCATGGGAGACGAGGGGAGCTTGTGGCATTTTACAGCGAAAACGAGCACCCTGGATTCTGCAGCCAGCTTCATGAATGGCTGGGTGTGTGAGTGGCTGGGTGTGTGAGTGGCTGGGTGTGTGAGTGGCTGAGTGTGAGTGGCTGGGTGTTGCATTTTTAAATAAAGACTTCTGTATTTGTTTGACCAAAGCATGTAACCAAACATTTTAAAGGCTAGTGTGCCAATAAATGCCAATAAAGATATTGTATTAGCTTGGACAAAGTGTTTGTAAATGGAGTTAATTTCCCTGGGAACTACTGTCAGCCATACAAAATTGGGAGAGGAGAAGCAGGAGAGGGATATCATTATTATTATTATTATTATTATTATTATTATTATTATTATTGACAAAATAGCTATGTATACATATATTTTAATTTCTGAAACCACAGCATTTGATATATTGTACTCTATCGTTATACACTATCCAGCATACCATTATTACCACCTGCTTGTTTCTGCTTCTATTATTCTTTTTTTTAGCTCCAATTAGCATCTAGGACACTTTAGTTGCATAATGGTTTACTGGTGTATAATATACAATAGGTATAAAACACTGTTCACTCTATTAGACACTTCTACCAACAGCTGCTTTACATTGTGAGTGAAAAGTCAGAGACAGAATCTTTAAATCTGTTGCTGCACAGTTTGTTGCAAATCTGCAAATTCTTCATCAGTGCCCATGGGATGCTGCCTACTTGATGCTGAATACAGGACGCTGCCCACATGATGCTGGTTGATGGAGCATTTCCTGTCCAGTAGTGACAATGAGGTGTTTAAATTCTCCAGAGGCACTACTTTGTCGGATCCACTCATACCAACACAGCTCTTAACACCACTATGTCAGTGTCACTGTAGTGTTGTGAATAACCAACAAGCCACATAATAGCTGCTCTGTGGTGGTCCTAAATTGTATGCTATACAGTGCAGCTGTGTCATTCTCATCTGTAATATTTTCAGCACCCTGTTGACAGTGAAGATGCAGAATTACTTCTAATATCATTATTATATATTAGCTATGCCTATGACACAAATAGCCTTCCCCCTGCTGAGTGGTGATAAGAAGCACTGTCTATCTGTAATATGAAGTATAGAGCATTACAGTACAGAGAACAGGTGTGATCTAACAAACACTTTAATAATCAGATGCACCCTTTGACCAGCCTCTACCAGTGCAAAGCCATGATTGATAATGTGCTCTTTATTTCATATGGAACATAACCAAAAACTGTATATCGTAAGTTTTAACTTTATATAATAAGTAAATAATGATTCCTATGATAGCTAATCAATAATTCTGGAGATATTTACCAGTCTAAAATAAATTTATAAAATCTACACACTCTGGCAACTAGTTTAACAAATTTAAATGTAAGGATTAATGCAGTGAAATAATGGCTTACTCTGCTGGTGAGTGGGACAGATTAATGTATAATGTATTGTGATATACAGGACAGAGGCAATTGATCTTTTGGAAACAGCAAATCGTTGTATGCAATTATTTGCTTATTGTATAAAATAAAGGAGAAATGGCACACGTGATGAAAAAGAAGAGTTCCCTCTGTTACACAGAATGAGTTACCAGCCTCATAAACCACAAGTTAGCAGCATGCCATATAAGAAAAACAATAAAATCATACACTTTTAAGTTCACATGATTCCTTATGTATTACTTTATTTACAATGTTAAACCAAAAATGAATGAGAAAGTGTTTCCAAACGTTTGGCTGGTAGCCTATTTTTTGTGATATCTGTGCATTACACTACAGCATGTGTAGTGCTGTAGCCAAGGCTACGTGGTGGAACTACTCACAAGATATGCGTAAATTTAGCGCAACATCGGCGTTATATGCGTATTTCACGTGGCACACAGTGCTTCTTGAACAAAAAAGTAGGGGGGTTGGCGTACAAGAGCACATGTGGGCGGAGTTGGATGTGGGCGGAGTTGGATGTCCAACTCCGCCTTCCTACAGGCTGCAGCGAGACGTACTTGGCAGCGAGACGTACTTGGAATGCACTGTGAGTGTTGTGGGCGGGGCTCACGGCAGCAGGCGCTGCAGCGCGGCTGAAGAGAGCGTGTGTTCGTCTCAGAGTCGCCAAAAGTCTCCAATAACACCACAAAAACTCGCTACATTTGTCGGTAGTTGCTTTTTTATCAGAGATTATGTCGCACGCAGCGCCGTGCGCAGTGCCCTAGTGCCTGTAAATTTAATGGTCCAATGAAGGTAATTTAAAACATTTCTCACTGAAAAAAACCTAGGACGTGAAATACGGACGTTTGGACACCCTAATGTTGCATATAATGCTGCATTACATTAGAACTCAGAATGTCCTAGTTTCAGGTAGGAAATTTAAACTGAAATGCCCCTACAGGTCAGATTTCCTATTCGTAAAGTCAAGGAGCCTCCCCTACCCAGAGTTCAAAATACAAGACGCTGCACTGCAACATCAACAGAAATAAACACAGCAGTATTATACAGTTTATTCGCACTTCTACTCATTTTTGTCACATTAAATTAGTCCTACAATCAATCTTGATGTTTAACTGGAACGTCAATTTGGGTGTGGAGTCCTTTTCAGCTCAGACACTCAAAATCTGAGGTAAATGTATTGTAAAACTACACTAAAAAGGGCAACAGTAGTGTTGGGAGTACTGGGAGTGCATACTTACAGTGTTTCACTTCTTCCCCCATCCTCCTCCAAACCGTGTACGATAATGATCCCAAGTACTGATCAGTGTCTATTAGAGCATCTCTGGGATACTCTGTTATGTGTGGTGTGTAAGATGCCCTATGAAGAAATTGGTAAACTAATGTTAGCATGTTTTGAACAAACTAAAACCAGTAACACAGCAATGACATTGTACTGTACTGATCAATTTTGTTCTCTCATTCTCATTTCTCACATTGCAGCTGGGTTTAAATAGGTAATCTCCAATTTTTCAGAAAATTTAAACTAAAGAACTGTAGTCTTTCTATAAACCTGGCTCAGGGAATCTCTACAGTGGAGAATACCCACTTAAAAATCTTTTTTTGGGTTTGTTGGGCCAACAGAGTGTGTTCCCGAATTACTTACTTATATCAGTTGTCTTAGAGGTAGAATTAGTATACAGTGATTAGCTTTATTTGAGTAATGTTCTAACCTATATTATGGCAATTGTATTATATATTTTTATTATACTTATTAAAAGAAGAAAAAACAACTTGAAGGTCAATCAATTTGAAACATTTTAAAAACTTTAGTCAGGACCAAGAGTTTCCTCTGTTGCACAGAATAAGCTCTCCCCAGATAAGAGTCCCCCCCTAAATGCTTTACAGAGTATTTTGGATTGTTAAACACATTTTTAAGTTACTACATGATTCCTTATTTGAGCACAAAAAAAACAAAAAACAACCTGTATGACTCCTAAAGAATAAGAACAACTTTGACCCTTCACCTAAACAATCACATCCCAAATCTTCTTTAGTTTATTGGTTTGAAATTTGTCCATAATAGTAAATTCAACATTTTTAAATAAGTTTTGGGCATACCTGAACAGGTTAATAAGAAGCCTAAGTGTAGTGAAACGTAAACAATGTTGTTTACAGTACATACCTTCTTATTGCTTCCTTACAGTCCTTTGGAAGGTAGACAAAGTCAGCAGAAAGAGTTAGTCAGTCAACAGCCAGTGCAATGCATGTATAGGCTAATACACAGTAATATTCAAAGATTATGACCAACTTCTTGTTTTTGCACTCACTGAACATTTTATCAGCTCCACTGAGCACAAAAGTAAATTTTGTTGTTCTACAGGCTGTATTCCTGCAGTTTTTTTGAAAACTTTCCTACTACTATCCTCTTTTCACCATGTTCTTCAATGATCAGGACCACCAAAGAGCAGGTACTGTTATTTGGGTGGTGGGTCATTATTAACACTGCATTTACAATGACGTGGTGTTGGTGTTTTAGTGTGTGTCGTGCCGCTGGTACGACTAGATCAGACACAGCAGTGCTGCTGGAGTTTTTAAACACTGTTTCCACTCACTGTTCCCTCTATTAGACACCCCTAGCTAGCTGCTCCATCAAAGACAGGATGCTTTTGGCCAGATATTTCTGGTTGATGGACTATTCCCAGTCCAGCAGTAACACTGAAGTGTTTGAAAACTCCAGCAGCACTGCTGTGTCTGATCTGCTCATGCACACACGGCACAGCACACACTAACACACCCTCTATATCAGTGTTACGGCAGTGCTAAGAATTACCCATCACCCAAATAACAGCCGCTATATAGTGGTGGTCCTGTGGGGTCCTGAGCATTGTGAAAGGAGGATAATAAAGTAGGCAGAAACAAATTATAGGACTATAATTGTAAATGTAAATATAGAATGGGCAGTGGAGTTGATAAATGGACAGTGTGTGTAGAAATATGAACATTTTGATATATATAGTATAATAAGTATAAGTGTAATATAATTAATTCTGAAGATGCATGCAGACCTTTAAAAATGATATGTCATCTGTTTTCAAGGACCGTTCAATCTCAGCTAAGATCTCTGCGAGTTCTTCAGATGTCTGAGTGATGTCCTGTAGCCTCTCCCCGGCCAGCTGAGTCTTCCTGGCTGTTTCTTCCTGTAGTACTAACACCCGGGCAGCCTCCTCCTCCTTCAGAAACTTGTGGAGTTTCTCAAATGCATCTCTTATTTGGGCTTCAGTCTGAGCTGCTTGAGTCTTAAAATAAGAAGATCAAACAAATGCTTAAGCGGCATATAAGGAACATATATAAGAACAACTGAGCCTAAAGGAAATAAGGCACTAAAAATAGGGGTAAAAACAAAATATGATGATACATTCATCAAAAAAATAGCACCTAGAAGCACCTAGAAGCAAGTGTTGGATTGCAATCCTATTTGAAAGGAAGATGAAAGTTTCCAGGAGCAAAAAAATAATTAAAAATTAGACTGATATGTCCAATATTTTTTGAGCCACACATACAGAAGTAGTGGGTAATGCATGTGATGTATGTGTAATGGAACATGCCAGACATCTCGGTGTAGAGATTTCTAATGGTCTCCTGCAATAATCCATCCCATGCAGCTTAATAATTCTCACACAGTTCCTACAGATTTTTTTTGTAGGGATAAATCATAACACATTTTCAATCAGGGATAGGTCTGGTGATGAGCTGGGCATGGCACAGTATCTGTGTCTTTAAGGCAAGCTCTTGAGATGACGGCACATGGACAAGCATTGTCCTGTTGGAAATAGCGCACCAGAGTGTGTGTTTAGAAAAGCGCAACATCAACAACCATTCATCTTGGTACTGACCACAGTGCCTCCACACACAGATTTCATTAGATGGTGACTTTAGTTTCACACTCTCAGAACTACATAATGTGTCTTTATTGTTCATTTTTACTCGTACTTAATCTAAAGTGTAAGCATTAAAGTACTTCTATTTTTTATTTAGCCTTTATGTAACCAGTTAAGTCCCATTCAATTTCACAGAGCTCTTTCACAAGGATGACCTGGCCAAGAAACATATTTAAACAATCACATAATACATATTATATAAAACATCTACATAAAGAGAATACAGACTCAACTGATTTCACCAAAGTCTTTAAACTGTTTTATGATGCAATATTTTAAATCTTGAAAAAGTTCATATTGACGGTTGTTTCAGTAAGATGGGTCAGAAAACCCCAAATCTGTTTGAACTTCATGGATAACAAATTGCAACCCATCGAAAGAACATAGACATGATTTTTTTCCCATTTAAATGGTAATATTTGTATAACTGTGATGTAATTTATCATGATAACAACATATTGTCATATTTTCCACCCCCTCCTAAGAAAAGCTAATTGCTCCAGCTCAGCTAACTTGCATTAATTGTTCATGTTTTTCTGGTTGAATGTAAGAACTTGTGTTTTGTACTGTTTACCTTTATGTGCGCTTCCAGTTCCTCCAAACTTCCCTTCAGCTTTTCAACAGCATGTAGGTGTTTTCTCAATGAATCATACTTACTGGAAATCTCTTTCTATGGAGGGAAGCACAGGAATACAAGCTATGAACAAATTCCTCAGAGAAGTGAAACTATAGCTTCAAAGAAAGTATGAAGGATCTGCATGACACTATTATTCAGTGTTGCCTATTTATCTTTCCAAGTTATAAAAACATTGGATATTTAATTTTTATTTCATAATCCAAATACAAAAAAACATGCACTAAATCTAAACCAAACAGTATGAACAAAAAAAAATCAGAAACTTCAGAAAAAAGTTGCTTCTCCAATGATAAGTGAAAAAAAATCCTGAATGTATTTTTGTTAAAAAAGCAGATACAACCCTACAATTTAAACATGTCATTTTGACAGATGGTTTCTAATTTTATCATGCCATCCAAAAGCTTTTTTTACTTATTCAACCAAACACATGTGTGTTTTTTTTGCCTTTTTGGACAAATACATTCAGTTGCTTAATATTTGATACACCCTTAAATCATTTTTTTGTTTTTATGCCAAATATTACATTATATAAATACAATTTATAGCTCCAGAATTGATGGAAAGGCGGACGTAAATTTCTGTTTTTCATTGACATTTTGTTTTGTTTCTAGAAGAAAGAAAAGAAATGCAAAAAAAAAGGAAAACAAAAAGGGCATTACCTTTTAATGACAAAATAAAATAACCAAAAACTAATACTGCCTGCCCAAAAAAAGGGCAAAACACTGTAATATTTGGCTGGTCCACCTTCAGCTTTGATTACAGCACACATTTGCTGTGGCATCATTTCCACAAGCTTTTGGACAAGATCACAACATTGCATTCATTGTTACTGAAGATCTTGCAGAACTGTTGAGGGTGAAGTCTGACCGCTGCGCAAAGCCATCTCCAGCACATCCCAAAGATTCTCAATGAGGTTAAGATCTGGACTCTGTGGTGAACAATCCATGTGTGAAAATGATGATCTCATGCTCCCTAAATTACTCTTTCACAATTCCAGCCCCATGAATTCTGACATTGTCATCTTGGAATATGAGTGTGCCATCAGAGAAGAAAAAGTCCATTGATGGAATAACCTGGTCCACATTCAGTATATTCAGCTGACAAAACTACAGTTTAAATAAAATATTTATTAAACACAGAACATGTTTAACATCCAAGTTGGTTATGATTTGATCACCCCATAATATCATTGTTTTTTTTTTTACTTAATTTTAGTCAAACAATTTTTTACTTCTTACCTTTCTGTCAGCGGCTGCCTCTGCTATGGGACAACAGTCGTGGTCCTTGTGATCCCTGGACGAGTGACAAACTAGGCAGATTAACTTTGCGTCTTTCTGACAGAAAAGCTTCAGCTCCGCGTTGTGAATGGAGCAGAGTTCTTCTGGTTTCAACACAATCTCACTGGCCTGCTTTTTGAAGTTGTCTGAGGCTATCTTTAGGGCCAGGTCGATCCGGGGTCTTGTTGAGCTCTCAGTGTGTCGACACAGAGGACACTCCCGTGATTCCTTCTGTTCCCAGTATGACTGAATGCAGACCTTGCAGAAGTTGTGTTGACATGTCAGTTTAACGGGAAAGGTGAAGACCTCGCAGCACACAGGACACAGTAGATCCTCTGCAGAGAACGGACAGTCTGAGGCCATTTATTAAGATAATTTAGAGAATGACAGAAGCTTGATCGTGGTCCTTTGAGTCAACGGAGTGTCTGGTAAAAGGTGACTTCTTGCATACTGAGAAAATACCGGTCTAACTGGATCTGCTGGATATTGTCAAGGCAAAAATATGTAGACGTTTCTTATGCCCATAGTTTTCTTTTACCGCTTCTATGAACTTTTCTATTAATAGATCAGAAACTTTAGTTGTTATCATAAACACTGCATGGTTTTCCCTTTAAGGAAAAGGACAAGGCTGCTAGAAAATGTAGCAAAGAATAGTTTATTGCATTTTCACTATAAAAAAGGCCCAACATGATTCGCCTTTAGGACAATTCTCAAACATTTCAGTCTATGTTTAGGTACATTATCAGAGCTTCAATATGATTCTGAAGCACAAACATGCTAATATTGTAAAGAACAAATGTAAAGAGAGGTAGTTATGGACTTTGAGTTGCCAGAATGTGAGATAGCTACATTGGGCAACATGCAATATGTTAGTAAAGTTGGACAAACGTCTGTTTGAACGAAAGGTTTAATTAACACAGTCACGTAAGAAAAGATACACACAGAGAAGAGCAGCATTATCTCACATTGCTCCCGTATAGTTATAAGAAATCATTGACCACTGATTAAGGACTAGAGGATGACTAACACACCGTTCAAAAACAGACGAGTTTCTGTCACTTGTACCAGCACAACACGCTGACAGACTACTACCATGCCAGTGTCACAGTAGTGCTGAGAATGACTCACCACACAAATAGTACCTGCTCTGTGGGGTCCTGACCTTTGAAGAACAGGATGAAAGGATACTACTAAAAGAGCATGCAGTGCAACAGGTGGACTATATAGCCTGTGGTGGCGTTGACAAAATAGGCAATGTGTAGAAACAAGGAGGTGGTATTAATGTTATGGGAAATCGCTGCATACCATACAGCAAAATCCTCCTCCCTCTGATGTGCCTTATCTGTTAGAAGATTTTACTTGGTGGAGCAATATTTAAAACTGGAAGCACCCTGATGCAAAAATGTCCCACATTAGACTAACCCTTCTATTCTCTCAAATAGGTTGATGTATTTTGTGAACATGCATGCAATGTTGTGCTTTATTCCTTTGTATGGAACACTAAATAAGAGCAGCTAATAGCAGAGCAGTCATGCAGTAGATCAGTGGTTCTCAGTCTCATTGCTTGTGTTCTGTATGGTTACTTGCTCACCTTTAGGTTAGTTAAATTAGTGTCAATATGCATAGGTCAGTCATGCTGTGGCACCCCTGGATCAGAAAGAGTTAAAGGGCTTGTACAAGAGCTCAACAACTGCTGCTTAATTGATGTGACTATTGAACCTACAATCGTATGATCTACAACCCAGCATTACAAACAATAAACCACTAAATGAAACTGGGTTGCTGGAGAATGCAGGGTACAAAAGAGAGTTTTTTTCTTGAATTTTTGAATAAGTTGAATTAACCACAGCAGCACTGTCTTGCACTGTCATCTGACACCTGTCATGAAACCTTCTGGCACTGTTACGAAGCAAAGGATGATTTAAAATGAAAATAGCCACAATTTTTTGGGTTATTTTCAAAGCATTTCTAAAATGTCAGATACCACAATGTTACAAAATTACAACATAAAAATAGTACAAGAGGAAAAAAATTGCATTTTAACATTTCTTATCTCAAGTTTTTTTTTTCCCGAAAAGCAGTGGAAGTAGTGGAAACATTTGACCTGTGCTAGCCTGTCGATTTTATAAAAAATAAATCTAACTAAATATATGTATAGAACAACTATAACTCAGATTACATAATTTGGGATCTGACAGTACATACCTGATCTAAACAGTAGACCAATAAACTGAAACAACAGCTGCTAGATCTTGGTATCTCTCAAATAAAGACAAACAAGCAGAGATAACTGCCTTTGCTGCCTTTATAACAACAAAAGTCCCATCAAACTGTCTACTTACTGATATGTTTCACAAGCAGCCTTTTTTGTATTACAAAGTATATATACACTAGTATTCTCTCAAGTGATAGTGTTTAAATAGGTAGGATTTAGAAGTCTGTTCATGGCACACCGTTGCCACATAAAAATTAATTACAAGAAATGAAATCCTGCAAGGTTGTTGCAGTTTAACAAACAACACAATGTCTTGTTATAGAAAGTTAGCCTGAATCAAAATCCATGAAATCATGATCTCATAGGCAGTATCGACTGAAGCTGCAAGATGATATGTGTATGCACATCTTTGACTCATTGCCCATTTTATCACATGGTCTTTCAGGCAGTTACCCAAGTCACTGCCTTAGCCCAGCAAACCAGGGTTTGAGTCATGAGTTGGAGGTGGCTCCTCAAAGTCCCACACTTTTCCACAAGTTTCACGCTGAGAGCAGACTGTTGAAGCTTTCTGGTATGGTTATTTCCACTGGTGGGATGGTTTGTTCAGTCTAGATATTAATTCCTGAGGAACTGAGAGGTGTGGAACCGAACACACTCCCGTGGTTCTGTATCCGTGTCTCCCGGCAAAGAATCTTGCAATCTTTATCTCATGTGGAGCCACTGCGACAGGTCTGTCTGTCTGAAGCCGGGCTTGGTAATCACTGAACATCATACAAACCCAGGCTTCATGGAAGCACGGCGACATTTGGGACAGCCTTGTGTTCCATTTGTCTGCAGACACCTGTGTGAACAGAAATCAGCAAATATAAAATATTTTAACAGCAACTAGCACGATCACAAATACATACATTAACTGATTCTAGTATAGGTATATCAGTGTTGAAAAATTTTAGATCTTTGTGTAATAACAAATTATTAACAGAAAGCTGTAAAATAATCAAAGGACAATTTAAGATGTGTCCACAATATAGAACAAACTACATATATCTACACTATAGTGATAAAAGTACGGCGAGGGGGGCATGGGTATTAAAAAGTATTAACAGTGATTTTGTTAGAGTAACTGTCTCTACTATCCAGGAAAGACTTTCTACTAGACTCTGGAATATTGCTGTAAGGATCTGACTGATCTCCACCCCAATTACTCACAAAATTATGGGATGGAGCACCATCATTCTAGAGAACACAGTTCCACTGTTCCACAGCTCAATGCTGGGGTGATTTATACTCCTCTAGCCCACAGTGGTATTAATATCAACAACCTCAAAAGCTTTGCACACAACTGTCCTGTGTAGGAGGGCAGCTAGAATGCTATTAGAAGCTATTACTGAAGAAAAAAATTAAATCATACATGGACAGAATGTGTAAGTTATAGTGTGGTAATAATAATCTGTGTGGCAAAAAAAACTAAAAATGCACCATTCCATCATAAAAGGAAAGTATGGAGGGGGCAAAATCAAGTTGTATTTGTGTCCAAATTTTAAGCGTTTTGTACCGGTAATAGGGTTTCCAGGGACCTTAGTAGACCTGATGTTCCTGTGCCCTACTAAAATCTATTTTATCATTGATTATTGACCAAAACAACAGGACACCATTAACCTTCACAGGTACAGGTACATCCCATATTGACCAAGTGTCTTTCCAAATGCTTGAGCAGCTACCAATATAATTGAGACATTTTTTGGCCTTTTTTTGTACTGAGATTTGGATGTTGGAAGATAGTTTAATGGTAATGAAAGTTCATATTCATTAGGTTACTAAAAACTAAGACTAAATACTGAGAGCAATCGAGCTGTTTACTTTACAAAATTAAATACCCTTTAACTGCCCAATTTTTCCTTTAGAAGAAATAATAAACAAACAGGGGTCCCAATATTTTCTCCATGTAACATATTTTGACAACTTTGATGCAAGTCTGCTTACTTGAGGTGAAAAATGTGAGAGCAGGGCAAGGCCTGCAGCTGCTGGTTCTTCTCCCCAATGGACTCTCCACACATGCCGCAGTAGAGCTCCAGCTCCTCCACACACTGCAGGAACTTCACTACCTGCTCCCTCAGCTCTTCCTGCTGCCCCCTGCTGCGGTAGACGTTCTCTGTCAGACAGTGCACCTTCAGAGCACACAGCTGTGAAAGAATGCACAGTTCAGTCATGGAAAAAAAATCATGTTTAAAAAGTTCTGCCCTGTACTGTTTCTTTAATTAGCTTAAAACAATGGCTACAGAAGGTGATCAGTACTACACACCTTGTTACCTATTGCTTCTGCTAGATCATGTGCACGCTGGAGAGACTCCAGGGCCTGGAAAAGAGTTGAAAATAGGTAATTAACATGATGAATCATTTTATTTACATTTTATTTACATTCCTAAGACTTTTTTGTATAATTATTAGAACAATTTATTAACCTTTTCAGGATCTTTCTGCAGCAGCCAACACTTCCCAACACCCAAGTAGATGGATGCTTGTCCCAAACGGTTGCCAATCTCTGTCATTATACACATTGAAGACTCGTAGCGAGGGAATGCTTTCTGGACAGGAGAGAGAACAGCAATGAGATGAATAGCTTTGTATTTTAATACAGTGCAGTGCTGTGTATGAGGTTCTGGAATTACTTTCATATTCTTTATTTTATATTTGATATCATGTGATATTTGATATCAAGTCATCTGGTGTTATCTGATCTTTAAATTTAATAAATTAGACAGCACAACACATTTTTTTAAAGGCTGTATTCAATATTTTTGTGGATTTTGAAAATACTAGAATGTGTATACACAATAACACAGTCATTGTATGTTGATCACCATTTTTAACAAATAGGACTTTTTAGACATTCATTTTGTGTAAGGGGTGGTGTGGTATTTAAACAGCAGCTCCAACCATGTTATTGCCAGAGCTGGTTGCAGACCAGTTGATTTCAAAGCAGGTAAACTCAAAAAATGAAGGCAGAAAAGTGAAAAGCATGTTGCCCGAAAACAGGTAGATAACAAGACAGCACGCCAAGCGTGAGAAAACAGGTGGAAAAAAGAGAACTGTGAACAGAAAGGGGTGCTTTTTGGTGTAGTTGGTGTAGCATACGGACACTTTAAAGTTTCACAATTTCCTATAAATGATCTGAAAACTGTTTAAGTCATACAATTAAACTACGCCATACATTTTACTACAACTGAATTTTTTTATTTTAATAAATATGGACAACGATTCCAAACCTTTGAATAGTAGCGTAAGTCTTCATTTGCTAATGCTTTACAATCTGACCTGTAATAAAGCTCATATGTCATCCTTCATATGTATTTTTAAATGTGCAAATATTTATGGCTGAGGCTGACTTACATCACCATCATTTCGGCAGCGATGAATATCAGCGAAGTTTAGGAGACACATGGCCTGTAGAGGACGATCTCCATGCTGCAGTGCGATCTTCATTGATTCCTGGAAAATCGAAGTCACAGTTGTAGGTGATCAGTCAAAACATGCATTCTGATTTTTTTTTGTTTGTCTAGAACATCATTGTCTGTGTTTTACAAAATGTAAAAGGTTACAATAAAATATAACAAATATATATGACAAAAACAAAAAAACATCTCTTCATTTTACAGTATATATTTTTTAATGTTTAAACAATAAATGTAACAGAGCCTTTTAAAGTAGTCTAATATTTGCACTGAGAGAAAAAACAGCATAATTACTGCACTGTGATTTATACTGTAATAAATATTATCTACTATGATTAAATGCTCAATACGCATACTCTAAACTTTGCTACTATGCTGCCAGCAAGTTACTGTACATTTTACAATGTCCTTTATACAGCGCTTGTCCTGCAGCCAGTGAAATTGGGAATAATGTATTATGTATATTAAATATCAGCAAATTCTTAAAATAGACAGCATACTGTTAAAAAAAATCTAAAAATGATGAGGGGTGATTCTAAACAAGCCTTCACATCTATAAAAGACAAGCAGCACAAGCTGAAGGTTTTAATATTACCCTCACAGTATCACATTGAAAATCTATGGACAGAACCCTAAATGTACAGGGCATGCACCCACTGATACCGATATGCCAACTCTAGTACGGGCAAGTTCCAGTTCAAAACTAAAGAAGCAGAAACTTTGGACACCAAATATGACTTGGCAATTCACCTACATTCTTATTAGGGTAAATGAGAAATTTCATAGCACATAGCATATCTCTTCAAACGCTTCACATAAAACAACTTTCTGCAATTCCAGAGACTTTGAGAACCTCAGTCCCGTTGTCACTTGCACGAAAGCTGAAATTGGACCCCTCCTGTAACACAGCTATAAAAGTGGAATGTGCCACTCGGTCGACTGTACCCCAGCTGCACGACATTGTGAGTCTTGCAGTCCAGAGCGATGACTCTCTGCTACGTTGCTCTTGTGGTCATTAGAGAGGGGCTGAGGGCTAAGCTCTTCATTATCACTCCTCTCAGACGGCACCTCAGCACTGTACAGAGCTCCAGTCTGACGTATTTTTAACAGCTATAGTAAAGGGGTGGGTCTGGTTGGGGACTGGGGAGGTGTGGGGGGTCTGGCACAAGTCCTACAAACAGCTGCACCTGTCAGTTGTTGGTCCGTGCTCACACACTGCCACATAGAGTAACATAGGGTCTTGGGCCAGGGTTGTGCCAAGGGGACTGATAAATATGATCTACCATGACAGCCGGTGGGATTAGGGTGTTGGGACTCAAAGCTCAGGTGATCACTGATGTAAGCTGTGGTATGTTTGCTGTGATTCCCAGAGTCAGTATGCAAAGGTTTAACTATATTGAGATTGTCTGTACTATTGTCTGATCAATTGCTACCGGTATGTTGTGGCACTGATGTAAAGGGATACTTGGCAATTGCTGACCGTACAACTACATTGACCCCACTATGTCACCAGTGATCAGGAATCCCCTGAGCCATTGTGAGGTTGTATTTGAAGCTTTGATGATCAGTCAAGAAAGTAAATTTACTGTACATAAAAAATAAAAGTGTACTACATACAGCTGTGGAGAAAGAGTGGTATTCTGAAAAAAGTCTAAAATATGTACATTTACATTGAAAGCAGTAGTATCAGGTGCTGGGAAAAAAAAAAATATATATATATATTAACCATAGTTGGGACATTTTGCTTGAGATCTGCTTAAGTCTCTGCACGAATCATCTTTATACTAGGCTACATACTGCATGTCTGCTATGTTCTTGTTGGACGTGTGACGTATGCAGGTGTGATAGATCATGTATAAACCAACAGGGTGTCAGAATAGTATATGTTTATATTTCTTATTTCTTTTTAAAGTAAGGTAACAAAGTACTTGTACTACATTACTTGACACATTACTTGCATTAATAGTACTATTGCACATTTCTTCCAGAGACATCTTCAAAACATTTTGACTTTCGTTTTAAATATTAATTTTGGAGTCCAAAGCAAGTCATCTGACCCTTATTTTGGTGTAGTCAGCCATGAGGACGGTTGTGTTGTTACCCAATACGCTGCACCTCACTTAATAAAATGTTCCTCTATTTACAGAAATAATAGTTGGTTGTGGTTCTAATCCTCCGCTCATTCGTACCTCACAGCATTCCATGGCGTCCGGCAGGCGTTCCAGCTTCCTGTAGGCCACGGACATGTGATACTGACTCATGGCCCTGTACTTCAGGCTCCACCCCTTTCCATAGTCATTCACCAGCTCGGCTGCTTTGCATGGAAAGAATAGGGCTTTCTCGTAATCCTGCAAGAGCACATACATTATATTCATATTAACCTAATACAATACAGCATTAATGTTGGTAAATTTTAGCATCCAAACAAAGTACACAGACCTTTGAAGTTGTTTCATTCTGTAGACAAAGTTATTATATTAATATTATGTATTTTTGAGCCTTGTCTAAATCTAAATACTAGAGATGCAACACATATTTAGTGTTTGGCCAATTAAGCAAAAAGTACTGAATAATTATTACTTTGAGATGCTGCTAAGTGAGGGAGTGAGCCAACAAAGCAGACAAAAAGCAGGTTTAGCTCATTTTTACATTATACTTGCACAAATTACCATATTTTTTTTAAGGAACAGGGGTGTTGTCATGTTTCTCTTCTAATTCAGCAGGTCTCGCCACTGGGTGAACTAAGCTAAATTAACAAAACTATTATTATTATTATTATTATTATTATTATATTATTATTATTCTTAAAAACAAAACAAAAAAACATTTCAGACAAGTCAAACAAACTCTGGATGTTAATCTACACAGATTTTCTCCTAAAAGCAGTTTATTTGGGTGAGCTTACATTTATTTAAAGTAAGCTTAGATTTACAGATTTCCGCTAAAGCTGGAGCATTAGCATTAGCAGCTACCCACTGCTGCTCCAGCAGTACTATCCGGTGTTAGCAGCAGGCTATAGGCCGATAATACTTACCTCTGAACGGCTAAAGAGCTAGCGCTTAGCACTGTCAGAGGCTAATGCTAATACTGCCAGAGAACTAAACTGAACCTCATGTATAACGCTGTACTTCAGCAAAGTGGCTTTACTGCTCCTTACAACCTGACTGGTAAAATTCATACATAAAGCACACCGGATTATGAGGCGCACTGATGATTTTTTGGGACAATTAAAGGGTTTTTAGTGTGCCTTGTAGTGCGAAAGATGCAGGTAAACAAAATACAAAATAAAGAGTTCAGCATCATACTTTGTATCAGTTTACTACCCTTTCACAAACTGGCTGCTTTTCAGTTGAAAGATACTAGCTAGGGCTACTAGTACCTGAGCATTTGTTTACCAAAAGACTGCTTGCATTTCTCTGTAAATTTTAATCACATGTGACATGAGCAGAAATTCAGAAATACATTTATGAATAAAGTAGCAGTACTAAGATACATTTATGACTGTAATAGTATGGAGTCAATTTGGTAATTAGTATTGGAGTCAATTTGACTCCATATAATAGCACAGCTAAAATAAATTAAATTATAGAAATAATGAAATTTAATTTTAGTGCATCTCTACTAAATTCCACGATGACATTTATTCAAAAACTTAATGACCATTCAATCTTTTGAGCAAAATCATGACAGTATTATGGCAGGAAGAATCCAAAAGTGCAGTGTGGTTGTATTACAGAATCACAGGAACACAGTGCTAATGCAGTTAAATATGGACTGAGACTATGCATTTTCTATATTCTGAAACCTGGTGGCTTCAACATATGAGCACATTCTCCACATGCCGTTGTGTCACACACTCATTACAGCACACCACTCTGGGGATACAGGGGATTATGTGCTACAAATCTCCAGTGTCAAGGTGAGTACAAAAGCCTATATCTGGACCAGCCTGCACTGCCTGGCTTGCCTGCTGATACATTGCGTCTTAAATGTCTACAGTTGGTTACGGCTATGTAATCTGCAGGGCCTATTTCAACTGTGAATTACAGCAGCACTGTGACTTCAGTTTTATTTTAATAAAAAATGGGGTTCATGAGTCATGTGGTACTCATAAGATTTTAAGATCACTTAATGCTTGTACTAGATGATTAACACCATTAATAGTTTGCGAACAACTCTCTTAAAGCAACATTATGTAGCATTTCTGCTTAAAAATAACAGCTTTAGAACCATGTTATGCATCTCTGAGCAAATGCATATGTACAGTTTTTTGTGGTTGAAAGCACAAACTCTTCATGAGAAGAATGGTAGGGGGTCCAGGAGCATGAAATACCAATTTGCGCAAAATTCTGTATTAAGCATTTAAATTGGGCCACCTTGCTCAAACACTACCCTATATTCTACACCGCCACAGGAAATAACACACAACTAACATTTCACACAGTGTAAGTAAGTGCTGTTTCAGGCTAGATTTGTTACAGGATTTAATTAGACTATACTAATATGTTTTCAAGCATTTCCATTATGCCATCTCTGAATAAGTGAATAAATTAAGTTACACTAATAAAGAGCCTTTCAAGGAACCCAAGGCAAGGACGCTTTTCAGGCAACACACACACCACATACAATCCTCTGCTCTCAGCACTTAACCAGCACACACACATACAGTGTTAGCTAA
The DNA here is from genome assembly GCF_023375975.1 of Astyanax mexicanus. Lineage (NCBI taxonomy): Eukaryota > Metazoa > Chordata > Actinopteri > Characiformes > Acestrorhamphidae > Astyanax > Astyanax mexicanus. The sequence continues at coordinate 24,671,971 of NC_064416.1, read as the reverse complement.
AAGAAACTACCATCTATTTGGAGCACTGCATCGGGAACCAAGGCATTAACCAAGGATGGTCATACACAAATTCAGACACAAACATACTTATATATAATTTAGAGAAACCAATTTCTGGGCAATTTAGAGTATGCAATTATCCTTATCTCCAAGTTTTGGACTGTGGGAGGAAACCAGAGTCCCTGGAGGGAACATGGAATGTCCATCCAGAGTGGGAATTGAACTCAAGATCCAGTGCTAAGAGATGAACATGCTAACCACCAAGCCACTGTGCTGCCCTCTAATCTCTACTTCACAGCATTATTCTAGAAGCTGGAAAACGGACTGCTTCAGTAGGTAAATTAACTACTATTATAATATTATTGTTTATAGGTACACACGAAATTATAAATTATATCACGATTATATCAAAATTAAATCACGAGTTACGAACATAACAGTTCATGATCTGTTGCAAATTCCCATAAAGAGCCTTGATGAACCATTAAGAACTGTACCTTTAACTGAATGTAGAAATTGCCCAAGCTGCAGCACACTCTGCACTCCAGCATCTTGTCATCATTGTTGTGAGCGTAGCGCAGGGCCTTCTCATAGCTCTCCAAAGCCTTCTGGAAGACGCTGAGGCCCAGGAAGGCATTACCCATGCTGAGACACACCTGACCGTTGAGCTGGAGACTCACTGTGGTGCCCTGCATATTTAGGCAGGTCTTGCAGTAGGAGATGGTCTTCTGGAAGTCGCAGAGCTTCTCATTACTGCGGGCCAGGTTCAGGTAGCCTTCTGTTAGGTAGTCTGGATCCTCCATCTCTCGCGCCGTGTCAATCTGAGCCAGGGCGTACTGATGATGGTGGAGTGTGTATATAGTGGTTAGTGGGGGAGAGCATGACATAAAGCAAAAGCAACTGCACATAAATTACTTTGTCAACAAAATGATCATACCGGAGGCTTAGGACAGCAGTCTATGTCCAGACATTTTATGTACTAGTTGCACCAGCGGGAGGTTCTTATGCAAGCTGTGGTATTATTTATACACGTATCAGTGGGCCAACACTGAATACTTTCATGCCATGCACTACTGTATCCCGGGAGACTAGATCTCATCATCCAAATTCTTCTCTTGTTGACTCTGATATTTTGAAGGGGTCAATGTACTGCTAATCTGTAATAAAACACAAGTACCATCAGGCCTGTCACGACAATTACGTTATCTACTTATCGCACAATATATGGACATGACCACAGTTTTTACTGATGATCTCAATATTTACCATTATTTTTTTTTCTTAGGGAAGTGAGCCCAGTATTGTGAATAAGGGTTGGTTGGTTTTCTTTTCTTTAATTTATCAAGGAATATTAAGAAATATTTATTTATTCTACAATATATGAATATTCTTAATAAATAAATGTTTGGTGCGTTTGTTGTACCGTATACTATGTCAGTAATATAATCATTAAAAAATCCCATATTGTATGGGACACTATCTGGTCCAATCTTAGCTTAACTTCAAAAAATGTAGCACATCAGCTTATTCACTTTAAGCTTATTCATAGAGCATACCTTACTCCTTACAGAAGGTTTAAAATGAAAATTCAAACTAATTATTACTGTCACATATGTAACACCTCTGCCCCTGGTACATTTTTACATATGTTTTGGGAGTGTCCAACTTGGAATTGAAGATGACACAGTGCAAGCTATTGTTCTCTGGATTTACTGCTGCTAAAAAGACAATTCTACAAAACTGGATTACACCTGGACTTCATATGGAATCATTTTGGGTGGTTAATCTACTCAATATAGCAAAACTTGAATGTACTGCTGCTCGACTTCACCATGCTAAGCCCATAACTGTTGAAACATGGCAGACCTTTGTGTTGAGTATTTTGGATTTTCTGCAAAGTATGCGTTGAATTTAAACACTTCCTCCTATTTATTTCTATCTGTAAAGATGATTGTACCCATAGAAATTGTAATGTATGCCTCCCCTTTTTTATTTTTCCTTTCTCTTTTGTATTCACTCTTTATGCCTGTCTGCTGCTCCCCCTCCCTTTGTTGTTGTTTAAATATTATATGAAAAATAAAAATTCTTGATCACAAAAAAAAAAAAAAATCCCATATTGTGAAAATAGTGCCAAGGGTGTTTTTGGTATATATTTAGTTACTTTTCTAGTTTATAATGCATGCACTCAATATTCTGGACCCGAGTATTGAGGTAAATTTATGGTAAGTTATGGTTGTGTACACAATATGCAAAAGTTTGTATGAAACTGTTATACATGAAATTAAAAACTACACTTTTTTTTTATTGCAGTAGAATATTTTTTAAAGTAGTAAAATATTTTTCAATGTTTTTTGAAATCGCAAAAATACCCTGAAATTGTGATATCAGTGAGATTAAATAGGTCTTAAAACGTCAATAATATTGATAATATTGTTTAACACAATTATTTCTGGGACTATAAATCGTTCATCGTTAGTGTGACAGGCCCATATTATGAAGTATTGTAGTTTATTTGTGCTTGTATTAACGATTTTCATTATTTGATTCCGTTCCTTGCTAAAATGATTTTAAAACCCCTTTACTCTTCCAGTCAAGTAGCTTCTTGCGAGAGCTCTTAGCTCTACTTAGAATTGTACAGATACTTCAGATAAGCATGAATACAATCTGAGCTGCTCTGTTCACCACTGAGGACTATTCTGTTTATGTTGTTTAAGTGTATTAACTGGCTAATGAAGTCCTCACTAAGCATAGCAAAGCATGTTTCTGTGTGAGTAAGGAGTTTTATGTCAACAAGCTGTACTGAGGACATGAGGATCATATAGCATGAGGCTCCCTTTACCCCTTTCCTACGGAAGCCACAAATTAAAAAATGGCTCTGGATGTTTTGCAACTAAAAGCACTATTAAAAAAAGTATTAAGCTTTAACATTTCCAAATTTCAAAGTAAATAATAGTTTGGGTACGTGCACTTTTGTTGTGCATTATTAATTGCCCATTTGTACTTTTAAAACTTTAAGGGGACAGGATAAAGGATACAATTCTTGGAATATACTAGACAACACTGTATTATGTCATGTTGTATCTGCTTATCAAGTGAAAGTGAAAGTATATGCAAAAATGTACTCAAATGATTGCTTAAATGTATCTATTTTACACACAATATTTAGACAGTAGTGCTCTGCATGGAAGAAGTGTACAATTCTTGTAGAATTGGATTGAAATTTGGTTCTTTGACCTGTAAAAGTGGAATGCATCATTTTATGGCCACAAACAACCACAAAGGAACTACAAAGGACCTTCAAGGGACAAAAGATGTACCAGAGTTTGCCTTGAATTTGAAGAACCATCTAACCAGTCAAAAAACATATATGCATTACAATTAAACACTGAACATTTAAAGAACACACTTTTAAGGGTGCAATATTGAGACAAAAATGGTACCTTTAGCATCTCTTTATATTTCCCCATCTCTGAGTGTGCTGTAATCAGGCAACCTAAAGCCCTAAACTTCCCTCCAGGATCTGACGTCTTCTCCAGCACCTTCATCCAGACCTGCAGAGCTTTCCCCGTCTCATTAGACTGGTAAAGCTTCAACCCTTTCTCAATCTGCTGCTTCGTTTGGTCCTGGCCCATCTCTACGACAAAGTGCCTCATAAAAATATTCATCCACCTGACCCTGCGGCCTTCAGAGGAAGCCCAAGCATACAATCCCTTTCCTTGCACTGTTTAGACAATGGAGGAACAGATGAAAGAAGGATGGGCCACACCAAATCTCTGCACCCACCAGCCTCTTTAATCCACCGCTTTCAGCTTTGGGGTGCAGAGAGATGAGGGAGAAACTGGATCCACTGCATACAAGAGCCCCAGAGCCAAGATCCCCGTTGCTCATCCCCGTTGGTAGACTTGAGGGAACCACAAGAAAGTCATCTGTGCTCCTTAGATTGAACACCAGTCCTGGATCCTCTCAAAAAGCCACAAAGAAGCCTTCAGAGATTTAAGCAATATTCAAAGACGCCAACGGAGTAAGTCCCAATCCAAGGTGCTGGCAAAGATCTCCCAGAATATCTACTGCCTCCACACCCCAGTGGGAGGAATTCTGTGTCCGCTTTACCCCCCTCCCTTCCTTCACCTCTTCTCTCCCTCCCTCCCTCTCTCTCCAGGGCTGGCGCTGTAGCAGATGGTCTTGTCAGTCTGGACCATGTGTCCCTGCTGGAATCCAGCTTCAGTCTCTGAAAAGACCCAAGGTCACAAAAGACGCCTGGCCGCCTCTCCTCCCACCTCGAATTCTACCTCTCACCTTCCACCCTGCACGCTTTACTCAAACGTGAAGCTACAACTTCCAGCAGTACACAAGAACACCCTAAAGCAAGACTTCCCAGAGTTCCCTTTCACAAGAACCTGAGCTCTGCAAGTGAGGGGGCTAAAAACAGATAGTTATTTCACAACATTGAAAGAGAGCAAGTCAAATACTCCTTACACTGGCTAGCAATTCCTGTGGGTGGGCCTAGTTAAGGCACATATGTGCCGCCCCCCTCAGCTCCCGGCTTTGGTGTCAGCAACTGATGCTTAGAATAGTTCACAAAGTCGGACATGGTATTTGTCTTGAGTTACAGTATCACTGCTTCTTGAAACACATCAATGGGATCGAATCGGCAAGTTCTAAGCTAAACCTAGCTTTTTACCCCCCCTCCCCTTCTTTGTCCCTTTTCACCAGCCTCAAAGATACATATAGGTACTTTTATCACCTATCCATTCACAAGATAGGGTTCCTTTCCCAGGATAAATCTGGAGGTTTTAACTCACATCTTGTCATAACACCACAGTTAAAATTTTTCAAGATCAGTACACTGTTCCTATCTAGCATATAAACTGTAGACTGTGGGCAGACTGTGGGCAGATTAAGAAAAATCTGAGCTAAATGAATAGTAAATTGACCAGTGTTAAATGAACACTTTTAAATGTTAAATTAACACTCTCAGTGTTGTTTCAACAATAAGTGTTGATTTAACAATAAGCGTTGATTTAACACTGATAGATTTACTGTCTACATATTACATCTTTGATATTAACAACACAACATACATAATTAACAACACAAGAAACACATATTTGAAATAAAAATATTTGAAAAATAAAATAAAACAATACTCTTAAATCTCAAGACAATAAAGGGTCACCAAGGTTTGGGAGTAAGTCTTTGACAACTGTTTTTATTTGGACAATATATTGTCAGAATAAATTGCAATAAATTATATTAATGTCATTTAAGGACTATTTTACGCCACTGATAAATTGACATAATAATGTAATTATTCCCTTTTATAAAGCAATGAACTTTTAATTAATTAATTTAATTAATATCTGATGTTGGAACATTTTTAAATATATCCTAAACTCAAACTTCTAACCAAAAACTCGACATACCATCATATTCACAAAATCTGTCATAGTATAAAAACAAATGATATGCAGACTAAAAGAAAAGGTTTTATCCAATCAAAACAGTGGTATATGAAGTTTGTAGCAGTCAGAGTTTGAACACAAAATTAAATAAACCCCTATCTAACATCAATATTTACCATGTAAACTAATAATTAAAAATGGATACTGTGTTATTACGAATTGGTACAATATTGCGAAACTATATTGTGATACTTATTAATATATTGCTACATGTTTTGGTATACATTGGGGCAGTTTACCAGGCCCAACCATGGACCAGGCCCAAAAATTCCTTTCACTGGACAATTTCTGTCTAGGAAACTGCCCCATTATGTTTAGTGCTGGTTGATTGATCCATAAAAATCTAATTTATATGGTTTGGCCCAGTAATGAAGTGCGCTTTAAGGCTGTCAAGAGCATATATGAGTGGTCAAAAAGGCACTAAGCCAAACAGAGAAGAGAGAACTGGGTACAATAGCTGCATTTCATAATCTACTTGGTATGACATGTTGACTAACACTCACTTTCAGTACAACTCTAATACTTGCCGGCATATTCACAGCAATTTAAATACATTAATCATGAATGTTACAAAAACCTGCGGATAGCAAAGATACAGTGAACAGTACTTACTAGACTCCCTGTAATAAAAATACCATTATAAAATATGTGAAGTACCAACTCAGCTGGATTAATCTGAATAAACAGATAAAGTGAGACCTGTTCTACAACAGTCCTTATGGGCTCTAGGGGTTTCACACAATGATGTCCCTGCAAAATATTGAAAACACTTCCTTGGTAGAACAATCTTGTGTCCACTGCGTGAGAATTTTAGGCAGCTATTGTCCACTCTGGTATTTATACAGGTGGCAAGATAGCATCACAAAATAATTTCCAGGCCATGGAGGAAGGAGTTACAAAAAGAAAAAAAGATAAGGAATGTTAGATGCACCCCAGGTGTGTCTGATACCCAGCACTACCTGCCAGTGGACAAACAGAAACATAACAGATCTGAATTAGGATTTCACATTTAATGCAATTGGTCACAAAAAAGTACATGGTCATTAAAAGTCTGTGGCTGCAAAAGCCTTTGCATGAGAATCACTTTAATCAGCAATACTCTTCATTGCCTTTAAGGGTCACTGAGGATATGCACATCAAAGAATATAATCTAAATAATATAAATAATATAAATAATATAATAATATAAAAATCATGTTTTTCATGACTTTCCTCAAGCTTGCTTCATACTTTTGATATAAAAGCATTATGAAACACATGCTTGCTACAACTGGAAATCCATAATTGATAAACACAAAGTAGCTACTTCTTATTTATCATTACTACATTAATTGTTACAGTGTTATGGATTTGTAATGACTGCAAATAGTTGGAACCTTTGGGATATAATAAGAGTTTAAGTATATGATAATACTCAACGCTTAGGTATTCGGACACCTGCATATTCATTGTTTTATCCAAAACCAAAGGAATTTTAAAGAAGTTTATACGTCTTTTGTTGGAATAACTATCTCTACTGTCCAGGGAAGGCCTTATACTTGATTTTAAACCAATGCTGAGAGCAGTTGATTGGACTGAGAAGAGCACTAGAGAGTTTAGTGAGCACCATTATTCAAAAGAACACAATTCCACTGATTCGCTGATCATTATCAGATTAAGAGCACTGATCTATAATCGCTTCATAGACTGCATTCTAGCAGAGACCAATAAACCATTGGTTGATGACTTATTAATCCCAAGACAGAAAGGTTAATACATAATAAATGGGTCATTGAGTGTTGAAAAATTATGACACTGTCAAAAGAGTTTAACCTGCACTCAAACCTTCTGGTGAGCATTTATTGACAAACTACTTTTGTATCAAGACAATCAATTACTACTGAGACAATAACATTGGTAGTTCATACTGTTTGCAACATAATCACTTAAAAAACTCACACTTCAAGGTTGACACCAAAAAAGTAAAGTAAACGTACCCATCAAACTTCATACCACTTTCACTGACACTGTGCGGCAGCAGTGTAACACATTGCACGACTGCATAAAGCTTGTAACACAAAAGCAAAAGAACAAAACCACGGTCTTGAACTACGGCTTTTTCCTACTACAATATATGTTCACCACCATCACTGCAAACTGTAGGCTTAAAGTCCACATGGTCCCCCACAATGTAAACATTTGAAATGTTGTTCCGATGTTGAACATCAGGCCAATACGAACTGCCAGTTTGTGAGCAGGATTTTGATTCCCTTGATCACGGACACTACAGAAGTGGCAGGGTTTAACTTTAATGTGTTAGCATCTCCCTTTTTACATTTGTCCCTGAAGACGTAAATACAACCATTACAGCTGGCCACCTTCCACAGCGAGGGCACACAGCTCCATACCTCCGGGAAGCGAAGGCGGGTGAAGCTGTCCAGCAGCGGGTTGTAGCATACCAAAGAGTCACCCTCAGCCACTACAAAGATCAAGTCCTTATGAGCAGTGGCGTGCATGCATCCAGCAAAGGGCAGCATGTATGGCTTGGTCTGGCACTTTTGCGTGGTTGTTTCAAGGCACTGAATAAGGCGAGATGGTTTGGTGAAAAAGTCAGCGTCATTTTCCTCCCCACCTAGCAGATAGATGGTCCCACCTAGGTTGACTCCGGCAGCACCCGACACGGCTGTATCCAGCTGGCTCGTCTCAGTCCACATGTTGTCCCGCACCTTGTAGAAGATCACTGCACTGGACAAAGTGTCCTTTATGGTCTTGCCCCCTAACGAGTAGATGGTATCCTCACTGGCCACAGACACCAGCGCTTGGTGTAGGCGATCACGAGGCAGCGGAGCACAGCGCTCCCAGTCCATGGTGTGCATATTGCACTTCCACATACGGCGTGGGATGGAGCCACCTACCACGTACAGGTCACCGCCATGTTTACAGGCAGCTGTGATCTGGTGGCACAGGCTGTTTTGACCGCTCACACTGATGGCGTCGTCCTCATCGCAGTGAAGTGACACAGCCAGTGAGTGTGTTCGTGTGTCCTCCTTACCTATCAGGTAGATGTGCACGTTCTCACCAATTTCCTAGACAAAAACATTTTTTTTTAAATTGCTTTAATAAATCAAAGACTTTCTATAATATAAAGACTCTTTATTATTATTTTTTGTTCAAGCATATGATGCATTTTACCCACCTTTAGGCCATCTGAGAGCATGTCTGAAAACTCCTCTCGCTCAACTTTGTTGTGGTTTATCCAAGACTCGATTGCTGCTGTTGGATTTTGAGAGCTTGGAACGCCATCTAGGATATTATCATAGTTACATTTAGGAATTTACCTCTCATGTACAGGAATGGTTCTGCACACAAATATTCACATAGCTCAGAGGGAGTTGATCAAGGTGTATGTTCACATGCCCTTAATGATCTGAGAATATCAGATTTTGTCAGTAATCTGATCAACATGTTGGCATGCATTTAATCAGAAAATGAGAAACTACAGGTTTATGCAAGTCAGTCAATAATCTGATTTCTAAATAGTAACCAGTCAATAATTTCACAAAATAATGTGGCATCAATTTTTCATTTTTAGGGTCACTACTGACTTCAAGGTGGTAGCAGCACTAGTCTAGTAGTTTGTGCATCTTGGCAACTGTTGGGTGACAGGAAATAAATATTGAATAATAATTTGCAATAAACTTGCAATAAAAAACAAATCAAATAAAGTCAAATAAAAGTGCAAACTAATGACACAATATACCTCCACTTGCAGATTCTTTGTGTTTCTTTGCAGCTTGTTTCCAATTCATTCAGAACCATCACAATTATTTTTATTCATTTATTTAAAAAGAAAGCTGCACAAACGGCTTCACCAACACAGAACAAGACTGAGAAGACATTTGTGAATGTCTTTTTACAGCCTTTCACAGCTTTAACCCACCTTTGATGATGTCCATGAGGAGACGCAAAGGCAGGTTGAGAAACTCATCTGTCTGGTGCAACTGGACAAGATGAATCTTGGCACAATGTTTAGCTGCTGTGTACAGTTCCTGATCACTGTGCCTGTCTGCCAGCCACATCACCTGAAAAAGAGGATTGAGTCCATCGATGATCAGCGTCCAGTAACATCTCAGACAACCCCCCACCCGTTCCTCTACAGTGTGAAATGGTTAATAACGGTGTAAAACATGACAAGTAGGAACTTTTGTCAAATACCACCTCCATAAGTGCCCAGCATTCTGGAATACAGTGCTTTTAGCCGATGCTCCCAGCAGGCCTACATTGCAAGTGATAGGCACATAACATTGCCCATGCAAAGATTGCCATTTTTACACCATAGGAACGGACTGCAAAACGTATTTAATTAATATTATAGAGATATTTTCAGCAACAGCTGGAATTCATGAACTTCCACAGAATTAATTTCTCAATCTGTTAAACAGACTAAACAGTATTTTTATCTGTGAACTTTCAAAGTTCTCTACGAATTAATTGTTGAGCTACTTTGAGCTAGTAAATGGTGTGAAAAGATCGAATGTAAGCCTGTTGGGAGCATGGAATAAAACCGCTGTATTTCAGAATGCTGGGGGAGAAGGGGGATTTCTCTTTTAACTCACCTGCAGGCAGTTCTTGACTTCCACTGTTCTCGAGAGGAAGCGGGAGCACTCCTCGAACAGGGCTGTCAGCTGGTACATGTCAGCCATCTCGTAGGTGTCCTGCAGGTCTTCTACCTGCAGCTTGATGGTGCCGTGGTAGATGTAGTCCACCAGCAGCTGGAAGACGGATGCGCTCACGTCCTTAAGCTCGATGTTGCGGTCGTGGGCCTCTCGGAGGTTGGAGGTGAACATGGACCTGAAGAAACTGCTCTGCGCCGACAGCACCAGGCGGTGCAGCTGGAACTCCTTGCCGTCCACCGTGATGGAGACGTCGGCGAATAGGCCGTCCTCCAGGCACAGGTCCATGATGCTCTTCACCACGCGGCTGGAGTGGGAGCGGTCTGTGAACGTGTAGCCCTGAAAGTAGTTCTCCTCTCCGGACGAGCCTCCCACACTGAGGCCCCCATCATCCCCGGACTCCATGGCATCTGCTGGGTGAAGGCAGCGTCTCCTCAGCCTGGAAATGTTTTAAAACCTAACTAAAGTTACGTGAGCTAGCTAAGCTATTTGTTATATAGCTATAGTTTCAGGTTGAGAATCGGGCAACAACTTGACCAGGAGTAACTTAACTTAAGCTATATAACGTTACTAAGCTGAGCTAGTAAGCGTTTGCTTTACTGCCAGAAGCTCAATGCAGCAGCTAACAGCTAAGAAACAAGGAGCCGCACTAGTTAACCTAGTTAGGTTAGTTAGCTAACGCTAACTAATAGTCTCGGTAATAGCTTCGGTAATACACGTGTCTTCTTTAGCTAACTAGTAATTAGCCCACTGTGTATAGCCACCTAGAGTTAGCTAATCTAACTAGCTAGGTTAACCTAGATTACTAACGTTAGCTGTACTGTTATTTTATTTATTTATTATTTTTTACATTTATTTAACGTTTTAAAATTTGCTTAAATACGCAAACACTGTGGTTTCAGTTTGATACTCCCTAACTCAAACACTGGTAAACTTGACCAGAAGTAACTTTAAACTATAGACCAAACTAACTGAGATTTTTAACTAGCTTTTTTTGGTCAGAACCACAAAGCAACAGCTTTCATAAAGAGCTAGGTTAACTATCTAACAAACAAGGGGGCGCAGTGTCTTCTGCTCTAGTTAACGAATGCTAACTAACATACATTAACAATTGTGGTCCACTTTTTTAGCCACCTATGGATATCTGGTTAGCTAGCTAGCTAGCTTCAGTAACCTAGGTTACTAACGTTAGCTGTACTGTTATGTTTTCCACTGTTTTCCAACTTGACCTGGAGTATCTTAAGCTATAGACCAAGCTAAACGAGCTATTTAGCTAACGAGCTTTTCTGTCGGATACACAATGCAACAGCTTTTATAAAATCTAACAAACAGTTAGCTAGGTTAACAAACAGAGGGGCCTTGCACTAAGCTTCTGATCTAGGTAACTAGTTAAACTAGCTAACATACACTCTTTGCCTAGGTATATCTAGCTAATCTAACTAGCTAGTTAGCTACAGTAACCTAGGTTACTAACGTTAGTTAGCTGTAGTGTTACTGTTGATCAGACTATCCTAGCTAACTTAACTACAGTTCTTTTGACGCACACTAGACCAACATCAGCTCTGTCAGGTGTAGAAACGTTACTCGAGAGTATTTACAGGCTTTTGCAGGAACTTCCAGCTGAAACTCTCAGGTGAAGCGCGTGTGTGATGTTTTGCTGTGCAGGGCGGCGCGCTGCTGGTGATGTCAGCGCTGACAAGTGTCTGTAGGTACTGTGTGAGTGTGCGCAGCTCGCTACAGCCAGCATGCGGTGGAGGCCTGAAACTGCACAATACAGCAGATACCAGTCAAGTCTGCTACTTTCAAACACGTCTTCTCATTCAGTGTGTTTTTCTTTCTTTTTATGATTTTGTTTTTACATTTTAATATTTCTTTAAATTTAATAATGAAAACATTAAAGCTATACAGAAACACATGGAATTATTCTATAACAAAAAAGTTAAAACAAACCAGAATATGTTTTATATTTTAGATTCTTCTAAGTACCATATTTCACTTTCATGACAGATTCATGAGGTGAAGTCACCTGGAATTGTTTTTTTTTAGCAAGTTCCTGGTGGTGCTGAACAATAGTTGCTGTTTGAATTGTTTGAATGTCGTTAATATTAACCTTCAACGTAAAATATAAATGAAAGAAAGAAAAAACAACAAAAAACATTGAATGAAAAGTGGTATGTCCAAACTGTTTGACTGATATTGTAGCTTTAGTAAGTAGTTTGACTAATGACACACCCGTTTTTTTTTTATCTGGACTTTCCTAAACCTCCTCTTATATTTAGATTTACTAGCACTCTTATCCTTGTGTTTAATTTGACCCCAGCAATTTACACCTCCAGAAAAAATATTATAATGAAACATAATTGAATTTAGGAAACGTTCCCATAAGGTATTTTTAGTTTGTTTGTTGAACAATTGGTGGTACTACAAGTACTATTGTGTTGTTAGGTTAGGGCCTAAAGCAGAAGCCCAGTTTTTGGAGATATAAAAGTGCATGTCATACTGACATCAATATTATCAAACACAAATGTGTGTAAATAAAATATGAATATTTTTCGTTTAACTTTTTAATTTTTACATCACAGGGTGGATGATGTTAAACTTATATAAATTTGGTAAGGACATGTTTTATTTATTCTTGATAACCCTTTATTTAAGTCTGAATAATGATTTATGTGCTTTCATATATGTGAGATAGAATGTGTGGCATAATAATAGGACCATGTTTTGTAAAACCAAAAATCAGAGCAAATAACAAAGAATTTTTTTGTAAATGAGAGTAACATTATTTATATTTAGAGCTTTGAACTTTAAGAATGTTAGTTTTACAAATGTTTCCCAAAAGCCTTCTCATTTGCACATCTGTGTCAGCACTGGCTGCACCGTAAGGTAGCTGAATACATTCCTTAGAAGGGTAGTCCACAACCATTTAGACTATAATGTATCACTCAGCACAAATGCAGAAAATAACTGTAAATCCAGGAGAGAGGTATAAATCCAGGCACATGTGATGTTCTTGGGAATGAGCTCTGAATGTGCTGGCTTGAAGAATCTTTTTCCGCAGGTGGAGGAATGCTGACTGAAAACAGAGCGAAGAGGCACACACTGTTCTGTGGACGTACTACTGAGTGACATCCAGTCCCTTTGCTTATGGCCAGCTGTGGAAACGGACTGTTTCGGATTTTGTGGCAATGTCATCTAAAACGCAGCTATTGAAGCTTGCATGGCTCGTCGTGAATCTTTCTTTTTTCAGGAACTTCTGGCACATCTCAGGTAAACAGTTTTTTTTTGTGATTTTGCGTGATTTGTACTGCTGGCATTTTGTTTGTCAAAGCATGATAGAGAAAGAGCTTGAATAGGAGTACAATACTGTAGCATTCCTAAGTAGAGTATCTTTATGGAGATAAACAGTGTTAAAAATAAATGTGTTTGTTTAGCATGCTGTTTTATTATTTTGTGTGTTATACACTAGATTATAAAAATATAAAAATACAGTACAAAGTAAAAATGTTCCACTATTAATCAAAAATAAGAGCACAAACACTGTTAAAATATTCCTTAAAGAACTTTTATGGATTCTTCATCTGAATCTGTCAGGGAACCTTTTAAGTTGCTTTAAGGAACCTTTTACTTTAACAAATCTTAAGGGATTCTTTCACACTTAAAATGAAGAACTAATCCTAACCTAAAATAACTTATCCTTCTATCAGTGTTGGTGCTCTTACCTGTAATTAATAGTGGAATATTTGATTTTATGAACCTTAATACGAAAGTAGGCCTATCCCACACAATTCTTCACATTCCAAGAGCTCTCTGCAAACTGTCAGCCTGATCATCTGGCATTAACAGTTTGATATAGTACTAATACATTTTTTTGAGTGTAGATGTATTAGCTGTTCAACATGGAGGCCTCTCACAGCAAGGTTTCATCAGATCTGTCAGTGATGCCAATCTGATGTTTGAGGTAGGAAACTTTTTTTATTCCAATCTCAATTCCAAAAAAGTTGGGATGCTGTGAAAAATATGAATAAATATAAATAAAAACAAAATGCAATGATTTGCAAATATACACATATTTTATTGACAATAGAACATAAAACTTATATTGGATGTTGAAAGTGGTGCATTTTACAATTTCATAAAAAACATACTACTAAACAACTAAAACATAGTTAAAACGCATCATAAAAATGCTGTGACAATGAAACAAACAGCTGGAAAAGTGGTTTTCTTAAAAAAAAAAAGGCGCAATTTACAACTTACTCACATGACAGGGTATAAACAGAGCCTGTTAGAGATGCTCAGAAGCAAAGGTGGACAGAGGTAAAAATGAGTAAAAATCACAAAATGTTTACACGGCACCCCAACTTTTTTGGAACTGAGGCTGTCCTTTTTTTATGTAATATTTGATTCTTTAAATGTTAAGTAAACATAATCTCTATAGAATTATGATAATGCCAAGAATATTTTAATGCATTAAAAGATATGTTTATCCAGAGTAGCATTTTCGTACATTGACATGCCAAAAGTCATAGGACAGCAGTACGTAAATTTCTCATGAAGTGTTGCGCTTATGCCTGTATAAGTTGTCTGCACAGTAGACAGAAAAGTAGGCTGTAACGACTGTGACCAACAATACTAAGCTGGTTAACCAGCATTACCACAATCAAATGCTGGTTTAGAGCTGGTTAACCAGCTAGATTATCAGATAGGATATGCTTTTACCTGGATAACCAGTTAATTCTTTAACACTTTGGTCAGTCTAAGAAAAAATTGTAAATGTTTTCTGGTTACAGTATAAATGTTTCCCATCAGAACACTCCATTCAGTGCTTACTCAGATAAACCACTTCAGTACCTGACATATCTAGCATTTATTAAACACACTCAAATATATTAAAGAAAAACATTAATTCATTAATGTATTCAATTATGATTATTGGGGTGCAATGTGGGGACTGGTCTGTGGCATATGTCTTCACACAATCCTTAGTACCTTTATTGTTGTTATACTTGTACAGTATAATTTAATTATTCTCTTTGCATATCCCAGCTTTTAAAGCTGGAGGCCAGAGTGCAGGTCAGCGATGTTGGGACACACTCAGAGCAGAGAGGGTTAGGAGCTATACTTAAGGGCACAGCAGTGGCACATTGGACACAACCTAAATCAATACTCTGAACCACAATGGCCATCTTATAAGACAAGGCTTCTTGGCGTCTTTATTTTTAAAGTGTTTATTGAACACCGAACATTCTTAACACCCCAGCTGTTTGCTGTTTAATTGCATCATAAAATATGTTGCTCTTTGGTATAAATAGTATAAATTAAAATACTTTTTTTTTTATAATTTTTGGACAAATAATTTTGGGAGATTAGAATAGAATAGAATATTCAGTGAATCCCTAATTTGAGAAAAAGAACAACACATTCATATGTGGATTTTGACTGATGACAAAACATGAGAAATTGTTACTTTAAAGAGAACTTAAACTACACAATGTGTAAGTGAAAGTTTTTTCAACCTGGAAAACATTACCCAGAGTAAAAGTATTTCATTGCCTACTTCAGTACAGAAACAAAGTACACCAACTCCAATAATATGCCACCCCAGCTATAAGTGCTCTGCTCTCTGTAATACTAAAATAATTGGTGACTATATATGAAAACTATAAAAATGAAATAGAATGTTTCAGAATCTTTCTCTCCATCCTAGTTCTTGCTGGGTGGACTTAAGATTGATGCAGACAACAATGTTGGCATAAGGGATCAAGAAATGGCATCCATGAGGCAGGGTCGAGCTTTCTTGACCCACCTAAATGATAACATACCCAAAACTGTGCCTGCAATGGAGGAGCTGCTGGTCACTTTGGAAGGTAAAGATCAGTCTTTCAGCCAGCCCCGCTTTGAGACCCTCATCTTCGGGATCGTCTATTCAGCTTACCAGGTTCAGAAGCAGGAGGCTGAGAGGGAGGAGGCTCAGCAGAAGGCTTGGGCAGATGTCCTCGGCCGCCTGGCAAATGTTACCTTTATACAGCTACGTAGCTATTAAATCCAGCTCACAAAAAGCCAACTTTAAAGCTACAGGGAAAACCTTGTTAGCCTTTCATGGAATGTTATTTTGGAGTATTTCTGTTAGTCCATTTATAATGACATTTTTTAAATAACATTTTCTATTATGTTAAAAAAGGAAAAGTAAAGGAGATAAAAGGTATTGGTGAGCAGGGCATCAGTGTTGTACTTTCTGATATATATTCTGATGCTGTATTTTCATATATATTTTTAAACAGAACTTGTCAATATGACTCTGTTTACATCTGGTCACTTCATACCACATACAGAAAAAATAAAGCCATTCAACATAAAGTGTAAATGCATGGCATAATTCTCAATATAATGGAACATACTTTTCAAGCTTAAGTTAGAATTATTCAATCATATTCATAAATTAGAACTTTAGTTTGGAAAGTTAAGGTTAGAGTTCCGTTACATTTGAAAAACTAAAGTGTCCAGGTGTAAATGCATTTGATGGGATTCTGACGTATTGTTCTCCCTATAAAAGAGCCTGTATACAGCACAAAATGATGCATGTTATTTTTATGTGAAAAAGTACAAATGTTTAATAAGTTCTGAGTTTACAACATACAATAAAAACTGGAACAACCTGTTTTACTTTGAAAAACAATTCAGCTCTTTTTTATAAGAAAATAAATTTGCTATATAAACAGGAACTGGTTTGTATAACTGCTTTACAGTAAAAATGTGCCTAGATTAGCTTTGGTCAACTAGGACTTCTTGTTTTTCAGCATTTTACTTTCAGTCTTGCTTCTGGTTTTTGAATTGGTCTCAGTTGATTCCAGTGATGCCAGTTTTTTCTTCACCTTGGCACTGTCTGCAGTTCCACGTCTGTCACCGCGGGGCCGCTGTGGATTGCCTCGCTGGCCTCTGGAGCTTCCAGCTCTCCCTCCTGGCTCTGATCCTTCCTCCCTCTGTCTCCTACACGGACTCTGGCTCACAGTATCGTCTCGGTTCCATATCAAAATATTATAGCCTGCAAAGAAAGGGCAGTTTTCTCAGGAGAGAAGTACACATTTGAATGCCGATACCATTTGTTTTATTACAAGTGATGTTGAGTACTTACCCATTCCAGATGCCAACACATCCCCCAATGGGTTAAATTTATTGAGCTAAAATGTAAAATAACAATAAAGGAATGTTAAATGCTTTGAATGCTAAATATTAAAATATTATATTTTTGGAATTGACAGTGGTGCTGGCAATTTTTATTATTCTCCCATTTAAAACAGCACTCAAGTCTTAAGAAACTTGTTTATTTATTTATTTATTACATTCCCAGAAAAGGTTTATATTTTCTCATATTCCTTTGGTTAAATGTATAAAAATTACTTTGCCAGTGTTTTGAAAGAAAAAAAAAAATACTAAATGCTAAAATAAATCCTAGTTGTAACTAATATTACAGTTTTTTCCTTTATGTGCTTTTTTATAAGGTAAGGGTTTAGTTGTAAATCCCTTTTTGGGCTTGAAGACCTTCAGTTCCCCAGTTCCAGTGGGATGCATATGTTTGATGCACTGATACTCAAAAAGGCTTGTTAAGATTATGTTATAGTTCAATTGAGCATCTTCACAACATTTAAACAGGTCTGCATTATTCAAAAATACATTTTCTATCATTCCTTTTCGCAATTTTTATCTTCAGTTATACTTGAAACTTTTCGACCTCCACCTAGTGTAAAAATCTTTTTGAAATATTTGAGTGTTTACTTTATAAAGCAGTGCCTTACAGGATTTTACTGTACTTTTAAGTCATGTGTGAGGCTTTTGCAAAAGTGGAAAACCTATGAAACACAATGTGTACATTAAGATAACGTTGTTAGTAAAGCAGGCATTTGCATGAAAGTTATGATGTAGCTGAAATAATAAAAAAGCTTAATTTCCCTAAAAAAAGCAAAATGTCAAAAAGCTCTTTTCAAGATAGCTAGAGAAAGAGAAACTCATTTAAGAAATGCTTTATGACTTTTAATGATTAAATGACTTTAGAACTAACAACAATAAACATACAAGTATTTCTGCATAATTTAAAATAATATTAATAATAAGCTATAAAAAAGCAACATAAAGCAATACAAAATAATAAAAAGCAAATAAAAGGACACTTACAGATACAATTCCATTGGTGTTGGGGTCTTTCAGCTTATAAAGGAGTTTGCCAGTGTTAGCATCAAAGATATCAATAGTTCTCTCATCACCAACAAACACACGGTCATCAGGATAACGGCCAGCCACAATGAGGTCATATATGGGATGCCAGGTTGCCTAAATTTAAACAGGGCATCAAAATGTTCTTATGGACTTTAGTGCATAACATAAAACATGGGTTAGCAAACAAAAATTATTTGAAAGCAACCTGACAGAAATATATAACATGTATAAGTTATTATTAGCATTGAGGTACATGCCAGCGTAACTGATGCTCCTGTTTTTTTCTTTTACCTTGATTGGGGTCAGATGCTGGAACTGGCGATGTGGATGCACAATAACCTGAGCTGGCTTAGACCAATCACTTGAGGAATAAATCCTGATCTCATTCATTTGGTCTGTGGTGAGGAGCTTGGTGCAGTCCGTGGGGTTGAAATAGGCTAAATTTAATATTGAGCAAAAAGAACTGTGAGATGTGATGTCCATTATACTACAATAGTTCTTCTTTTTTGAAGTGTATGGCCATGCATTTGTCTACCTACCAGCATTTACTGGTTTCTCATGTTTCATTTCATGCAGGTAACTGCTTTTATCCTTCATGTTCCTGAGATCCCACAGCTTGACAGTGTTGTCTACAGACGATGTTGCCACTAGCCAGTCACATCGAGGGTTGAATTCTGCATGCGTCACTTTGGCTTTGTGCAGCTTTTCACTGAAAATCTACATTAAAATAGAAAACATGACTTACAGAGCAAAGCTTTTCTTTGATATGATATGATAATATGAGGGACAGTAACAGCTTAGCAATATGTGCAGGACATACTGTTGCCACATGTGTTGCCTCTCATGGCAGAGCTTTAAACTGACATTTTTCAGCAGGATAATGCTCATCCACACACAGCAAGGATTTTACCAGATTGCAAAACTTCCATGGCCTTTATATTTGCCAGATTTATTGCCAAATGAACTTCTATGGGACCAGTTTGGATGCCAGCTTTAGCAACCTATGTGTGTGTGCAGGATCTACAGGCCCAGCTGCAACATCTGTGGGTAAATGTGCCACAGAATGCCATACAGAACCTGTTGCCTCCATGCCAAACTGTATCAAAACTTGTATCCAAGCTAGATATGGTCCAATAAGTTACATCATGTTTTTGTTGATTCTGACAACTCCTTCTCAGTGCATAATTTTTTTGTCAATAAGTGTAACTGTGCATAGATATGCTTTTCACTTACCTTTGTTCCATCCAAACCAATCAAAAGAAGGGATCCTGCATTGTCTCCAGTTACAAGCATTTGGCGGCTAACGGACACATCCAGACAGCAGTACCAGTAGCTGTGGAAAAGAACAGAGATGTTTCTTTAGTTTCTCATTACACATAAGTATGTGTCTTACGGTAGTATATCACATACACGATCAGCCATTGTTCTACATTCACAGTTAACTTTTTAGCTCCACTAAGCAAAAGGAAGCATTTCGTAGCACTATAATTACAGACTGTAGTCCTTCGTTTTTTCTGCATACTTTATTATCAAACTTTTTAATGTTCTTTAATTGTAAGGACCCCACAGGACCACCACAGAGAAGGTATAATTTGGGTGGTGGGTGATTCTTAGCACTGCATTGTTATTGACATGGTGGTGATGTGTTAGTGTGTTATGCTGGTGCAAGTGGATTAGACACAGCAGTGCTGCTGGAGCTTTTAAACACCTTAGTGTTACTTCTGAACTGAGCATAATCCACCAGCCAGAATTATCCAGTCAATAGCTTTCTGGAAACATTCTTTGACCATTGATAAAGGACTATAGGATGACTAACACAGACTGTGTAGCATACATCAACAGTGGTGGTTCTGTAGAGTCCTGACTAATAAAGAACAGGGTGACTTGAAATAAATAAAGAATGCAGTAAAACAGATGGACTGCAATTACACTTTGTAGTTCTGGAATGTAATTTATTGTAATAATTATAGCTATACAAAGTGCTCCTATAGGCTCAGTGTAGCTGATAAAATTAACATTTAGTGGTGGTGTCAATGTTATTTCAGGGTTTAGCTTTGGCATACAATTAACTAATATAATGCAAATCACATCTAAAAAGAAAATCTGACATGTATTCCTTCTCATAAGATGTTACATTTAAACTCCACATCAACTAACACACATTAAAATTCATCAAAATCGGTCCTCAACCACCCAGACAGTGAACCTTCACAAACATACCCCAAACACGACAAAACACCACTAACAAAACACAGCACAGTAAGGTCCTCACCAAAGAGAGTGGTGATCATGGCCGCAGTCTGGGGTTCGAGATAGTGTCTCGCTTGGGAGACCCTCAAAGCTCTGCAAAGTCACAGTGCCATCACCAGCGGCAGCATAGACTTTGGATATGTCTGTGGGGCAGAACTTCATGCCCCCAATAAAGTCACCAGCTCCTTTCTAATGAGCATTTAAACACAAACGGTCAAAAACAATACAGCTCAGCATCCAGATGGCTACAGAGAAACGACCCTGTTCAGATGTTCCAGACTGTTTTTGTAGGGGTGTCAGAAATTATTAATATTGATATCTAATTGGGATATATTGTTTCACAATACTGTAGCGATTTTCAAAAACAGTATATATTTTTGTTTATTAGTTTATATGTAAAAATTGGTGGCAGACAGTGGTTCATTTACGATGTGTTTAATCTCCAAACACTAGACAGCACAGCTGTACTTAGAGCCATTAGAGCCCACTGTACTATTTGGACTTTTTAAATATGTAGTGTGTTTTATCAAATCTATTTTTTAAGCAATCATACTATATTGCCTTGCCTACAGTATTGCAATATATCACAATATACTAAATTGTAACCCCTGTACCTCGATATGCATCTTATCAACACATTTTAGCCAATACACAGCTCTATTTCTTTGCAGACCAAGATTATTCCAACATCCAATATACTGGTGACCAACAGCAGAGAGAGGTGCAACAACTTCATACCAATCAGAAGACCTAAACCCATTTTTAGTGCAGCTTAAAAACTGACCAGTAAAAAGAAGATAGTGGCTATGTCAGTCTCATGAGCTGGGGAAACACTGCTGTGTGTTACACACCACACACTTTAGCACATTGTGCACAGTAAAACGTTCTGAAACCACATACAACTGGTCATAAAAGTGCTGACCTGCTGGCTTTTCAGCTTAAGGTTTACCTTAAAATAAAAAATGTGAGCAACCATAACTGCTAATAAAAAAACAGGCTTACTCCCAGGAGTTTGTCTGGGCAAAGACTTGGATAATTGATCCATTGAAATCCTGAAGGGATGTGGTACCCCCAATTGATGAGGTGAAGAGCTGATTGGTATTGAACTGGTTGAACTTCATGTCTGTTATTGAGTCTCCTGCACCCATCTACAGAAAACAGAGAGGAGAATCTGAATAGGTCTAAAAAAAAAAAAAGATATTCTTCACAACAACATTTTTTATTATGGTTAGGGCTGGACAATGACAATATTGTGATTTTCACATCACAATATGTTTCTTTATTCTGGTTGATGTAATAATTCCAATATTAATAGGAACAATGTAAAAATAACAGAAAAAACAGGTAAGAATGTCCATATTAGCTGTCAGTTCTACAAACTGTAATGGACATCAGTCATTGAGTAACAGGGGCTGTAAATAATGTATATTGAAATATCAGAAATGTATTTAAAAATCATTTACTAATTTTTTACCACAATGTTTACTGTCATGAATTATTGACCAACCCTAATTATATCATGATCAAAACATTACACTGGGTGCTTTTCCACTGCAGGGCTGAATGGTTCTGAAGAGGGTATTGGTCGTAGACACAGTTCAGCTCAAAACACTTACAAACAGTGATTAGTTAACCACACTTAGTTCAACAGAATCACTCAGTGGGTGGGCTTAAAGACTGATGCTAACACACTTTTAGTGATCTGGGTCGAGGCCCATAGCCGGCATACTATAGTAACACTGCGTTAGCAACGTGAGAAAAGCCTGATGATCAGTGTGCTTATGCTGCGGTAGTAACAGTAATGTTGTATGTGTCTGCTTGCAGGTATGATAATGCCATGATAAAGATGTTAGATGAGCCCTTTAGCCAGTGTTCTAATGCTGCAAAAGCAATGCTGAATAAGCAAAGCAGCAGCTGCAACAGTATGATGCGGCCCTGCAGAGGAAAAGCACTGCTGTAGAGTCTAAACTCTGAATCAAACCTGCAGTCACCAAATTTGCATAATGTATTTCTCATAAAAAATCAAAAATAAGAATGTTAAGTGTGCAATTTCTTTATCTACACTGAAGTATGTGGATGCGTCCCAATTCCCTACAAACAGATAATACAAAGTAGTTTTTGAGAATAAAGTATATAGTATTGATAAAAGTATTCTCAAATATTCCATGCTCAGAACCGTTTTTAAAGGTGTGGTAAAGATTGAGACTGTCCTACAATGGCAGCAGGAGAACAACACTTTATCACTTTTTGTTTGTACAGAATGGTTTGGTATTATGTGTAGTATGTGATTGGGACACAGACAAACAAAAATTTTTAATTATTCTACCCAGCCAACTTTGATTGGCAGTAAATCTAACATACCCCTTGTATGAAGGATTTCTTGTTCAAAATTTCATAGTCCCACAACATGATGTCTCCACCCTTAGAGCCCACTGCCACAGTGCTGGGATGACTGGGATGCCACTCCAGACATGTGACCCTCCGTTCAAAAGGGCTGGCTGTTCGGTGCAGTCTGAATGATTCCAGGGAGCGAATAAAAGGCTCTTGGAGACACTTAAAAACAGTGAAGAAAATAATGCATGGAAAAATTCATTAGCAGCAGACAGACAGACTGTTTATCAACACACTAACCATCTAAATGAGGGAGTCCAAGAGACTATACTGGGCTTTGTCAGATATAAGGTCACATTAAAAGACAGGGAGAACACCCTGCATTTGTTTGAAGGATGACTACTTTTGAGAGACACTCCACTGTCCATGTTTTCTACAGTAATTGGATATGACTGAATTAAGCAGGAACTGAGTAAAACAAATATACATAATCTTGTATTTCTGCATATCATTCTTAAAAATAATGATATGAAAATATAACAATGAGGAAAATCATCAAAATCACATGAAAAATACAACAGCACTATAAAAATTGACACAGCCATCACTTTCTGAGAATAGACAGAACACTGTAATTAGTTTTAGGCATGTGGTTGGTTACCTGTCGTAGTTGAGAGTGGATGCTCTGTCCTAAGGAGCTCTTGTAGATGTAATGAGGTATGCTTATCTGGCTGCATTTCTTCAGTCCTCCAGTCCACTTTACACTTGCCTGAATGTACACTATATGGGCAAAAGTATTTGGACTGTTTATATTCATTGTTGAAATTTAAGGCATTAAAATAAGAGTTTATCCTGCATCTGTTAGAGTCAGAGTAACTCTACTGTCTTAGGAAGACTTTTAGTTAGTGCAACACTGCTGCGAGAATCTGATTGCATCTAGCTATAATAAAATTAGTGGGGTCAGAATGTTTGATGATCAACACCTCATTCCCAAAGTACTGAATAAGGCAGCATAATTCCAGAGAACACAGTTTCACTGCTCAATTCCCCTCTACAACACACCTGGCATTAGGCATTGTGCCACTAGATTCATGTTAATCTGCTGACATGCTGTTGACAGGTGACATAACGGTGAGGTTCTAAATGTGTTTATCGCCATGCTGAAGGTACTCTGTGTTCATGCTGTAGTACTGCAGTCAGCAGTTTCATCTGTGTTTTGGATTACTGGGGCTAGCTTGTTGTAGTCAGTTTGTATTTATCAGTGTGGCTAACAGACGTTAATCCAAAGTAGATTCTGTGACATTCTTGTTCAGCTTGTCTGGAGAAGCCATTTCCTCACTTTACTTCTGTTTCTCCAGTTGTACTGCTTTAAATTCTCTAAAGGTTATAAAAGCATGTTAGTTTCTTGTACTTTCACTGTACTGCTCACAATAACTATACCGTAAACATGGCGCTTTGGTGTCATATAATACTAAGTAAACACACGTGACTGTCAATAAACTGATTGGCAATACCTTCTCCAATAGGGACTAGACATATTTGCACATCTGTATCAGCCATGACTCATGGGTGCAGCTTAAAGGGGCACTGAACTTCCTGATTTTTCCTGACTCCACCATCAGCTTAAATTTAAAGCTCCACTAGGTAGGATTGAGATTTTGTGCTCGTGGGCTCCCCCTACAGTTGCAGAGTGTAATAAATGTTTCAGGCGGATTAGTTTCTCTTTCTCGTTTTCTGGCTTTCACAGACATATTCGGTCTATTTCCAGCTTCTGCCAGCGTGTCTGTATGTTAGTTTGTAAAGAATGAACCAGTAGTCCTTGTAGAACTGTTAGAACTAAAGGTCGGAAAGCAGGTCGCAGTTCTCGCGAGCGTTGGTTGCAGCCGCCTTGGAAAACTTACAGAGTCTGGTTTGAGCTCAGAGGAGCCCGGCACAGACACGAGAGCACCGCTATTCCTCCTATTACACCTCAATTGAGCGCTGCAGTGAGTTTCAAGCTGTAATTTTACTTCTTTAAAAAGATCAAAAATCAAGGAAATCCTACCTAGTGGGGCTTTAAAAAAGGCTAAAAAGGGGGCACTGGGTGATGTATGGGTTTAGGGGTGGGGCAGGAGGGAGAGCTGATTGGCTGAGTTGCAGCTGCAGCAGTGTGAAGCAGATGGTTGGATGTCACCAGGGGGGCGGTATTATTGACTGACTGATCTGCATATTGTGAGTGTCTATGTAGGAAAGTACACGGAAACCTCATCCTCGCCTGTAGCCCAGTTGAACTTGAGAGGACACTGCAGAGGCAGAAATTACCACAGTAAAAGCGTTTTTTTAGAGGTTAGGAAATGCTTATAATAAGTAATAATTTTAAGTAGTGGTTAGTGATTAAGGGTTTAGTGCCTCTTTTACATAGCTAAATACATTTATTAGAAGGAAGGGGTGTCCACAAACATTTGGACATATTGTGTAAGTTAGTAAACTGGCTACTCCTGGCAGTTTTACATGCCTCGTCGTTTATAATAAAATCACTTTTCAGAATAAAACGTAAAGGAAATACCAGTGAACACGTTTCCACACCTGTGTTTGATCCAGCCCGTCCATCTTTCTTTGCTTTCAGCTTTTTGGAAAGCGTTTCAGAAACCTCAGCATTCTGTCGTTTTCTCGCGCCCTCCTCTTTCCTCTTCCCTCTCGCCATTGTACAGCAGTTTTCTGTCTGAAACATGTCGATACACAGTGACTATGATTACAGCTCATACACTAACACACAACTAGCCTGCAACTTCAGAAACACTGATGAGCTAGCAAGCTAACAAGGTGTAACGTTAGGTTACAGCGGCATTAGCAAGTAGCTAATGTTAAGATACTTTACCTACCTTTCACCGTGCGTCCACACCGAAAGCGACGCGAGCGACAAAGCAGCCGGAAGTCATTCATTTTCAATGAGAGCGAGCGACACTGGGCGACAGGCAGCGACGCGGCGCGACGCGATGCGAAGCGGGCGGTTTGAGCGACGCGAGAGAGTTGACCAGAACTTAACTTTATGCAAATGAGCAGCGACGCGCGGCGGCGACTACCAATCAGAAACAGATTCTCATATGTCCGGCCTGAAATCGCTGCTCTGATTTTCAGTTCCTACTGAAGATTTATTCCGCCAGCAAAACGGAAAGAACAGAACTGAACTGAGCTGATCTGAGGTAAAATACTCCACTTCACCAGCGGCTACCCCACTATAGTACTATCCTTACAGAATTACCTTATTTAATAGAAAACTATATATTAAACTGAGGAAATTATTTATAAATTAACAGAACGATTTATGACAACTAAGGGAATATTTTTTAAATTAACAGAACCTTTTATTGAAACAAAGGGAATTATTTATTAAAGTTAACATAATGATTTATTACAACTGAAGAAAGTAATTAATACATTTAACGTAACAATTTGTTCAAACTGAGGTATGGAATTTGAAACGATTTAGGTAAAATTGAGGGAATTATTCATTACATTTTACAGAAAGATTTATTCAAACTGAGGGAATTATTTATTAAATTAAGAGAAAGACTGTTTATTAAATCAAGAGGATGATTTAATATATTTAAGTAAACATATTAATTACAAGAATTTATTTTAGACATTAAGTTAACAATATTTGAAATTATGGACAAATTAAGAGAATGATTTACTACATTAAGGAAAATAATGTATTATATTTAAGTAAACCCATTTATTGTAATATGAAATAATTATGTTAAATAATTGTACTTAAAAATAGTTATAAAAGTTTTTAATGTTTAGGAACTGTGTAGAGAGGCTGAACCCTTGTTTCTGTATGTGCCGTATTTGGAAAACGCCCACCAGCGACAGCTCGTTCTGAGTGAGACACGCCCACAAGCGACTCATCGCCTGTTGGACAGGCGACACAGAGCGATTTTATCGCGTTCGGTGTGAACGTACAGTCAGACGTGTTTTCAGCAGTACAGAAAGCCCCACGCGCTGTTTATATCGATACACTCCGTTTATTTCTTCCACTGACCTTAAAGAGTATAAACAGCGCGAAGAGGGTCACACGTGTGTGGGCGTGACGTAACCCGCGGATTGTTTTGTAACGCTTGAGTGTGTGTGTGTTACAGATTATAAACACTAGATGGCGGTAGACTGGAAATCTGACACTGTATGCCAGTTCTCACATTTTTTTTGAGACCACTTAAAAAGAACGATTTTCTTTGATTTTACCAAATTGAAAACCTCTGGAATATAACCAAGAGGAAGATGGATGATCACAAGCCATCAAACCAAGCTGAACCGCTTGAATTTTTACACCAGCAGTGTGTAAGACTGTTGGAGAAGAACATGCCAAGATGCATTAAAAACCAGGGTTATTCCACCAAATATTGATTTCTGAACTTTTAAACCTTTATGAGTATGAACTTGTTTTCTTTGCATTATTTGAGGTCTTTCCAGCCATTTCTCATTTTCTGCAAATAAACGCTCTAAATGACAACATTTATTTAGAATTTGGTAGAAATGTTGTCCGTAGTTTATAGAATAAAACAACAATGTTCATTTTCATTTTTAAACATATACCTACAAATAGCAAACTCAGAGAAAATGTTTCAGAAACTGAAGTGGTAAAACACAAAATTAGGCCACAAACAAAGTTCAAACTACCATCATTACAAAAATACTAACAAAAAACAAACCTAAGAAAAACAAAGAAAAGGGATTGATATAAAAGCTTAAAAATATATTTGAAACTGCAAAGATCACCGCTTCACTTCATTTCCCAGGATCCCAAAGCACTACCACCAGAGCTGGTGGAATCTTCACATTTCCTACATTAAATACACTATACAAACACATTTACTGGCACACATGCTCATTTATTGTTTCTACCTAAGTAACTTTATCCCACTTTTGTTGAAGTCTTTACAGGGAAGGCTTTCTACTCAATTTTACACTAAAAAGAACAGAGGTACAATATAAGTACTTTTGGTACTTAAAGGTACACTCTTAATAATTGTACCCTCAAAGGTATAATATTGGTCTTTACAGGGTCAGGTGTGTTCCCTCTGAAGTACAAAGTCATTCCTAACAGCAATACGTACAGATTTGTACCATTTAACCATTTAGCCAATATATTTTAATTGCACATTTTTATTTGAAAGCTAGACAATTTTAGATCTTCAAGTTCTTGACTTCTGGATCTTCAAGTTCTTAATTGATTTATAATCTTTATAATCTTTACTGGTACAAAAACACATGGGTTCAAAAAAGGAAATTTACTGAAAGGTACTTGTACCTAAATATAAGGTACAGCCCCAGCGACAAGCTTTGTTCTCTTTTAAGTAGAAATATGTACTTATTTTTCTTAGTGTGTAGAGCATTTGCTGTAAGGATGAAGCTATATAAAACTATTTAACTACATCATAGACTGTACAGTCTATGATCTACATGCATCAATATGTGTCAAATTCCATTTGTTAGAAAAAAATAAGTGTATTATTTTCCCAGAATAATATCTGTTTCTCTACATACTGTTTTTTGACCAGATTTTCAGTTTCGGTACCAAAAAGCGTGTTAAACATTTAACAATAGAACCCATTCATATGAAATTCATATGCTTCACTTATCACTGTTCTACATGCATAACCATTATTGTCTTTACTAAACAGCCCTTGAAGAGGCCCTTTGTGTAGTCAGTCATACAGGAAACAAGCAACAAGCAAGCACTTTTTTCCCCACCTATATTTAGAAAAGTCCTAATTGCAGTGTTTCTCAAACCTGGTTCTCGAGGTCCACTGTGTTTCGCACATGACAGTGCTTTTCCAGCTGTAACACACCCACTGAGTGTGTAATGGGCTATTAATATTTCACTCACACACTCACACCTAAGGGGCAATTTCAATCAAGTTCCAATTAGCCTGAACGTGCCGTCTTTGGACTGTGGGAGGAAACCGGAGGAACCCGGAGGAAACCCACGCAGACACAGGGAGAACGTGCAAACTCCACACAGAAAGACCCGGGTTGCCCCAGCCGGGAATCGTCTTGCTGTGAGGCGGAAGTGCTACCCACTGCGCCACTGTGCCGCCCGTAGTGGTTCTAATGTAAACTTTTTTTTCTATGTCTGTATATCTATGTCTGGTAAAAGTTAAAAACAATTAAATAATAATAATAATGTAATAGTGATTTTAGCATATATATATATATATATATATATATATATATATATATATATATATATATATATATATATATATATATATATATATATATATATAATTTCTCCCTGAAATTATTTTTTGCAACTTGGGATGTCTGTACTGAGTGTACAAATTGTGTAAAACAAACCTCAAGTTTTACTGATAGTGGGAAAATAATGCAGTTAGTATCATTCTTCAAAACGGATTTTAAAAAATCAAAAATTGTATGTGAGAGAGGGACACATGTATCAGTTATGAATTATTAGCCAATCGCAGCCCCGGAGGGCGTGGCCTGCCTGGAAACGGGTGGGTAAATCTGGCTGGAGCAGTGAGGGGCTCCACAGCGGTGTTGGATACGGCGGTGCAAACATGAGCACGTCGACCAATCAGATTTCGCCCTGGGACGCGCAGCTGACAACGAAAACAAAGAAAGGCATGTTTTTCCCTCTAAAGCTGCTCGCTTCCCATGCATCGCCTGGTCAAGGCACTGGAGGAGCCGTCACTATTTAACACTTACTCACTGGACACACTTCACTTTCACCAGCATCTAGACTGTAAGTACACCCCAGCATATCTTCTGAAGTCACCCATACGTTAAAAACACAACTTTTTTAAAGTTACATATGGGCTAAGTAGCAGCTTTAATTTGGTAGTTCAGCCAGAATGCAGCAGTAGCTTGGTGTGAAGGAACGCGTTGCAAATTCCAGTCAGTGAAGATGTAGTTCAGATATAGTGTTTTATATATATATATATATATATATATATATATATATATATATATATATATATATATATATATATAAATCGTCTCTTGGCAAACATCCTGGTTTACATTCCAGTAAAGTTATAGATTAATCCAATGTATTCTGCTGTTGAAAGAGTAGGCCACTCCTTTACACAAAATTGTTACATTTTAAAACAATGTACCAAAAAAGGTTTTTATAATACAAACATTTAAAACCATAAAATAGTACTAGGTCCAGCAACACTTGCCTATCTAGCAAAACAAGAGAGACAAGAGTGAGTATACTGAGCTCAACACTCAGGGGCAGGAATAGCCTGTGAAAGAACAGAGACCATGTAGAGATAACAAGCAGAGAAGACTGTAAGTCAAGGAATAGATTAATATTCTGAAGTGACACCATTTACTACCTATTTGCCTCATGTTTTCTCGTCTAACTTCATTATCCATTTTGTGGTCAAACTGGTTTGTCTATGTTGCACTAACAAGATCCTATAATTAAGTCATAACAAACATACAAGGTAAATTTAGACTTTCTAACACCGGTTTGTTTAGTTTTAACATAATAAAATAACTAAAATTATTGAGTACTATATGTGCACACACAACATAAGCCTAAACCAAATAGAAATGGTTTGTTTATGACACAAAGCATGACAATATCATCATAGGAGTTCTATGATGAATTCTTCAAAGCTACTTCATAATTATTTGGTTAAAGATGTAAACAAAGTACTTTAGAGTGGTTTCACATGAAATGCTCCAATCTACAAAAACTGATTGACTAAAAACTGTTGACAATAGTAGTAATATGTAAATGATCCAAAGATCCCAAGAAGAACTACAAATTTCATAAGAATATTCTTAAATGCAGTTCTCTAAAAAGATCTTCTCTCTAAAAAAATATCTTTTGTTGAACAGTAATTTATTCTGCATTTCACAACAGTGTGAAATACTGGTGATACTAATGAAGTACTGAGAATGGAATTGGGTAATTCACCTTACAAAAAAGTTTAATAAAGTGAAAAATAAATATTTTCAGTAAACAAGAGCTAAAGATGAATGTTCTTTGTTTCTCATGTAGAAAATAAAAGTACTTATCATGATAACCAATTATTTAAAATTAGTATTTTTAGTAATCCTGCTATTTAAACTGATCAGTCTAATAGTGAGGCTATCATGAAGTATTTAAGAACACTTTATGTTCTAGAAGACTGTAAAATACTTTTAAAGAATAACAATTATTTATTTATTTATTTATTTTTAAGTCATAATTATGAAGCTAAATGAAAAATAAAATCTAAGAAGAATTTCTTTTTTGACACTTTTTAAAACCCATACATTTAAAGAATTAAAAAGTTCTTTACTCTGGCATGGTCACATAATAGAGTTCATTGCATAGAGGTAATGTAACATTAATCTCAAATAAAGTTGAAAGGCTTGAATTTTCCAAAATAATGCTGTAAAACAGAAAATAAAAAAACTGATAAATAAACATTTTGACTTGCCTTTTTTTACACCCCTAAATTTGACATATATTAAACCAGCTAGTGAAAGTCTTTTGTGGCCTATTCAACTCTGCCACTTTGGTAGAATATGGAAGCGAGTGGACACCTGGGCTAAGCTTTCACAGTCTTTTCAGGTAGCTGACCACAAATTGCACCAACATGATGTACAGCAAGTCTCAAGACTAATTATAAAAAAATAATGACAGTGTTTTTCTTACAGTGTTGAAAACAGAGCTTTGCTGTGAGGTATCACACTGAAATTAACCTGTCAATTAAACCAGAGGGAGAAGCAAAATAACAGGAGTGTACACTGACATGCCAAAAGTCATGGCATAGCAGTATGTAAACTGCTCGCTAATGAAGTGTTACCATAGGTGATGGCTTGGGAACACCCTGACCTGTATTAATTGTGAGATGTAATCTTGTGAGTAAAACAGAACACTGGTCAGCAGTATCATGGAAATGTGATGTGAATTATGGAAGTTGAAGGAAGGCCTGATATTGGGTGCTGTTTGAAACTGACATTCCATTTCTGAAGATGTCCAACTTTCCAAGAGCCACAGTGTCATGAGTGTACTGGGAAAATGTAATAGAAGGCATTACCACTCACAGTGGACAGCGCAGGTAAAGATTGACTGGTGGCTAGAATTGTGCAAACAGACAACTGACAGATTCTGGCAAAAATCATATCCACATTCAGTATTAAAAGCTCCACATGCATATCCCATAGGTCAGTGCAGCATGCTTTAGCTTTCATGGGACATTGAAAGGTCAAGGGACCTGATATTACATTGCATATTGCATTTTCCCCATTTTTTATGTAAAATTACTTTTTACACATATATGGATAAATGACTTCTTTAATAAAGGTTACAGTAATCAAAGCCACTACCTAAAATGGTTCTGAATTTTCTGCCTAAAGTGTCTCTGGCATTGCTTTTAAAATGTTAATATTGATTTAAGTTAATATAAATAAAATATACTTATAATTGTGAGGTTGATGTTAGTTCTGTAATTTTAGCTGGATATTCTTGTTTTCTGAATGAAAATGAAAATACTGCTTTAAATTAAGATAAAATTTTATATGGTGGTTAATGGAGTAAGAACACATTGCATGTTTGATATACCAGCGCAGTGCATATTTATGATGTAGTTTTTTAAATTGTAAAGGTGATTATGTAAAATTTACTGTTTTAATGCATGCACAAACCTTTATTTCCATGTGTGTGTATCAAATCAAATCAGCTCTGCAGTACATTGATTTTCTGTGTAGGTCAAAAGCATTAACGTTAGGTTTAACATTAACGTTTCTTATTGGTTTTACAAGGGTGTGTTTACATTGGCTGTGGCACAACTTACTGTGCCATAAAGCAATGCTTTCTTTATTTAATGGTAAGAAGTTTTGTTTGTCTGATTACAAGGTAGACAATCTGTCTATTAAGGCAGTAGTGTATTAAAATTGTATTAAAGTATTGATATGTTGATAATCTTGCAGCAATTAAAATCTATTTTTCTTCTTTGCCAGAACAGCTAGTTCACTAGGAAGGGAGTGTTACTAAAACGGAATGGCTAAGGGTCAGGTAAGGACTCACCTCTGAGTCTCATTATCAGGAACATTCTCTCCTGTCCTCTCTCCTCCCTGTAGGTGTGTCTGCTCAGAGGGACGTGGGGAGCACGTCGAAAGATCCAGGTAAAAAGAGAAGAAAAGTAAAAAGGACAGTGCAGATCAGTAGATGGCAGGTTCTCTCTGCTTCCAGGGTTTGTCTTGACGGCTGCTACCTTTTATCATGCTGAGTCTCATCAAACTGCCTCAAGTCTTAACCATCAACCAAGTGCCGAAAGTAAGTGCTGGTCTTTAAATGATTTACAGTGATGTATGACACTACACTCTGTACACTCTCTAAAAGAGTTACGATAGTTAGAGCAATGCCACAAACATCTCGTAGCTTCAGTGTTTAGCAACAAGCTAAACTGCGTATGCTTTTGTTTTCTACACAGGTCTTTCATGAAGATGGGATCATTTCAGGGTATCGATACCCCTACAGCTCAGCTCAAGACTGTGTTCTTAGTCTCTTCCAGCTTACTAATGAAACCCTTAACATTTGGACCCACTTTCTGCCCACATGGTATGACTACAGCACCTTGTTTTCTTAGACACTATGCAAACACAATTGGTGATATTAAGGCCACAAAAATGATTAAGGTCCTCTCCATATATTGTACGATGAGTTAATAATGTGATTATCATGATAGGCCTATATAGGATCTTCTTACATGTTCTTAGTTTCTTTTTTTACTATGTAAGAAGTAACTCTCCATCATTTGACTTGTGCTAGGTTTTTCCTATGGAAGCTGCTAATGGTGCTAGTAGAGGAGGAGTGGCAGGAAGACACATACTGCTGGCCTCTACTGGTCTTCCTGGTGTCCTGCTGTTTGTACCCACTGGCCTCCAGCTGTGCCCACACGTTCAGCACCATGTCTGAGCGTGCCAGGCATATCTGCTTTTTCTTTGACTATGGAGCGCTCAGCTTCTACAGCTTAGGTTATTAATTGAAGTCAATTAAATATAAGACTTTTAATGTTTTTTATGCCTAATATTCAGTTAAAAAAATATGTTGGAGAGCTGTTATTATGATTTTTATGTATTTGGGTTTGATTGTGCACCACTAGGTTCTGCTATCACCTATTCCTCTTATGTGTTTCCTGAGAAGTGGGTCAACAGCCCTTTCCATAAATACTACATTCCTGCTGCTACACTCAACTCTGTTATCTCCACCGGACTGGCCTGTTACTCAAGGTGACAGAGATTTTACGTTTAGTTCCTTGTTCTGAGGTGACCATGTCTACTTTTTCACTAACATGAACAATTACAGCCAAATACAGCCAGACACAATAATTAACATCCGCTGTGCTTTCCACAGTGAGTGGTAATGTCTTCTGTGGCAAATTCCAGGTACACATGTATACTATGGATCAAATAATGTTAAAGAATGTAATTTAAAATGTTTTAGGACTTTACATTTGCGTTTTAGGTTTAATTGTCACAGTAATTTCTAAATAACTATTTAGGAATTGTCTGTACCCAACCCCTTATGTCAGGAATTTCTTGAACTTGGATTTCTATTGGTCCATTAATTAAGACATTTGGACTCAAAGTAAAGGACAACTGTCAGATTCAAACTGATGTTAAAAAGTGAAAAATTATTCAGTTTAGATTTACTTTTTGTGTATGGCAACCGAACAGCTAAAAGGAAATTTCACTTGTTGATGATCTGAAAGGCATGGAATATTTACAAAGTTTCTTTTTTTAGGTCTACTGTGAAATCAGCTGCAAAACTAGGAAAGGGTCTGAGAATTGTTGCCTTTACTTTCCCATATCTCTTCGATAACATCCCTTTGTTTTATAGGGTGAGTTTTCTTACCACTCCTTACAATGAGTGCCATTGACATCTGTGTTTATAGATAAGATCATATTTTATTGTGCTTGTGTCACTAAACAAGCTTCAGTATGATTAACAAAAACACTGTTTAAATATTTAAATATTTCTTAAGCAAGAACATGTCCAAATGTTAGTGGACATATCTTTTAATGAATGTAATTAACTTAGAGGTGTCAAACAATTAAAAACATTGCTAAATTAAACCAGTAAATCATCCCCAGGCTCTGTAAACACCAGGATCTGGAAACGTGATTATTTATTTTTCAAAAACACAATGAAGTTTACAGATTAATTGTGTGCTAATGCTTTGACATTAACTGTACTAATTGGCCTCTCTAGATAAACATTATTCTATTGTGTAGGATAAAGGCATACAAAGCCTCCTAATATTGAGTTGTGGAGCAGTGGAACTGTGTATTCACAGCAATGGTCTGAAATCTAGTAGAAGGTCTTACCTGTGGAGACAATTAGCTTTGATTTAAAACGAGGACTAAAGAGGAGATGCTTTTTACCCTCTTAGCAGTTCTTGTAGACTTAGATTGACAAGTCAAGACAACTGTGTACCTTTGCTTTTCTGTGATTTTTAGATGTTTATGTGTACTGGTGAGGGCTGCACAGTCAATGATGCCACTGCTGTCCACTACCAGCACACTGCACTGGCCCTCCTCACTGGCTTTCTCTTTGCTACGCATCTGCCTGAACGCCTGGCACCTGGCAGCTTTGACTATATAGGTGTGTTGTGTAATGCTTAGATGTCTGCAGTTTTGGCTTTTTACATTTTTAGTGAATGTACACGGTAACAGGTGGTGTTGTCCATTAATTTGTGATGTGTGTCTTTCCCCTACCCCCTGTTCTCCACAGGGCACAGCCACCAGCTCTTTCATGTGTTTGCTATCATTGGCACATATTTCCAGCTGACTGCAATTGAGCTAGACATGACCCTGCGGAAGCGGTGGCTTCAGGCTCATTCACAGCCGATTACCTTTACCAACACAGTGGGTGCAGCGATTCTTTGCGTGGCCTCCAGTGTCTGTATAATCAGCATCTTCAGCCGGACACTTTTCTCCACCAGACATAAGAAGAATGATGATTTGAAAAGGTCACATTTTAGTGTAGCCTCTGACTCATGGTAACCAAAGGGTGTTTTATTTTAAGCCAGGAGAGATTATGATAAAAGAATGGCTTGTGCTGATATGAAATGTGAAGCTGACTGGATTGGCTGTACTAATTCTCTTTTAAAAGTTTGTTCATTTAGTTGTATTCTTTTCTCTCACAAAAGTGGTTTATTGACTAAAACTAGTTCTCAGTGCCTTTTATCAGGATGCATTCAGAATATGTGCCTTATGTTTCTGTTGTATTTTATCTATTTGTTTGTGTGTTTAACCTCACCTTGAAAACAAGGATCTCACATATGCACACTGATGACTAAGATTTTATTATTATTTTTTTCAAAAGTTATGTAAAAGTGTTTGTTTTGGTCGACTGTATTTATAACTGTGCACTGTTGTCTATTTATAATGAATAAACTATTGATTTTGGATTGTTTTCTACTTATGTCTTGGAATAGGAATGAACAGTATACAATTTTATTATGATTATTATTATTTTTATTCATAATGACATTTATAAAAAATCACATTTAATTATATAAAAAATCTGCTCAACAGGTTAACTAATACAGAAATGTAAATGTTTAGAAAAGCACAAGCAAGAGGGTGTACAGTTACACATTCAGTGTAACTGTAGTTCATGTTTTATAGATTTGTATTTGTTTGTTGAATTGTTTTAAAGAAAGCTGGATTAATGCAGTATATTTCACTTGAGAATTTACATGTATGTATAATGTACAGCTTATAATATATAATTGTGATTGTCCAAAAGACCGAACAATACACAATTCCATTTGTGTAGTGTTGTGTATAGTATTTGTGCGTATGTTTGAAAAGTATCTATAACAGCTATGAATTGTGTTGTAACAAATACAAATAGATTTCATTAATATGATACATAATGTTTTTTTTTTTTTTTACAAAATTGACTTTTATGCCTAAATAATTTGCTCATTATGCTGGCCATCTGTGGTAAAATTGCCTACACCCTCAGTTTGTAAGATAATTTGATTCAACACCTTAATGATAATGGTCTATGTCAAGAGTATGACTAAAGCTAAAAAAATACTTGTGCAATTGTAATTGTAAAGCTTTCCAAGACAGAGCTACCTTCACTAAATTAATTTCTACGGGACTCATTCCTAATTGGTAAGTGATGGGATTTGTACTA
Source organism: Astyanax mexicanus (assembly GCF_023375975.1). Classification (NCBI taxonomy): domain Eukaryota; kingdom Metazoa; phylum Chordata; class Actinopteri; order Characiformes; family Acestrorhamphidae; genus Astyanax; species Astyanax mexicanus. Next base: position 24,634,901 of record NC_064416.1, on the reverse strand, counting down.
GAATATATTATACTTCATATTAATAAAGGCTATTTGCTATAGATATTGCATAGATATTTAGTATTACGTTTTATAGATTTATTTTGTCTGCAGTCAGCAAAATAGCTTAGACCATTAAGCTAGCTAGAAAAGTTCTACAGTTTGTGGCTGTTAAAATGTAACTGTTTTTGTTATCTGTATTTTCAGAATGTTGAATAAGGATTGTTTCTGGATGGTTCTACTGCTCAACTGTATGATAAACTATCCTCTTAGTTGATTTTTTTCGTTATAATTTAAGATTCAAATGTGCATATTAAAAAAGTGAAAGAAAAACTTAAATAATATTGATTGTTTTTAATGCCTTCTTATTACTTAAATATTCTACAAGCAGAATGTAATGTTTTAAATCTTTTAAATTTTTTATCAAATTCGGTTTTGAGAAACCATTTCATGCTGTGAATATGAAATTTCCCTAATATCACAAACTATTGTATATACTGTATAGAGTTAATTTTCTTGGTTCCAAATAATCACCTCTAAAATAAAATGCATCAAATATTCTATAAAATTTTCTATAATATTCAAATATTTTATTTTTTACACTTTTTAAATGAGTGTTAAAAAATTTAAATATGAGTTAGGAGATTATTTTAGGAAACTGTGGATAATATTCTTCTTCCTCTTAATATTATTATTATTATTATTATTATTAGTAGTAGTAGTAGTAGTAGTATTTATTTATTATTTATTATTATGTGTTTATTTATTATTATTTTTTTTATTATTATTATTATTATTATTATTATTTTTTTTTTTTTTTATTATTATTTTTATTATTATAATATTTCTAATGTTGTTGTTGTTGTGGAAGTTACGTTCCCAGCGTTAGGCGGGACATCCGGTAGCGCGAGGCGCTGGTTCTGCGCTGTGATTGGTGGATTTGAAAACTCAGGCGGAGGGAAGATTCGAACTGTGTGTCAGTGAGGAGAGCGGAGCGGCGGAGCGGCTCACAGTTAAATAAAAACAGCGCAGGATGATCCGGCCGACGTGAGTATCTACAGTGTCTCTGTCACAGTCTGAGTTTTACTGTATAAACCTGTCCGGAAAGTCTGTTTTATTTTAGACGGCTAGTAACACTGTTCTCCTACAACTCCAGCGTATCTTAACCGGCTGACTATCGCTAACTGACTAACCCGCGTCCTCCCCGTTGTGTCGCCAGTTAATTGGTTAGCTTAACTCGAAAAACTTTAACTACTAGCGTTAGTTTATAGTGCGCAGATAACTTAACATTTTATAATGTAAAATGGATTAGTAAGTCAGGAGGTTTAACCGAGTTGTAAGTTGTGGTTATTAATATGACATCGCGTTGCTTAAAACCACAAATGTCTAGCAAGTTATCCGTTAGCTAGCTAGCTTAGCTTCGCTGTTTTAATCTTGTCTTGCTATCCATCATAACATTTATTTAACGTAGCTAGTTAGCTAACCTAGCTCACAGTTAACTGGCTCATCTGTTTATACTGATAATCTGTTTAATAAATAACGTTACACTGTCTAATTTAACCTAACATTTTAACGTTAACGTTACCTGGTGTTTTAATGTAGCTAGCCTAGCTAACGTTACCCCTCCAAATACCTAGCTAACCTAGGTGTCCAAACGTTTGTGGCACTCCTAAGGAATGCATTCATATAAGTTACACCTATTTCTGACACCTATGTGTAAATTCACACACAGAGAAGTATTGTATTGAAGGGGAAAGCCTTTCCTGGACATTAGGGATTGTTAACTACTCCACCAAATATTTTTAGTTTTTTTTTAAGTAATAAAAGAGCAGGTGTCTCAACATTTGTCATTTTACTTGTTGCTACTTATTAACTTAACTTGTTTAATTCAGTAATTTGCCATTTTCAAAGAGGTCTTTCACCATGTTTATACCTTTGGAGCTCCAATCGACACTATGTAATGGTTTCTTATTTAATGTAAATAAAGGATTATACCATAGACCTGAGCTTGAAAAAAGTTTGTTTCGTATTTCAAAAATATTGCATAAAGCTTTAAAAATTCGGTTGGCATTTGAAAAAAAGATGTTTTGTTTTAAAGAAGGTGCAGGGCCATGAAGAAAAATCTCCTTCAATGAAAAAGGTTGGGCCAATTCCTCCTCTAACTTAAGTAAAGTCGAAATTTACGCAGTTTAAAAGAAAAAATTAAAATAGGCACCTCTGATTCATATATATTTTTACATCTAAAGAAAACAATTGATCAAATTTATACAAATACTACTTTTAAACCTTCCTCACTTGAAACTGCTTTGTTTGATTTTGAAAATCGTAATAAAATTGTATCCAAATTATATATGAAAATTAGAGATTATCATTGCCCAATCTTTAAAACATCACATAGCAAACTTAGAAATGTATGGAATACTGACATTAATGAAGTCTTGGATGATAATTCCTGGAATTTAGTATGGAGCAACAAAAAATGTTCAACTCCTAGTATGAAGCTAAGATCTATTCAAATGAAAATATTACATAGAATACATTACACTCCTCAGAAATTACATGATTACAGACTTCATGTTTCAAATCTGTGCTGGAGATGTAAAAGAGAAGAAGGGTCACTTATCCATATGTTCTGGTCTTGCCCATGTGTATTACCTTTTTGGAAAAGTATTGTTGAACATTTATCTAAAATCACAAATGTTAAAATATCACTTTCTCCAAGACTAATTATATTAGGTGACACCTCTGTATGTAAACTTAGCAAAGTAACTTAGTAGCTAAAATGATTTTATCTTCTGCATTAATAGGCAAAAAAAGTAAAACTATTTTACTTTCATGGAAAGAGACACAGCCACCTTCTTTAACTATATGGAAAAACTTTTTAATGGAAAACATTTTGATGGAACGGGTGTCCTATTCTTTTAACCCAAAATATAAACTATACTATGGAATGTGGGACAAGGCAGCAGAGTATTTAAACTCGATTGACTTATAGCTATGCAACATTTCTTATACTTCTGTATTGATTGCTTTATTTTATAGAATCTTTTTAGTGCTTATAACACTGGTGCTTATTCTTTTTTTGTGTGCTATTAGCAAATCTTTTCGTTTGTTTGTTTGTTAGTTTGTTTGTTGAGATTGATTAATGTGCTATTTTCCTGTACATTGTAATTACTTTAAAACCAATAAAACATTAAATAACAAAAACAAAAAAAAAACTTAACTTGTTTAATTCATAATATGGGATTTACTTCCACTTTTAGACCTGTCAACAGGTTTACTTTTGAATTGAAAAATAAACAAAGTAAAATGTGCCACCGCCTGCTTGCTTCAGCCAACAGAGCATGTACCTTTTGGTTCAGGTCAATTAACATTATCTGTTCTCTATAGTTAACGTTACCTGCTTTCTATATACCGCATTTTATATTACAGAAAGGGTAAGACCCCTCGCCGACCAGCTCCTAAAAAGCCAACAAACAACCAGAAAGATCCGGTTGGGGTATGTTTGATGTTAATTTTTGCCTTTTAGTATGTTTATTGCATGATCTTTGGTAATCAGCTCATTAATCTTGGTGTGCTCCTGTCACATTACTGGAAATGGTGATTACAGTGTGTAACCTTTGTGTGTGTGCTTGGGAAGGTGTACTGTCGAGTACGTCCACTAGGTGCAGATGACGAAGAATGCTGTGTTGAGGTGATCAGCAGTACTACCATCCAGCTGCATGCCCCTGATGGACTCAAAGCCAACAGGAATGGGGAATTTAAAGAGGTTAGATGGTTTTGTTTATATCTTCCACAGCATGAATAAAAATAAAAATTAGTAACTAGATTAGTATTACATTATAAAAAGAATATTGCGTTTACTACAGTTAAACAGTGCTTCAGACTTAATTAATTCAATATTAGTTCTTTAGATGAGGCGAAATTATTAAGTTTAATTTATATTGTTTTTTTTTTGTTTTTTTTTTTAAACTGAACATTTTGTTCAGAAAACTGGCATTTTGTGTGTTATAGTTGCATACAGTAAACATGTTGAAGTCAGTGTGACCTCCGCTGATTGAGTTTATCTTTATTGTTACTTTGCAGACTCAATATTCCTTCAAGAAAGTTTTTGGAATTAAAACCACACAGCGGGAATTGTTTGAAGATGTTGCCAAACCTCTTGTGGATGACCTTATTCACTGTAAAAATGGTAAACTTGGACTTTTTGCTTGATTTCGATTTTTCAGCATGGTTTATTTTTCTAACATATGTAAGACAATATATTTGTTTATTTAAAACAGGTCTTCTCTTCACCTATGGTGTTACTGGCAGTGGAAAAACCCACACAATGACTGGTTCCCCGGGCCAGGGTGGCCTCCTGCCTCGCTCACTAGACATGATCTTCAACAGTATTGGTCCTTATCAGGCCAAGAGATTTGTAAGTTGCTTTTAGTGTGATGTGTTCAAGTGAAATTATGTGTACTGTAGTCTTGTTTTTGATTCTCTCTCTGAAAATCTGCAGGTTTTTAAACCAGATGAAAAGAACGGCATGGAGGTGCAAAATCAAGTAGATGCTCTTTTGGAGCGACAAAAGCGAGAGAGCCAACAGTCTGTACCGAAGACACCATCCTCAAGGTACGGTAAAGATCCACTGTATAAAAAGTGTGTTTATTTGTATTTTATTGAAGGTGCGATAAACATATTCTTTGTTTTGCAGGCAAAAAGTAGACCCTGAATTTGCCGATATGATCAGCCCAGAAGATGCTTGTAAATGTGAAGGGGTGGATGAAGACAGCAGCTATAGTGTGTTTGTCTCTTACATTGAGATATACAATAACTACATCTATGATCTCTTGGAGGAGGCTCCCTTTGACCCAATAAAGCCAAAGTAAGCCAATTTGTTGTAATGGTGTATTATCTGATGGTTTTGCTAAAAGTTTATTTTGTCTGCTTTTGTTTTGTGTGCACAGAAATCATTCTTTGGGGGGGGGGGATGGGCAGGAATATATTATTTGCAGATTATGATAGTTGTGGCCATAAGTGTTGCCTAATCTTGTAATTTAGCTTAGATAATGTTTCTGTTCCTTTGCTAGGTGGAATGGTGGAGGAACACCTTTGCGAACCAACACTGAGTTCATGTACGTGACCAGTGGATAACACTTACAGATAGACAGCATTTGCTGATGCAGTGTCTTTGTTAAATGCAGTGTTGTCTAAGTCTTGTATGTGCTTTTAGAGAAGGCTGGCCTTCTAGAGAATGCTTTACCGCTTTGTCTGACTGTCTGCGTGTTTCTTGTGCTTGTGGCTGCACCAGATAGCAATCTCCCATTGCAGCACTGCCCTGTTATTCTTACTTTAATCCTCGCTTCATCCTTGCTTCCTCAACAAAGTCATGTTAAGAGATTCTTTTTCTTTTATTAGAGCACCACAATCCAAAATTCTGCGCGAAGACCAGAACCACAACATGTATGTTGCTGGGTGTACTGAGCTTGAAGTCAAGTCAACAGAGGAGGCATTTGAAGTCTTTTGGAGGGGTGAGTTGAAATGTCTGGACCTTGACAACAAGATCATTTGTTTATTGGTATATGTATTTTAATGTTATTTAATCATTACTAGGTCAAAAGAAGCGCAGGATTGCGAACACGCAGTTGAATCGGGAGAGCAGCAGATCACACAGTGTTTTCATCATCAAGTTGGCACAAGCACCATTGGATGCAGATGGAGACAATGTTCTTCAGGTGAATAGAAAAGCTATACACATATACCAGCAGACAGAATATGTGGTGTCTTTTCCAGTTTTGTGTTAGCTTTGCTTCTCTTTTTTAATATAGGATAAAAATCAGGTGAATGTAAGCCAGCTCTGTTTGGTAGATCTGGCTGGCAGTGAACGCACCAGCAGAACCCGAGCAGAGGGCAGCCGTCTCCGAGAAGCAGGTTAGCTACATCTGCAGCAATCCTTATGTATTTAGTTTTTGCTTCAAATGCTTTACTGAATTAATATATCTCTGTACAGGCAACATCAATCAGTCTCTTATGACTCTCAGAACATGTATTGAAGTTTTGCGAGAGAATCAGATGTGTGGCACAAACAAGGTATGTGAGACACTCTCAGGCTCCCTCTTCCTTTTATCTTTAGTCAACCACATGGGTTGGTATGACGTATGATTTTTTTTATTTTTTTTTTATCCTTTTTTAGATGGTGCCATATCGAGACTCTAAAGTGACCCATCTGTTTAAAAACTATTTTGATGGTGAAGGCAAGGTCAGGATGGTGGTCTGTGTCAACCCTAAAGCAGACGACTATGAAGAAACAATGGTAAGGCAGTGTTTAAATAATGAGTGTGCAATGTTTTTATGAATTGTAATATCTTGCTTCTATAACAATTGAGTGTGTGTTGGTAGCTGGTGATGCGGTTTGCTGAGATGACTCAGGAGGTTGAGGTGGCCCGGCCTGTTGACCGGCCCATCTGTGGGTTCGCAGCAGGCCGCAGACAAAGGAACCAGGCCTTCAAAGAGGAGCTGTCGCGGCGGCTAGAGGAACGCGGAGGTCCAGTAGATGGAGGTATTGCTCCACAGAAGAAAATTGCACTATATGCCGCAAGCTATCTAGTGGCAATTTGGACTGTCCATCAATTTAATGTGTGTATATGTTCCTTCCAGAACCTCCATCAACCTTGAGCCAGCTTCAGAACTTGCCTCCAGTGCCGTCTTGTGAGATCTCTGACCCATCTGATGACCTTACGTTACCTAGGGTAATTGAATGCATGGAGAAGAGGATGAAGATGCGGCAGATGTTTACTGAAGAGTACAACAAAGCTGGTATGATTTTCTTGGCAGTTTCCATTTGGAGATGGAGTTTAAAGTTGCAGCTGCAGATTCTTAATTTCCTTCTGTTTGCTTGCAGCCAACATGCTAAAGTCTATGCTTCAAGATCTGGATGGAAAACTCCTCTCCAAAGAGAACTTTTTACATGAGCAGCGAGGTAAACTTGGTGAGAAAGACAAAATGATCCAGAACCAGAAAAACGAAATTGATCGTTTAGAGAAGAAATCCAAGATGCTGGAGTATAAGGTAATTTTGGGATCTCAGACTACTAATGCTATCCTATATTATAAAGGCGGGAGTGTGGCTGATTTTTGCTTGATTTGTTTCCAGATTGACATCCTGCAGAAAACCACAAACATCTATGAGGAGGACAAGCGTTCACTACAGCAAGAGTTGGATAGCAGAGAGCATAGGCTACAGCGTGAACTTTCGGAGAAAAAGCGTATGGAGGCACGCTTGCATGGCATGGTCTCCGATGAGAAGCTCAGGTGGCAGAAGGAGTGTGTGAGTAACTTCATTGCACATGATATACATGTGTATCAGGAATATATTTGGATAATGCCAAGACATATAACATGACAGTGTAAATGCACGCAAGACTCATTTAAAAACAATACGAATCCAATCACTCCAGCCAGTGTCAAATTTATGTTAATTAAATAAAATGCATACATTTTAACATAGCAGTCAAGTGCTAACCGCTCTGCTCTTTTGTTATCTAATTTCACTTTGAGAGCTGATCTTAATACCGCAATGTGCATTCATATTATAAAGATGTAGAAGCAGATGCCTGTCTGTTGATATCAAACTTTGTTTATTTTTTACTTTTTTTGTTTCAGTCAACGTAGCCAATGTGCTGATTTTTATTTAATTTTATTATCATTATTATTATTAATATATATTTTTTTGCTTAAAGCAGATTATTTGCCCATATTTGATTTTGATCTAATTGTAATCCAGCATGTTTACCTATATATAGGTAATTATTATGAATCTGGGAAAAGGTGTGAACTCAGTTCTATTGCCAGTGCTGACAGATTGGTCCCCACAGCATTGGGGTCTGGAATGCCAACAGGCATGGTTTAAAGTTTGCTCTGTGTTTATTATGTAGGAGAGGCGAGTCAATGCCAAGGAACTGGAGATGCAGAACAAGCTGTGGGTAAAGGATGAGAAGCTGAAGCAGCTCAAAGCTATCGTGACAGAGACCAAGACTGACAGCCGGCCAGAAAAACCTCAGAGGCCTTCCCGAGAGAAGGACCGAGTGCCCGCCAAGAGATCTGCCTCTCCCTCGCCAGTCCCTGTACGTCTACCTGAATTTAATTTCTAATTTGCTGATATTCAGCTATTCTCAGGCTCTATTCTATGTAATTATTGCTCTTGCATGATTGTGTGTGTAAACACAAAACCTTCTGTACATAATGTTGGTGGACAAGATACTGATTCACATGCTTATTGTTTGTTTTTAACACTTTTTCTGTACAACAAATTGTGTGTGTGTGCACTAATTGATGTGTATAATCTCCTTACATTGCTTAATGGCATCCTCTCTTCTGCCAGACCCCTGTGTACACTCCATCCAAGGTGTTCAGACCAGCTCCCCTTTCCCCCACCACCAGCAGTGTGTCTGTGGCCTCCTGCATTTCTGAATGGGAGCAGCGGGTGCCACAGGCTGATAGGCAGGGCAGCCCATCCCCTCCCCAAAATAGGAGTAGAGCTCAGGGCCTTCCTAACAGTCTTAGCAGGAGAAGAGGCAGGTGCTGGGCCAAAGACTGTGAGGTACCTGATCAGCCAGGAGACCTAGAGGAGAATAGTTACAGGGTCAGTGGCATATCTCGCTGTAGCTGTAGGTAGAGGTCATGAGGCTACTAACATAAACTGCATTTGCATAACACAGTTTTTAAAGATGTTGCTTGAATGTCTGCACTTCGTATAGAGATGTTTATTTAAATGGCTGCTAATTTTAGTTCCTATGTTTTTATATCCTGTTCTGCACTTTAGACAAATAAACTGAGGACAAATAAATTGGTAAATGTGATCTATTTTGCCTCAGTACTTTTTATTTCCTTGCATCCTTATCTTTATTTGTAACCATGGAGTTACTAGGGGGAAAAAATATTTAAAGCATAGAAATTAGTACAAAGCTACACATGCTGGTTTTGTGGGTAGCTAGCTTGCTCTTAATCATTAGGTTGTAACAGCTTACCATGTCTTGTCTCTGCTTCAGTAGATTAGTTCTACTAACCCACTAATGCTAGATATAACCAGCATCCCCCGGCACATATCCCCTCTTCTGATTCAAGTGCAAGTGTTTTGACTGTACATGTTTTTTGGTTGTACAGACTACGCAGCCAGTTCGACCTATGCACAGGCGCTCACACTCTGCAGGTGCCGAGAGGTGGGTGGATCATAAACCGTCCACTAATGTGGAGCTGGACACTGTCATGCAGCCCAATGTGCCAAAAGCCATCAAGGTGACTGCCCCCAGCGAGAAAGCCCTTTCCAAGTGTGACAAGTACATGCTGACACACCAGGAAGTGGCCTCTGATGGAGAGATTCAGACCAAACTTATCAAGGTGGGCAATTTTAGATGATCTCTGCACTGGGCTAGCAAGCATGAATTTGACCTTATCATTGGCTCATCAAGGACTTTGGCTACTGACATGTTTGTTTTTCAGGGTGACGTGATTAAAACAAGAGGTGGAGGACAAGCGGTTCAGTTCACCGATATTGAAACACTAAAACAAGAAACTCCTGTTGCTCCAAGGTAGGTTAAACTTTCATTGTTTAATATCTAAATAAATGGCTCACTTACGTTTTGCATTGAACTAACTAACTGTAAATTTGTGTTTTGCTTAAAGTCGTAAGAGGAGGTCATCAGAGACTGGACCGAACCAGGATGATAAAGATGGAGATTGGACTGATGTGGAGACAAGGGTAAGGGTCCTTATAAATATATAGCAATATATTCAGTGTTTAATGGAGATTTACCACACGCATTAATAGTCAGTTATTACTTCATACAAAATCGTTGCATATTTGTTAGTTAACTGCTCGGATGTCTTTTGTCATTCTCACAAATTGTGGTGTTTATTATTGCTTATATCTGTAAACAGTAATCCTACAGTATTACTGTTTCTCAAAACAGTTTCTCAAAAGCTTCTTAGTACAAAGATGTTTCATATAATCTTGAGTGATCATCACATTTGAGCAATCTCTTAATGTTAAGATGTTTTTAACTGCTCTACAGATTGTTTGGGACCAATTAAAAATGGTCTGTACCAAGTACCAAGATTTGTAACCAAATTAAATAGGCATGTGTGAAAACACAAAACATTTATTAAAATTGTTGACCATACAGTATTATTGTTAGGAACCTATGCTTACATTAATTAGTTAGCATGTCTGTTTTGCTTTGCTGTGGATGGTGCTGTTAGCTGCTATCAATTTTCCTGGCAGTTGAACTCCATTCTGACTTACTCAAGCCATGTCTTTGTCTCTGGCCCGTTTAGTGCTCAGTGGCAGTGGAGATGAGGGCTGGCTCAAACTTAGGGCCTGGTTATCAGCACCATGGATATCCAAAGTAAGTTCTGTTGCAAACACATTAATATCCTGTTTTGAGTTCATTCTCACGAGCAAGAGCGACACTGAAACATGTTTTAATACAAATGTTGAATTTGTCTTTCAGACGCAGAAAGCCCTAAGAGCTGTCCTTGCTGTCAAGAGTCCTTTCCTCTTGAAATCTCTCATCACTGAGTGCAATACTTATCCTATTTAACTTTTTAAGAATGCTTTTTTATATAAAATACCTCTTTTTATATATGTAAAAGCCAGTATATAATTCACCAAAGTGAAATGTTTTCTTATGCATTTTCTACTCCAGTGTTACTGTCGTAAAAGTCGGGGCATAGGTTAATCATGACATTGGGGTGGTTTTAAGGTGAAAATGTTATGGTGAATGCTTTTTTTTCTCTGCTGTCTTTCAAGTATGTAATACTTTTTCTTAATTTTCTCTTTGTTTGACATTAATGCTTTCACTCAAGTAGGGTAATCAAAGCATTTGCCAGTCATGATTGTGCTGTAGATATAAGGGCCCCAGTAATGGGTATAACCCTGAATGTAGTTGTTAGAAGAAGCACTGGTCTCACTTGTGTATTTAAACACCACATCACACACAGTACACCAAACTGTTAATAAACAGCATTTGGCGACATTTCTTGCTTTTAATGGTCTTTGTTTACATGTTCATTGTTTCAGCTGTTCATTTAACTGGCTGTTATTTCCCTCCATGGGATGAACAGCAGATGGCAGCAGTGCTTCAATTAAATCAGCTTTATCAAGAAAGGAATGCAATACACATGTATGTAGAGGAGACAACAACACTGGAGCGTGACAGCAGATGCTTCAATGTAAATTACAGGGTGATTACTATGTTTAATGACATGTTTTTCTTGCAAGTTGTGATTCAGATCATTTATACAATATGGCATGTCTGTTAAAGTACTATATTGCCAGTTCTACAAACGGACAGGGATTGTTATGAATGATACATTTCTTAATCAAGGATCATGAATATATGAAACTATATGAACCTGCCATATGAATGGAGATACTAGTTGATGTTTTTCAATGTTGGGCATTACACATTTACTTTGGGTCATATTTTTAATATTTAGAATCTATTGAAACATCCACATAGGGATAGAGAGGGGGAGAGCACCATTTAAAACCATTTATCTCAACGACTGAAAACACTGTTCAGCATTTAAAAAATATGTAAAAATGAACAATCAACATTAAATTCTACTTTTCACATAGGCCAAACACTTTTGCACAGTAATATATGCTCAGAATCTTGAACATTGTTTCAAGGTACAGTTGGCACTTTGTTTTTGGGTTTAATGAGCGCTTTTCCTGTTACAAAGCTAACTTTATATGAACTGTAGATCAGATTTATTAAGTAGTAATCCTACTTAGCATCAGGCCAAGCCATTAATAAATGAGTTTTTGTTTGGCTCACGCCCTCCAATCAACACAACTCTGAAAGTATGCAAATAAAATAAAAGGTTAAATCTGTTGTCTGGATTATCCGGGAGTTATTGCTTTATGAATGCATCAAATCCAGCTTAGCCTTGGCAAAATACAGCCTGTGCTACATTTCACATAACAGTCTTAAATGTGCAACAAAAGGGGTATTGTTGAAATCAGCTAGTGTGTAACTGCTTTAGTGACAGTTCAGTCACTGGAGGCAAGATAACAGCTTTGTATCAATGTAGTGATGTGCTCCACTTTATTTTATCTTCATATGGTTTGTATTTACCTGTAGGGAGCATTTTTATGATGAAACTAGATGTTTTTTTTTCTTTATGCTGTGTTTATGCTCAGTTAAAGGAACAATTGTCAATTTTCTCTTCTTTTCCTACTAATACAAGTGTTCTAAATATGTAGAACTTAAAAATAGAAATTTCAGCAATTACTTCAGGACTCTCTTTTATTACGGCCTGGTCTAGTTCAGCCCGCAACATAAATAAAAAGAGACCCCCGTGCCCTCCTGGTCCCCCAACCTCACATATTTGTCAAAAAGTTTTATTTATTTAATACATTGTAAACCATGCAAAAAAACTAAGACTATCTAACTAAAAGTAACTTACCCAATGAAGAAAAGTAAATACAAATCTCCCGCCTAACTCCCTAACTAAACAAACCAGGAGAAAAAGAAAAAAAACATATTTGCTATCTACTGAAAAAACTTTCAGGGAGCTTTTTCTCCCCACTGAGAGAACAGAACAACATTGACAATATTTACACCAAAGCACAGGTTTTTACCATTAGCTTAGTTCTAACACTTCAACGGGCTGCAATCTCTGCAATGACCATGCGGCAGGGAACCAGAAACACACAGGGCAGCCATGTTGGAAACCAAGCACACCCAGCACTTCCTGTTCCTTTTATGGCTGGTTTCCCCTGATGGTGACCAATCTGCACTTTGGCTGTCCACACTGCTCAATAGAAAGTTTGAACTTCCAGCTCTTGGTAGTGCAGACACAGCAACAACTTTACTCATGTGTACACAGTATCGGGGATGTGTGAGAAATATGTTTACCCCTGACCTCTTGTCAGTGTTTATAAGACACATTACTCCACCCAATCTCTGTCTGTTGGGCTAATACAACATGGAAGAAGCCAGTAACCAAAAAATAATACTGGCAAACAGTGTTGGGAAGTAACGGATTACATGTAACGGCGTTACGTAATCAGATTACAAATTATAAGTAACTGTAATCCGTTACAGTTACTGCGTCAGTAAGTGGTAATCAGATTACAGTTACTCTGCTAAAATAAAAGGGTTACATTGCGGTACTTTCCTATTTTTGCTCTTCCAATCCAACACTGACAAAACGCAAATAACATTTTGCGGTGAATACGCTCTGATATGACAGGGAACTCTCTGTCCCTCCTCCCGTCTCGCTGCACACACACACACACAGGGAGGAGGGGCAGCGTCTCACAGCGGCTCCGCTCACACAACGAGACGAAATTAACTGACATTTTGGTCAACGAATAAAAACGAGACGAAAATGTTTGGCAGGGACGAAATCCAATCAGAACTGATTTGGGTCTGTGAAAGGTAGGGACCAGTTAAGAAGAGATCCAATCACTGCTACTTTAGCGAAGGTGGAGTACCCGCCTCTCCTGCAGCAGCGCCGCGCGGAATTAAACTGTCGATACGGAGCTCGACTGGAAGTTAACTCGACAGAGTTCAGCAGGGAGAGAGGGAGAGAGAGAGAGGGGAGAGGTATGGAAGCCCATTCCCGCCACCTAAAAAAAATAAATAATCCAGCAAAATGTTTTTTTATTATTATTAAGTAAACTGCTATCTCAATATTTTGAGATACTAAGTCAATATTTTGAGATACTAAGTCAATATTTTGAGATACTATCTCAATATTTTGAGATACTATCTCAATATTTTGAGATACTAAGTCAATATTTTGAGATACTAAGTCAATATTTTGAGATACTAAGTCAATATTTTGAGATACTATCTCAATATTTTGAGATAGTATCTCAATATTTTGAGATACTAAGTCAATATTTTGAGATACTAAGTCAATATTTTGAGATACTATCTCAATATTTTGAGATACTATCTCAATATTTTGAGATAGTATCTCAATATTTTGAGATACTAAGTCAATATTTTGAGATACTATCTCAATATTTTGAGATACTAGTAGGCTGTACAGAGACAGTGAGACAAAGATGCAAAATGGATACCATCATTGAGGACTACTTCAGACGTGGATTCACAAATCATGAAATATTGGAACTTTTAGAGGAATCACACAATATCAAAATAAGCCTCCGGATCTTGGACGAGGCTGAAGTTAGCTTCTTATTCGCCAGTGTCTTATTCAGATTTCCGTTCCACCTTAAATGCTGGCTGAACATTCATGCGGCCGCCTGTAGATGTCGCATTTTAACAGTAAAAAACAGCATGTAAGCAAAGTGCTGTGAAAACGCTCTGAATAAAGGGGAGAACACAATGCGAGGGACAGAGTTTAACTCTGAGTGAAATATAATGTAAATAAAATTAAATATGAATTAAAACGTTATTGCTCTCACTTTTGGCCTAATTCCCAGGTCATTATCTACAGGTGGCCGCATGTATATTCAGCCAGCATTTAAGGTATCTCAAAATATTGACTTAGTATCTCAAAATATTGACTTAGTATCTCAAAATATTGAGATAGTATCTCAAAATATTGACTTAGTATCTCAAAATATTGACTTAGTATCTCAAAATATTGAGATAGTATCTCAAAATATTGACTTAGTATCTCAAAATATTGACTTAGTATCTCAAAATATTGACTTAGTATCTCAAAATATTGAGATAGTATCTCAAAATATTGACTTAGTATCTCAAAATATTGAGATAGCAATTTACTTAATAATAATAAAAAAAAATTGCTGGAGTATTTTTATTTTTTAGGTGGCGGGAATGGGCTTCCATAGAGAGGCGATATATTTCTCTTTTGACGTCGCGAAAAACAAGATAACGTGTAAACCGCGTGGAGCGACTCCATTACCGGTAAAAACACCACTAATCTTTCAGCTTCTGCAGACCAGAGTCACACAGATCTCCATGCAGAGATCCGCGTTTTAATACTGATGTTATTTCATGAGCTGATGTGTTTAACTCAGCAGTGCACTAAAACACAGAACTGATACAGAACCCTAACTCATTAAGATCAGATCATCTGTTTAGTCTCACAGTGGGAAAGATATAGCTAGTGTTAAATCAGCAGCAGGTCAGAAAGGAACTCAATAATATAACGAAAATAAAACAATAAAATAAGTGAATCTATGAACCCAAAAGTCTGTGTAAAGTTCCTTACAGCACTTTCTCATAAGTTTCTCACTTTAACTCATGAAGTCTCTCTGTACATCCTGAGAGCATCTCTACAGCACAGTGTGTGAATGTGTGTTCATTTATAGACTGTAGCTCCAGTAGGTGTGCTGGGTTAGTGCTGGAGATAAAACTAGATCCTTTAAAAGTTTTTGCATCTACAGCTCTGTTCAAACTATAATTTAACTATTCAGATGTTTTATGACCTGATTTCTAGAGCAAAATTTTAAATGTAAAATATGTATAGTCACACACCTACAATAATAATAATATACATTAAATCATATATAAATATATTTCACTTTCAAACATTAACAATATTACTCAATTGGTTATTAAACGTTTCATTTCGTATACGTGTATAGTTAATAATTCAAGGGAACTGATGAAAAAGCATTTACATTTACACCCTTTACATTTTAGTCAACTAAATTTACTGTAATTTTAGTCGACTATATTCTTATGACATTAAGTCGACTAAAACTAAAAACATTTCAGATGACTAAATTGTGACTAAAACTAAATACTATTTTCGTCACAAGACTATGATTAAGACTAAATCACAATTTGTTGTCAAAATTACACTGGAGGCAAACCTGCAAATAGATAGCTTACGGTTGTTGTTACATTGTTTGGTTTTAAATGGTTTTATCATCAATTTATAGAAGTGTTTCATAAAATTGTTTGATGAAATGGTTTCATAAGTATTTTTATAGAGTGATTGAAAAGGCTGTTTTATTCGTTTATCTATTTGTTACATTCATTCAGGCTTAAAAAAATGACAATATTTAAAGTAATCCAAAGTAATCAGATTACGTTACTCACTTGAAGTAATGTAACTGATTACGTTACAAATTACATTTTGAGTGATGTAATCAGTAATCTGTAAGGGATTACATTTTAAAAGTAACCTTCCCAACACTGCTGGCAAATAAAAACACAATGTGGTGCCAAAAAGCTTCCTATCAAGAGACATGCTGAGGAGAAGGTACGATTTGAACATTTTTTTTGTTAAATTACTAAACTTATAATAATACTAAACTCCAAAAGGATCAATTTAAAAGCTGAACTAACAAAAAGTTTTATATATGTAAAAACTTTAAATCTGTATATTCAAAGAATATCATGAAGAACATAAAGAATGGAGCTGATAAATCTTCATTACTTAAAGAGTTGACTAAAGTAAATGTTTGGGTCAACATTCTTTAGAGAAATATAGGTAGTACTGCTGCAGCTAACGATGCTAATTATTTAACACATGTGTTGACTGATAAACTCACGGGAGCTCATTACAAAGTATTATCAGAAATACACTTAACTCTTCTCTCAGCAGATCATTAATATGAGCAGTGCTTATATGTAGGTGTATACTTTCAGTGTCAAGAAGCTAAATGTTGTAAGCAGCACAATATATAAGGCTAACATGTTAAATGTCCACTCTGGTGAAACAGCTCTGCTTACACCAACAACATTCTGTACAGTACTTGAGTAGCATGAGATGCAGAGGTGTCAAGTAACAATATAGAAATACTTAAGTAGAAATTTATGTTGATCAGCCAGAATAAAATCAAGCAGAATGAAATATGAGTCAGGAAGCTATTTTTTAAAATGTGAAGTACCGCCGATAAGATGTAAGAAGTAGAAGTAAAAGGTCAAAGTCAAAATAATTACTTCACTAGGTATAGATACCCAAAATTTCTACTTACACAGCCTGCCTCCTGGTGCCGTCTGCTACGCTATGCGGAGTCTATGTATATATAAATGTCTGTTATTTTCAGTATAGTAATGGCGGCGCACAATGCGAGTTGAAGCTAGTGTTATAAGATGTAAACAGAGGTTTTTAATAAGATTCTTGTGCACTTTTTAAGTTATTAATGCCTCGTTTTGAATGTCAGGGCTCTCCAGATTCTAGCAAGAAGCAAGAGGTGTGGAGCTACTTTGAGCCCGGATAAGGCTGGAAAAAGTTATTTATCTGTGCAAATTATTCCCCGTGTCACCCAGTCTGATGGGTGTTTGGACAACTGTTAACATTTCTGGATCTCAGAATGCTGTGGGAGAACGGAGATGTGCTATTCATTAGAGGTAAGTACTTTTTAATCATGTTTTACTACACCAAAAGTCCCTTTCACACCAAGTACATTTTTTTTCAGATGGAAAAATGGATCAGATATTTTATTGTAGTGGAACCTTCACACAGAGTCTGGCCCATTTTTGCATTATGTGTTCTGTAAATGTGTCTAGAAACTCCATAGCTGTTTAAAAAATGTCAGTCTTTTCTTTTCTCTGCTACTGTCTGCTTTCTGCTTTCTTTTTTTGTGCTTTACTTACTTTGCCTCCTCCACATGAGTGATTGTTAGCGAGGGAAGCTATAGTTCTCTGTCCTTTGTGGAAAATAAACAGTTTAGGATGCACCTACACAAACTAAAAACACACCTACAGAAAGTCAATGTTAAGAACTCACCATCATGAACCAGCCTTTGTTTTTATTTAGTCAGCTTGTTGCTTATTAAATTGGTATTTGCTCTGAAAGATCTGCTACAATTAAGATTAACTGTTCTGCTAGAATTAAGATGAGCTGTGTTCTGGCACCATCTTAATGCTCATTTGTGGATCTCTGATTGATTAACCTGATTTTAACACATCTGACAACACAAAAATAGCAAACAGTCCCTGATTAAAAAGTTACAAAAAATACACTTTAATACATTAAATGCATTAGTTAACATTTAGTTTTAAACATTTTTTTTTGTTTTACAAAAAATTACATGACATGACTAGACATGTTGAAAGTGAACCGGAGGATTGGTTTTTACTTTTTAACTAGTTTAAGTGCAAAGTGATCAAATTTATTTTGATTATTTGTGTTGCTAGAGTAGTTCACTGTTAAAGATAAATGCAAACATGATTTTCAAGCTTTAGAATTCTGTCCCTAACATTAAAACACACCAGTGCTCTTTTGAGAATCTGATTATGTTTCATGATAAAGGTCAGAAGGGGCACAAAGCAAATGGTCACATGCAGGCCAGTAGAAGGGTACACTGTAAAAAAAAAAGAAAAAAAAAGAAAAAGAAAAGTAATTTTCAGACAAATTATATGGGCACTATTTTCCCTCATTGGCTTTTTGGTCCAAAGTCTGAATTCAATTACATTGGTGAAATTGCTTTGCTGTCTTCATGCTTGGCTGACTACCTATTACTTCGGTTTTGTACACAAATCCACCTTTAAAGTTCTGCTTGTTGCTTTTGGCCAAATGAAGTCCTTTAATCCCAAGAAAACACAAATCGATGCAAAGTGTACATGCTTTTGGGGATGTATTAGTGATGGTTAGTCTGAATTTTGGCTTTTTAGAGGAAGATCAGTCATCCCAAAATATCTGTACTGGAGATCTACCTGCATATCAAAGTCTGTTTCTAATACATATAATACACATGATCCAATTAGAAGTAGATTTAAAAAAAATATAGACAAAGGAACATTATGTTGATTATTAATGGACTGATTTATAATTGGACATTTAATTGAGTCACACCCACCCTACCCATAGCTTCACCCTGATAAGGAGAGAACTGTTTGAAACCGGCTGCTCTTTGATTGTAGACTACAGCTGAGCTTGTCTCTCCAGCTCAGAGGGTTTGATTAGGTCACAGTCAGCGTGCAGGTCTCAATTCTCTCAGGAGAAACCTTGAGAACAACTCAGGGCCTCCAGACTCTCTCAGTTCGACAGGCTGAGCCTGATAGTGGCTATCTCATCTACTATTGCTTCTCTGGTTCTTTTTCAATCCGGGCGTGCTGGAGAGTGACTAACACAGGGAGAGCAGGGCTGAGTGCACAGCCAACGCACACCTAACATGATTTCTGCACACAGAAGTGTGAGCGCTGTGTCGTAATGGAACTTAGATTACTGCTTTGGAATGGATGGATGTGTACACCTATTCCCTCATGCAATTTCTGGATCAGCCAACTGAGTGGCAGCAGTGCTATGTATTTCATTATGTAGATACAGGCCAGAATATCACCTTAATTCACTTTAATCATCAGCCGAAAAATGCTCAGATGTAGGAGCATGGACTGTTTGAATAGTCGACCAGGACATCTACTAATAGCTGCAATAAGGAGCTGTTAACTAGTCGAATGGAGAAAAAACAGTAGCAAGGATGCAGATTAGATATTAGATTAGATTAGATTAGAGCAGTTCTTCTGCGAATCATAGTACAAAAATAACTATCCAATGCTTAATCAGCTCAAAATGATGCATCCAGTGCTAATCGCTAACACTTGTGGCATTAAGATGAAACATGCTGGTACTAGGCAGGCTAGCATTACAAAATTGTTAAAACATGCTCCCACAGGCAAAAGAATACTAGAAATTACTAATTTGATTGAAAACTTTATTGTTAAAGAGATTTAACCACTTTCTGCTGTTTCTGCTGCACATACATTAATGATTTCACAAGTTTTTTGCTTTAAAAATTTACATTATGATTAGTCTACAGGTTGATAAAGTTTTCTAGACAACTAGTACAAATTGCACCCCCTACTCAAATGTGGTTTTATTTCCTTTTACTATATAATATATATTATACATTATGTGCCTATTTTTAAGCTCCTGTTTTGCATACACTGACACAAAAAAGCATAGGTCATGAGGCCTGGTTGGTGTAACAACTTGCATTCCATAATCATAACTAGCAGTAGTTAGTCTGGAGGTGATGTGCTGCTCTCTAGTATCAACAACACGGTTCATCATGTGCTTGTTGCTTTTTACTGCTTTGCAAGCTTTGACCAGATTTCAGGGTTTAATATAATAAATTAATTGTCTTCCATAGCTTACAATAAGCTATTTAAAGCATTAAATCATTTTTAGATGGTAAAGTAGCTAATCATCCACATCTTATAAATGCTAAAATGCACAGATACCATTGTCATTAAATACAAAGGAATTAAAAAGACTGAAACCAACATATTAAGAAATGCAAGGCCTCCACATAAAGCGAGCACTACTAGGCCACTGGTGATTAAATATTTTATGATAAAGCTAAATTGGATTAGGCGCAGGGGAGAGTTACTCAGCTGAATCCGGCAGTTATTTCTGAAAAAGGGAACAGTTATATTACTGGAGCGAAAGTGATTCTGTCTATTTGAGCCTTTAACCTGCACAATACACATCAATGCAATTAACCGTGTTGGAAGGAACACCAACTTCCTGCTTGAATTCACACCGTTAATTAGTCAGCCTAGCTTTTTGAAATAAATGATTGCTATGGTTTATCTGCTATTTGGATGAATAATTCCCACAAAGAATTTCTTTTTTCTCCCCGAGCGTCTATCTTCTGGTGCAGGAGGGATGCACTAGCAAAATAATTTGAAGTAAAGCAAGCTTCTAATGAGCTCCACAGCGCTGCATCTCTCAATGTCGAACCATTTGAGATGCAAATTCCTCTGTGTTTATTCTGCTCATAGGGTAATCATAGCACATAGACTTTCCCTATCTTTTCCTATTAATTCCTTTTATTTAAATATTCAATTTGCTTTTAATCATCTCACATATCCCAATTGTGATGAATTTTGGAGGAATTTGGTGGGGAAAAAAGCTCATCTCAGTCAATTGCCTGTTGGCTTTTGATGCATATTTGACCTAGAGTGCAAACAGTGCACTCTTCAACTGAGCTTCTGCCAAGTCAATGGAAGAGTCTCCTGTGGGTGGGGTTGTTGCTGCTTGTCTATGTTATGATCATATAATTTATGCATACCTTTGTGGATGAGTGTTTGCAGTTGGTGTTTGTTTGTGTGCACAGTGGAGGCTGTTTCAGTGGTTCTGGGGATTTCTGTCAGCCCTCCAGCTGTATTAGATTGGGTCAGATATATAAGGACGTTGTCACTGTCATATCAAAACCATCTCTGGTTTACTTTTAAACATTTTAAATACTCATTCACTCACTCACTCACTCATCGTCAACCGCTCTATCCGTTACGGATCGCGGGGGGGCTGGAGCCTGTCCCAGCCGGCATCGGGCAGAAGGCAGGATACACCCTGGACAGGCCGTCAATCCATTGCAGCATTTTAAATACTGTACATCCATTTGACATTTTACTACACATCTCCCAGTTTTTTTTCAGACAATTAAGTATTTTTTTCTCCATTATCCTTCACTAAAAATTGTTGAATCCCAAGTTTATTATTTGCTTATGAATCTTATTGCAGAAGCAACTGTGATTTACAAAAATAGTAACAGTGTAGCATATTTCATGGAGTCCCACAGGGTTCTATTTTTGGATAAAATATCTAAAAATTCTATTGTTAATTATGAAAGAACTGCAGATATATGGGTGAAGATCTGAAGTGGGAGCCTCGTATAGGGGGACTTGTAAACATTAAACATGGTTTATATTTATGATTCACAACAGGGGAGTCGCTAGACTCAATCACCCCTAAAACTAGTCACAGCACCAGTAAAAGTGAAAGCATACAGTTGTGTTTCGGTTGTTTTTTAAAACAGCAGTTTCTCTCATTTGACAAAAATGTTCAAATCCAAGAAAGTATATTATTAAATTAATTTTAAAAATGAAAATACAGCAGTATCCCCCTCGCCACGTGAATAGTATTATCTGCTTTCTATCTGTTCTGGATGTGATCAAACAAACACTCTTTATGCTGTTAATGCTGCAGACAGCAGCAACATCATTAGGCAAGATTATTAAAGATCAGTGTATGTAAATGTATTTGTGGGTTTTTGGACATCACAAAGATAGTAAATTCAAAATTGGATGTTTTACATTTTTGAAACACACCAACATGAAGCTCTTTTATTTTAAAACATTTGATTTTTTATGTGCCCTTTAAAAGTAAAGACCAGTAAAATGAAGTGTAAATGAATTTTTTTACTCATTTACAGTATTTCTGCAAATTTTAAATACTCAAGTACATGTAAATGAGAGAATTTTACTACTTACCTCCGGATAAATGTACTGTGTGCGTGTGTGTCATAATGAATGGGCCAGACCTCCCTCTCCTCTCTCGTGTCACGACAGCTCCATCCCCTCTGGGCCTGCGCAGTTTAGAAGGCGGAGTTGCGGTGAGCGGCAGTCCAGCCACGAGCACGGCTGCCCTTTAAAGTCCCATCTACCTTGCTGCGTGTGTGTCCTGGGGAGCAGTCACTGACATTAAAACTCAATTAGCGGACCGCTCAGTAAATACTGCATGAGCCCGGCGCTTGGCTAATGAAGGCCCTGAGCAGGCTTTTCTCGCTCTACATCTCGATATGTCAGGCTGCCCGCCAGCGAGCGTGTCACTCCAAAGGGAGGTTAAAATGCAGATGAGTGTTGACAGGCCGGACCGATTCTCATTCGGAGCGGCTCATGCCCCGGTCTCCCCGGGGGCTCATCTCGCTGTTTTGTGCCGCTTCGCTCCTCTTTGCTTCTCTCTCACTCTTCATGCATACCAATGCGAGGAGGCCCGGCCTCATCACGCCGTTCCTCTCAGCGTCCGTGTCCGGCGAGATGGCCAGAAAAATGCTCTTGGCTGACACTGTACTCTTTCTCAGCTGCTTTTGACAATTTGACAACTCTGACCTTTCACTGCACTGTCATCTAATAGGAAACACCATATTGGCAAAGAAGATCTTTTCAACCTCATTATGCTCCTCGTTCAGGCCCCCTTTTAACCTCTTTACAAACAAAAACAGACAGATTTATTATCTCATAAAAGTACCAATAGAGACTAAATATTAGCCTGTGTCCAGCTGTAATTCTCGGCTCACAACTCGTTAACAGTGAGAGGGTAATTTGAACAGTGAACTCTGGGGGTTGCTTGGCGTGATCACTTGAGTTTGATGACACAAAGCTGTTTCAGTGCCATGCTGTGCTACATGCCATATTTTCAGCATCATATTCTGGAAAACAGAGCATTGCTGTAGCCATAGATTAAACACCTGACTCCATCCCTTGCTGGGCGTGCAAAAGCCACCAGCTCTTCACAACACAAACAATCAAATGCAAGAGCAGCTTTTGCAGAAAGCAAAATCTGGGTCATATTCGGATGGACATAATAATAATAGGAAGAATGGGCTCATTCTCCGTTTGACTCTTTGTTCCTGGCGGAGCTCTAACTGTCTACAGCTGTCGTTTGTTTACGCTCTTGAAGTCCAATGCATGTGCTGGCCACACTAACGGGCTGTGACCTCATCGTCGTGACAGTCTGCCATGATTGATACCCGTTGACTCACTTTCTCTGGAAGCACCTCCTCAGTCCCTATATACAACAGAGCTGGATGCGGCTTTATCCAGCAATTATGATTTTGGATCATGAGGCCTTTTATTGCCCATTTGTTTAAATTGTATTTCAGACACCTCAGAAAAGGCATTGCTAGACCTTATTAAGGGATGCTCCCACTGTCCAGCATTTAAACTGGGAAGAGAGAACCTAGCAGTAGCTCTGTTGGTCGATCTGTGTGTTCATATTAAAGCCAAAGTGCTAGACTAGTACTGTCTTTATGTGTGCATCTAATTACTGTTATAGAATAATAGAAGATATGATGAGACAGGTGATGTCCCACTCCTGATTTGTTTGATATGACCCACTCACCCCTCAACCCCTCCTTCTGCAGTAAATTTTAAGTAAAGACCCAAACCCTAAACACACCCTCTATTTTTCTGACCCTGATACTCCTCCTCACTTCCCTTATCACTTATGTAATGAACAGTTTGACTTCCATCACCACCCTTCCCCCTCCACTTTTTCCCATTTCTTCAGCTACAAGAGATGAGGGGGGCATATGCTTTAGACAGAGGTCATCTACCCATCCTAGCTATAGCCTGTATGTAAGAGTATACAACACATGCCTGTTTACTTACTTTATTGTAATATTTTGAAGTCACAAGATGTACAAAATTGAATCAGCAATTGCACTTGTACAATAGAAGAAAATTTGAGCCACAGCACAAACAGTGGAGACAGGAGGCGAGGCCATTTGACAACCCAATCCCTCATGCTGTCATCATTCTTGGAGGGACTGTACTTCAGAAACGTGAGAATGTGATTACCACACAATGATCACTCTTGACAACTGTATGGAACTCTGAACATGACATCAGACAGTCAAAAGGTGCAAATCACCTTATTGCCACACCTCTTTAAATTAAACTAAATAGCCTTCACTACACTCTCAATCCCAGCTCATTTCAAGGTATGGTTTGCATTTGCAAATTAGTTGTTTTTCACTTTTTGACGTCATTTAAATCTACCAGTTGTCTGAAATTTTAAAACTGTCAAATGTAATAAGCATGGACTAATAGAGATGCGCCAAAATGACAAATACAATCATTTTACATTGACTTTGATTGAAGGCTAAGATGTTTTTTTTCTTTTCCTGTATATTTAAAGTTTTGGAGATAATAGTGTTTTTTGAGTGACTATAACTATAGTAAAAAACAATCAAATTTAAGAGTGAAATTACAAGCAGTAAAGTGAAGGACTATTAAAGTGCAACAATGCTATGTGTATTGTATCATTTGATGTCTGCCTCTGAATTTAATAGGAACATTCATTAAACAGTCAATTCAGCAGGCAAGGAAATAAAGTACAAATCATTATATCAATTAAAAAGCAAGCCCATCCTTTTGAAAAAAAAAAAAGATGTCCAGGCAGCGTGTTATTGTATTGTACTGTAGTATCTAAAGCTGAAAAAATATTGTGGTGAGACTGTATTCAGCCTGTGTATGTATGTGTGGAGAGCTCAGGAAAGAGGGGGAGTGGGCCACAGTGTCATATCATGTACTGCTGGCCCCTCTCTTTAGGCCAAACCTGTCATGGATAATGTTAGTAGCCATTTTGGTCACCTCCCTGGGTTTCACTTGTGTTGAGATGTAGTTGGTTTTACCCACCCAGTACTTGTGAGTCTAATAAATAGTCTAAGTCTAAGATTCCTTAACAGAACCATGCTGCCTCTTGTGGATCTTTCCTCTCACGTGCCACAATATCATATCCCACAATATTAAATCTTTAAATATTATGAGCAGAGAGAACGCTGTGTGTCTGGTGTGTTAAGCACATGGTTGCTGGAAAGAGAACGGTTAAACCTGGCAGACTGTTTTTAACTGTTCTAGCCTCTGGGTTAGAACACACATTTCTTGGCATTTCATGTCTTGTTTATTGCATGTCTAAATCTGTTAGATCAAGTGATAACAGGGCACCGCAGGTCTAATTAACTTACATGAGAAGTCAAACAGTGCTTCATTTGCCTGAGAGGCAAGCTGTGACATCCGCAGCGACAGCGCCAAGTCAATTATCCAGCCCCAGCGATACCACTTCCATACAACCTGTTATCTGGCATATTTGGTTAGCCATATTTTGACCTTTTATCGATGTGGATCTGATTGCTTATGCTGTGTTGTCCACCGTTGCTTAGATACAGAAGTTACCATCTAACAGCTGATGACAATTTGGTTTGATGCGACATGTTGGCGAGAAGTCGTTTTGTAAACACAGGGTTTGATGAGGCCTGTCAAACAGGCTGTCTGCAGGTGAAAGCACATTGTTCGCTGACAGGTTATTGCAATTGTCTTTGAAGACAAGAACACGCAACAAAACAGTGTCACTCTGACTTAGCACACTTGCTCTGAGAGTGAAGTGAAACAATGCAGGAGTGACAGTGTGGGTGTGGTTTAAGGGGTGTTAGATAAGAGAGAGAGGGGGGTGAGGGGGTTAGGCCAATCATCAGTGTGAAATGGTAATAACAGACTAGCCTTGCTGGGTGAATGGCTGCACTGATTGTCTGGAAAAAACCTCAGTACAGGTACCTGTGTCTCAGAGTCAGGGCTCTCTCTCGTCAGGCTGAATTCTACAAGAGGCAGGGTGAATTACAGCTCAAAAGCTTTTACACTATAAAACAATAAAGTCATGTAATAATGGCAAGTATGTTTTGATACTGTGTGCATAGTGTGTCAATTGAAATCAATCCCTTAATAGTTATAATTCAGCCATAAAGCCAACATTAGTTTCATACTAGTTATTCACTGAATTATTCACTGTAATGACTGGATGATTAAAAACGATGAATAATCTCTTGTAATCACTGCATTATGTTTTGTAACTAATGATTTGTTATAGTAATTGCTAAGGTACTAATGATTAATTATCCCACAATAAATACTACATCATTCATATTAATTATTAAAATACCTCAATATAATGACTGAAATATTTCTGAGTAAGTAATTAACATCTAGTTACTGAATTATTTATACTTATTTCTGAATATCTTACTGTTATATAGCTTACTCATTTAGAGTTAATACTAAATTGTGTGTAGTAACTACTGATTTCCTTAAGGTAATTAAGAAATCAGTCATTTGTAATTACTGAATATTTTATAGTAATTACTGAATCATTTACAGCATTTACTAAACATCTCCTAATCATTACTGAATTATTTATAATAAGTACTGAATACCTCTTTGTAGTTACTGAATTATGTATTGTACTTGCAGAATATCATTTTGTAAATATTTCTTATCTCTTATTGAAGTATGCGTAGTAATTACTTAATATTGTAGTTATTAAATTATACACTGTTGATACTGTTAAACTATTTGTTGACACTTATATTATCTCACAGTAATTACTGAAATCCATAGTCATTGTAGATTTTTGTTTATTTTTTACAATTACTGAATATCATTGTAGTTACTAAATTATTCATAGTTTTTATTAAATATCTCCTAATAGTAATTACTGCATTATTTGTCAATGTATATATTTTTGTAAAATGTATGAAATATCTCAGTAGTTACTGGATTATTTATATTAGCTGGTTAGCTTCAGTATAATTCATAATTACTGTATCATTAATAGCAGTTTCTGACCATATCATAGTAGTTACAAACTAGCTTTCACCAGGACCACCCCCGGGAAGGAAGAGCCAGAGTTTCCTCTGTTGCACAGGATATGTTAATCAGAGTTACCAGCCTCAGAAACTGCAATTTAACAGCACCTCAGATAAAACCCCCCTAAATGCTTCACAGAGTATTTTGGTTTGTTTAACACTTTTAAGTTATTACATGATTCCCTATGTGTTCTTTCATAGTCTGATTGACTTCAGTATTCATTTATTATTAATACTATTTACAATTTGGTCCCAAGCGTACTCCGGAGTGTTTTTTTTTGTTATGAAAATGTGATCCGGACTTGATCCGAGCAAACTCTTAAACCTACTGCCCATGTTTGAGCTAAAGGGCTGTTTAGGTACAGTTTAACCTGATTTATTACCCAGACAATTGCTACAGATATGAATCAATGCCAGCTCTGCTGCTGCTGTTCTCTGCAAAACTGTTCACCCTGATCACCGTCTGTGCAAATCTGTTTACTGACACGACAGTGCAGATATCTGTGTCATGTATCTCATTAAAAACAATGTGTTAAAAGATTTTCTGAGATCATTGTGAAAGCAGCTTCACACTGCACTTCTGCTGCACTTTTTTTATTCTCGCACCAGACAGCTCTGACCAATCAGAGGAGACAACGTGCTCACATGCTCTGTTGGGGATCATTTTGTGTCTGTGGGAAAACAAAATAAACCAAGAAGTAAAATGCTCCAAGTTCACACTTATTAACTGATTCGTACCAGAAAAAGAAGACACAGGTGTAAAAACAGCCTGAGTTTTAATATTAGGAAAAGAAAAACAAGTATCAATTATTTCTCCAAAGTATTCGGATGTAAACAACTGTTCATTTTAACCCCCTGTGTGCTGATCCAGAGACAGGGCAGACGGAGAAAAGGAGCAGCTTAGTGGCAGTGTTGGTGTTCGGCTCAGGCCCATGCCCCACTAATCCCTGTGAGGGCATCCATCGCTGAGCTCTCCCCACGATCGATACACAATGCATCAAAGGTTAGAGAGGCGGTGGTCCTGTTCTTTGAAGCCCTGTGTGTGTGTGTGTGTGTGTGTGAACATGTGCAGAGAGCTGGATTTGCTGAGCTAACATGGTTCAGAAAAGTCTCCTTTTGATTGAGCTTGTTTGGTCAGAGCTGTGGAGCTGCTTGTGTTTGCTGAGAAGCTTCTGAGGAGGTGCAGTATGTCACCCCTCGCTCCACTCCTCCGAGTGCATGGGCAGCACCAGAGTGTTCGGCTCATGACTCATTCCATACTTTCACCCAGTGCCAATATTTATCTAATATCGTATCAGTCAGGGCTTGTTGGGAACAGTTAAAAAGAGAGGAAATGTTTCTCAACAAGGACGTAAAGCAGCGCTCCATGTTTCACTGTGCCGAGTGCAAACAAACCAGGTAATTATGAGCAGAGATAGTGAGCACCGATAGCAAACAATGAGCTTATTGTAGGGCGTGTTTATAGTATGTTGGTTGTGGCACTTATATAAGCATCTCTGGGCAAGTTTTTCTTGTTTTTACTATCTGTCAGTAGTCTAGAATCAGAGTTACAGGTCTTTATGAATTTTGGTTATCAAATACATTTGAGTGATTAGATTTGTATCTGTTTAAAATATGTTTTAAGTGCGTTTACGCTTGCCTTTTTTTGTGACCCAATACTTAAGATGTAGGAAGTGACCTGGAGTAAATGGGGCCTAGCTTAGCTTTTGGGTCAATCATAGTTGTTTATAATTTCATGTAAACACTGCCTAACAATAGTTTTTCTAGATTTACTCTGAAAAAAAAATTACATTCACTTTAAAGCACTTTTTGCACATTTTATACAGTGTTTATATAGAGTTCAGTAATTCTACATAAATCACACCCTTTTCTACTTAAAAATAATAATGTTATAATAAAAATTTAATACTAAAAATGCACTAGACTACCAGTTTCAGCCAAGCATATGCCCATTAAAAATAAATGCATTTTAGTACAATGTAAATATATAAAAGAAGCTCAGTTGGACATTTGGCTCAAATTCTCTTGAATCTCTGCCACGGATCAACTTCATAGTAGCCTACATATGTCTGCTAAGTTCTTGCTAGAGTGTGGTGTGACTTGTGCAGGTGTGATGGATCTTGCATAAACCAATAGGGTGTCAGAACGATATATGTTTATACTTTTCATCCAATCACAGTCAAATTTACTCTATCCAGATGGAGAAATGTATCTGAATAGGTTTTCTTTTTACCAAAATTAAATAACGATGCTATTTTTAAAATGTAAAGACTGGGAAGTAGAAGTAAAAAATTATCTGAAAATAAATTACTTCAGTAAAATATAGATAACCAAAGAAATCATTTTTTACCATAAACAAAGTTGCATGAATACTGTTTAAAAAATGCATTCTATGCCACCTTTATACTTCAAGGAAAACTGTGACATACTGTATCACAGGGGTCATGTGATCTGTTTGCCACAAGGTTAAGTTTTTTATCACAAGTTGTATGATAAGTAAACCCTAATTAAAACAGCAGTCTCTTTAACAGGCTTGCAGTCGACTCCTGTTATCTATGCTGATTCGTACGTGTGAGTACCCAAATAAGCTACAATTACATTTCCTCTTCTGAGACCGATCTAACCACATATATTTAGCTTTGAAAATTAATCTTACATTTAAACAACCTTACGATAAGAAAACATTACACGATTAATCTTTAACTAATTTACTCTGTCCTGATAAAACAGCATGAATATTTCCTCATGCTAAATGGCCTCTATCCTTCCCCTCAGCAATAGCACAGATTTTTCACATGCTGGAGAGGAAAAAAAAAAACGCTGACATCTCCCTCTGTTGCCTCCAACGGCAGAAGCCCGGGCGGCTGTTCTGCTCGCTCTCTGCCTCTCCCTCTCCCTCTCTCTCTCTCCCTCTCCCTCTTTCTCATTTGCATTATATGTGCTTCATTTAGCTTACATGGCTGAGTGGAAGTATAACCCAAGGCAATTCAAACACGGTGTGAACGGGAGCCAGCGGAAGGTGCTAGGCCTGTTCGGGTCCAGCAGATGGCAGCACCAGCCTCTCGTGCTCAGCTCCGGCTCATCTCCCCCTCTGCTGGTGGCGATCCAGCAGCTCCATGAGCCGTGCTAGGCCTGTGCAGGCTCAATTGCTAGAGCTAAATGAGTCGCCCTGCACAAAGGGGGGGGTGCTGTTCTTTGGGCGAAACGGATCCAGAAATCCATTTCTGACAGGAATGTGCTTGGAGCAAGTGTTCTGTCGAGATTATCCGACAAGCAGAGGGACAGTGAGAGCTAACACCAATGAGCACATTCTCCACTCTACTCGTTCTTGTGCTTATCCTTATTAGCCTCGGTCGCCCTTCCTCGCCAAACAACCGCTGCAGAGAGGAAAGCCTTGATAAGTAAATGTTAGCACTGTAGCACGGTAAACAATGTAAGTCTGTGTAAAAGTGGCTATCCTTCTTTCTTTTGTCCCTCTCTTTTCTCTCAGGCCTTCATCACCAGCTTCCCTCTTCTCCTGGTCTTCATTAGCAGCGTGGCTCTAGAGTGGAGCCCACCGCTCGCCCAGGCTGTTATCTCAATGATGTTCTAATGCTAGTCAAACATTAGTGTGAATGGCTGGGCTCAATAGAGGCAGTGTTAGCCAGGAGAGTCAATATTAGCAGGGTACACAGACCAGGGTTAGAGCTTGAGGCGGGTGGGGGAGGAAAGTGGAGTGTATTTATATATATATGTGTGTGTGTGTAAGTGTGTGTGTGTGAGAGTGTGTGTGTGAAAGAAAAAGAGTGCCCTGTTTCTGCATGAAGTGTCTCTGCATGAACCTTGACCATTCATAGCAGGAGCAACAATAAACATGTTGAGAGATGAGGAGATCCTGGTAAACCGTGCTTTTCACTACTGTCTTAATGGTGTATGTTTACGATCGGATATCAGTAAGCCCAGGGATTATCCTCTCACTACATCTTCTCATGGCTGCAGGAGGAGGCTGGTTTTCAGGGGATGCAGACGGCTGATCCTGGGTCAGTCTGTTGTCCTGTCAGCAGCGTCTAAGTGAATCACTGGTCCCACACCCAACACCCCACCTGTGTGGCCGTATCAACACACATCCACTCCCCAATCACGGCTGCTTTATACGTGCAGAGCTGAGCAAACAGTTCATGTAGGAGAATCAACAGAGGCTGTCACGTGACCTCAACCCAACCCCCCCTTACAAACACTGAAGGCTTTCAGCGTGAATCATAACACAGCATTGAACTGATTGTGCAGGGTGAATACTTTAATAACAACAGGAGGCTGACTAATGTTTGACTTCCACGTCTCGTTACAGAACGTGAATAAAGGGCAAAAGATTGACTACTCTATGACAGCGGCGCACTGTTGAGACGAGGCTTGCTAGCCTGTCTCTTTTAATCTATAGGCCTCCCTGGCAAACAAACAGACTAATATTGACCGTCTGGGAACAGGCTCTGCATTATATACCCCTGTAGCAATTTCCTCAAGGCCTTGGGACACTGTCAACACGCCAGCAAAAGAAAAATATTTTCCCTCGCTCATGCCCCAAGCCTGAACAATTTGCTGTGATATGCTGAAGTCTGAGAAGGCTAATTTGAACAATAGGCCCGTCTATAAGAAACCAGTCTGGACTTGAACCACGCCAGCGATGCTAGCTCTTATTTCAAAACAACCGAGCTGTTAGCAGCATCAACAAGCATTGTTCTTTCTTGCCTTTTTCCTGCTTTTTTGTGTGTATGTGTGTGTGAGTGCGGTTTGTGCTGTCTGATACGGATCAGCGGGCTTAACATCTGAGGCGAGTGTCAGCCGCAAACCTCCCTTAGTTAATCTTCAGGCCGCCTCAACCCAAAACAAAACAAGGGAAGGGAAGGACCGAGAGCATCGTTTCAGATCACCAATGAACTCAACCCCCTCCACACTCCCAGGCCAACACTGTTAGCACAACACAAACTTCTTTTGATGTGGCAACACACTGCTCCAATTCAGATCTGCTGACATGCGAAAAAAAAGCAGCATTAGCTAATGCACTCCTTAAACACCATAATCGCTCTTTCCTCCCCACTGTTAATGAATGCTAATTAGAACTCTTGCATTTTTGCCCCCCCCTTCTCTTCCTTTCCACTTCGTGTTAGCTGGCTGCCTCTCTAATGTGCCGTATTGTTCCTCCTCTCTCTCCTCAGCTCAGCTACAGAGCTGCTTTGCCAGCTATTAAAGTCAGCTAATCCACCCGACTCCACCACTGCCAGCTATGTGAGCCCCTAATAGACCTAGCCACAAAATGGTGCATTTCCTCATTCATTTGATCAGCGGCTCTCCTCCTGCTGGTAAAGTGTGGGTGGCATTGTGGCAGGGCTGAGGCAGGTTTTCTCCATACCCAACCCTGAGGGTGGTTGGCATGTTTTCTTTTATGGGTATACTGTTCAAACAGGGTGGAGAGAATGCCAAAAGCTCCTCTCAACCACAGGTAGGTTTCTGTGTATGATTAAGGGGTGGTGTGAAGTTCTCTGAGTCTCTGAAAGAGTGTGCTCTTATCCCGAAAGATAGACAAACATACAATAAGCCTCTTAAGTCGTGTCTTCACTCTGAAGTTGAGGCTACGCACATACTGGTAATTGATTCTATGTCTGGGAAAAACAAATGTGATTTAGAGTGAATCCCCACTATCTCGCACAACCTGATGTTTTGTCCAGTCTACATTTCACTCCTAAATCATCTAAATTGTGTATTTGTGTATTTTGTGTATAAGCATATACTGTAGGAGCACGCTGTGGTTCTATAATTATAGACTGTAGTCCTGTAATCTGTTCCTCTGCATACTTTATTGTACTCTTTTCACTCTGTTCTTTAATGGTCAGCAACCCACAGGACCACCACAGAGCAGGTATTATTTGCATGGTGGGTCCTTCTGATCACTGCATGCAGTGATACTGACATGGTGGTGGTGTGTTAGTGTGTATTGGCATAAATGGATCAGGCACTGCAGTGCTGCTGGAGTTTTTAAACAGGAAGCAATGCTTTCGCTAGACGCAGACTGCAAACTTTGTGTTGAATACGGCACACATAATGCATCTGTCCAATCAGAAAATAGAAAATAGTCTTTCCATAATAATAATAATCCCATCAAAACGCTAAAGCCAAATGGAAAAGCATCTGATTGGATGTAAATATCCTTTGAAGTAGCCAAGTGCTAGTTACCTCTGTTCAGTCAGCACTGTTATACATTTTAAATAGTGAGAAAACATTTGCTGTTGTTAGAAAATGTGTTTTAACTTTGTGCTTTATTTAGGGCTGTACATAGATACTGACCATTACAGTTCTTCTTGAGGAACCTAACAACAAACTTGTGAAGTGTTAGCACCCCTGCTGCGATGGCATTATTACAGTTTTGGGTTTTTATGATGACAAAACCGCTAAAGACATACTTAAAAACCTACTTTTTAAAATAAATATTTATACTATGTTATATTTTTATTCATAAATACAGACATTGTCTCAGGTTAAGATCATCTTCACTGGAAGGTCAAAACTCGTCCCTGAATTAAATAGTGTTACATTTAAGCATTAAATAAGCATTAAATAAAAACAAATTCTCTTTGTTTTAAGTTACTGTTTTACAGATACAAGGGTTTGGTATAATATTGGTAGAATTTTTTTAAATATTTGATTAATGATCTATTTTCATTTTAGGCACTATGTTATAGCTAAGAGTTATTCTAAACACAGACATAACAGCCAAAACTGCACAAGCCTTCTTTTACTCAGACTCCGTAAGTTGGGTATAGACTGTCCGTCAGCCGACGGAAAGTCAGCATGTGCTAATGATAGTGATCAACACAATAAGAATGCACATTTTATGCACAAAGGTGAACATTTTGTTCACTCACTCCTTTGTTCAGGTGTGCCTCCTTAATTAAGTAGTAATAGATCTTCCGTGTTTTATATATCTGCCAGATGGCACTACTTTTGATTTATTATACACCAATATAACAGTAATAAATAGTGCTGTGAATGTCTGTGATGTTGACTGCCTTCAAGCCTAATAAAAAGGCTTATACAGCTCTTTTCTACCCCCTCTGAGTGTTTCAATCCCAGGGCCGTAAAAGCCAGCTCTCAGTGACAGGTGAAAGGTCCCTTTGTGTTCTAAAATGGCTTCCTCGCATGGCGGCACACCAAGAATCGCAGCCTCCCAAACAGCTGTTAAAGCATCTGAATAACAAATTAAGCAAGGTGCTCACACGCGCCAACTCAACGGACAAATTATTACAGCAAATAACGCCACTGCAATAACATTCCAAGCTGTAATTTAAGTTTAAGGAGGCTATAGTGGGTAAAGTAAACCGATTTGCCCCACAGAGCAGGCCTTACCCACAGGATGTGGGGTTGGCAAGGCTGTGGTAGGCCAAACCCATGAATTACAGGCTACTCTTTACCCCCTCAAAGCAATGGAACCTCTCTAAACGGGGGGAAAAAACAGGGCTGGATTTACACAGGCAGCCGTCCACGCGCTGAACCTGAGCCAGAATGACTGACTCTCTTCCACTTCCTTGCTGCTGTCAACCTAGCCGTTGGAGCTGGAGATTTTTGGAGGACTTTGGCCCTTTCAACACATACTTCAGTTCCCAGTGCTCGATGCACACACATCCTACACTGAGCTCGATGAGTATGAGCCGATTGGTCTATAGCTCTCAGCAGGAGTAGGAACTGCAGTACTCTACTCTTCTCTAGTTCATGGGTTACTCTATATAAAAGAAAAAGAGGTACCACTGGTACTGATGCCTCAGTTTACTCACCACTGCCTGCGGAATGTCTATCAGTAGAGAATATTAACTTACTATTATGCATTTTTTTAAAATGAAATTGATACACCATGAATATTGCCTTGTACAATGAGTGCTGTGCAGGTTTTATTGCAGAGCTGTTATCATCTACCGCTGGTGTGCAGATGGCAGCCATGTTTTAATCATTTTGCTCTGAAACATTTCTATTTCACATATCCACCCCAGTAATATCCATAATAAGGATCAGAAAATGTGATATGAAATATGAAACGGGAGTTCATGAACGCCCGCCCAAATTGATTTCGTTTGAATGAGAGCACTAGGGAATATATGTAATTGTCGGAAGGTGGCTAGACCTTCAAGTGTGATATTACTCCTTGTTAATCATGCAGGGATTGGAGGAAGTGAATTTTTATATTGCTTCAGAAATCAGTCCGTGGCAATCTGTTTGAACATTCCAATCAATCCTCGCTCTTTCTTAAATTGAATATTTGAGAAAATATGTTTGACAGCAAGTCAAATAATCGTTTCGTGTTATACCTGTGGATGTAGACACAGTCTGGACTTATTGCAAGCTATTACTTAGAATGCACATGAGGGAAAACAGGACACAACACATTTAGCTTTTTGCAATATATAACTGTAAAATGATTTGCATAACAATCTAAACAATTGTGCTGCAAAGGATAACATTCACCTTGTATATACATGTTGTATATTTTACAAAAGATCTATCTATATATATAATAATCTATCTTTATATATATGTAAGATCTGACTATCTGCCTTTCTAGCTATGGATCTAGCTGAGTGAGGAATTCGAAATAAGCAATTATCTATCATTGTAAATATTACAAATAATAAAACTATAGATAACCTGATCTGATCCAGGCCTCTTTAAATTGATTGGGCTTCTACTGGGTTATTTCATGGCTGGTTAAGTTCCTATCCATTGTTTTATCCACCATTTTCTTGTAGAGTGCCCTCTGGTGTCCTCCACACACAATTATTTGACATTAAACACAGCTACAGCAGTGAGAAGAGTTCTCAGAAGATACAGGATAGTTTAGAATCTGCAGTGTGGAACTATTATATATAGTGGAGAATTAAAAATATATGTGGTTTGAGTGATATAACTGCGTTTAAACCCCTATTTTCTGCCATTATTGAACCATTAAAACATGGGGATTAAAACCATTAAAACATGGGAAAACACACTTACACTTCTAAATTAATAATACAGGACTGAATTCTGTGACCACACGTCTTGTACATGAACTTGTTTACCTACATGAAATACTTTTGTTTTCCCACCAAAAAGGGAACAAACCTAGGATGTTTTTGGTACTGTTATTTAATATTTATGCCTTTAGTACATGTTAGTACTTTAATGCCCTTTAATACGTTGGTTTTTACATACTTTTAATGGACACAGTTGTACATGTTGTAGGGTTTGTACTTTTTTTTACCTGTGTGGTCCCTTTTTTTTTCTGTTAGCTGTTAGTGTCCTGCTTTGTGGGAATATGTGTCAAATTCACATACTGCAGTAACCATCCCTGGAATATCAGAGGGAATTGAAACACAGAGCTTTGCGTGTGTGTGTGTGTGTGTGTGTGTGTGCGCGTGCAACAGTGTTTGTTTTTCTCAACCACCGAAAAAGGAATGAAAAAGGAAGCAACACATTTATCACTCCCCCAAAAGGAATTATAATCCTTGTGGTTTAGTAGCAAACCAGCTGTGTGGTGCGGTGGAGTTTAATGGGTAATGAAAGAGGACACAGAGGCCATTAATTATGCTGAACTAACAGGAACTAAAAATGGTTCTGCTTAGCTTCCCCACTATAAAAGGATCAGCGCTCTGGAATGAAGATTAGATTTAATCAGCGCTCCTCCGACCATGCATGAGAAATCCCTACAATGGAGAAAACATGGGTGTGGCTTTCCTACCTGGCTGACATTCATGTTCTCTTCTGCACTCAGAAGACCTGTCATAATCCCCGCTCTGAACAGTAGGCCATCAAGTCATGCTAAAGTGAGTGTTTATTGACCTTATTATGACAGCCCGACTGCTTACGCCAGAGGCAACTGTCAACATTCAAAGCCTCCCACAAATGAAGGCTTTGAAGAGGTGATTTACAGGGGCATATGTGAGTGTGTGTGTGTGTGTGTGTGTGTGTGAGTGTGAGAGCGTGTGTGAGTGAGTGTATAGGTTGGGAAACAGGTGTGAGGTGCACACCGAAGGGTAGAGAGATAGTTTGTGGTATCTGATGAAATCTGAGATTACATACCTCACTAATGATGCGGTGGCATAACTGGGCCAGTCGCTGTACTTCATTCTGTCACGTAGATCACACACACCCACACACTCATACACACACACACACACACACACATTACCAATTACAGGTTTCCCATGTCAAGTAATACCCCTACCTCCCCTCCAACCCCACCTGAACCTTGGCTCCTCTCTTCCCCTCTCATTCTCCCATCAGCTATGCTTAGATCCTGTGAAACACAGGCCTTCTGTTCAGAACTCCTGAGACTTCTTATGTAGTACTGTAAATGATCCAGTACATGCAATATAAGTTATATATATATATAAATTATAAAGATAGTGAAGTAAATGAAAACCTGTTCAGTATTCTGTTAATAAAGCTAAAGGCTAAAATACACAAATCACATGCAGTAGTCTAAGGCATCCTGAATTGTCTTGGTAAAATGTGCCCTGTCTGTTAAGGACACCTGTGCTAATAAAAGTGTATGTGCAGAGTAATTCAATAGGTTTACACCCAGATATTCCAGGTATGTGGTAAATACATAGGTGTGTGGTGTGAACTAATAAAAATGGTTGTATTTTAGTGAAATAATGAGTTCTCACAACCCTATGCCACCCTGTCTCCTTCTTTTAACTCTGTAATTTCTTCTTCTTAACTTCCCTTTTCAGAGAGGTGACTGGTTTCCTTCTACAGGTAGAAGCTGTCCAAACTCCAACCCAAAATGTTCATTGAGTTCTCTCCCCTCTCTTTAGTCTACCTCCAATGATTAAAAATAAAACAGCAAAAAATGACAGTGAGGCCTGTCCTGAAACAGTTTGTATCAGTTGAGCTGAAGTACAGTATGTAGGTGCACTTTTGTAACACAATCAGATTTGAATGTAATTTATATGAAAACTGTGTTTTTGAGCTAGCAAACGTACAAATAACAAAAATTCAAAGAGTTCCCTAAGATAAATAAACCCCATGCAGTGGTGAAATGCATCCAACATTATCTGGACAAAACTTGCCCTATAAGTTAAGAGCAAATACTAGTTTCAGCACTCTGTAATGTTTACACCTCACATTTAGTTCCTACTCGGCTTGCTCGGTTCTTGAAAAAAAAAAAACCCTGGATTCCAGGTACCTGATACTGCATTTACTTAATGGAAAAACAAAAAACCCTTGTTTTGAGTTGAGTCAAGTTGTGTAGTGTAACTACCATACAGTGGAAAAGTGCCTAAAGATACAGCTCTGAGCTGTCGAGTCATGGACTCCACAAGACCTCTGACATCAAGACATTAGCAGTAGATACTTTAAGTGCTATTCATCGTCTCAATCAGCCTCAGGCACTCATGACCCTGTTGCCAGTTCAGCGGATGTATTTCCTTTGACCACTTTTAGTAGGTACTGACCACTGCATACCAGGAACACTACACAAGACATGCCTGGAGAATTTGGTTCTTGTCAAAGTGACTCAATTTCTTATGCTTGTCCATTTTTCCTGCTTCCAGCACATTCACTGTTGGAACAGACTGTTCATCTGCTGTTGTTCACCAGATAAAGTCCATCCTTTGACAGGTGCCATTGTCAAAGAGATAATGAGTGAAAATCAGTGTTATTACCTGTCAGTTTGGGTTTAATGCTAGGGTGTATATCTCATATATTTATGAGTATGTGGCTCATGCTCAAGTGAGACGCACAGTAAAGGATGACTTGTAGACCTCAGTTTTGGTTGCACATTAAGAAGAACAGTTTGATTTTGTGATGTGGGCTTATTTATAGATTTTTGATTGGATACACACTATAAATATAAATTATATACAAATATGATGTTCTATTCCATTTAAAAATAACTGGTACAAAAGTGCAAACCGATTTACTGAACTTCTTACTGTTTAACTGATACAGAACATTTTACATATACTATTTCAAGGCAGGCTCCTGAAAACAAATTCACTGTCGTTTTGACCTGCACTTGTTTTTCATCCCTTGTTAGTCCCATTCATCCCATTTATTTTTGGCCTTACAGACCCCAAGCTCCCCTTTGTCTGACAGCCCTATAAACCGCATGTTCTCATTTGGTGCAGGTCTCCAAATTCTAATCTACAGTGGTGCTGACACTCATCTATTTGTCATTTTTATATCCCTCATTTCTTCCATTCACTCTCATTTATTTTTTGTCCACAACCATAGCCTACAGTTTTAACATTCACCAAGCTCCTTTAGACCTTTAGTGCAGGTCTTCTAGTCCATTTTTTTGTTCTTGTTTTCACACATTCATCTTTGCAACCATTCAGTGTTTACTTCAGGAAATGCATTTTTTTCTTCTTTATAATTGCAGAAACAGGACAGGTTTTGAAAAGTATTCCTCAGTGAGGAATGTGTGTGGTGGCACCAGTGTCTAAACACAGTATCACTGATGGGCCACTAATGCAGTACGCAGGTAGTCAGCAGAAGTAAAGGAGGCTGAGAAGCTTTTGTCTGCGGCTTTCTCTTTCCACAACAGAGATGCGCTCCCAGCATATTCGGCCACAGACGCCATCTCCAGGTGCTGTGGAATGTCTATGTGTGTGTGTGTTTATATATGTGTGTGTGTGTATGTGTGTTTGTGGTCCCGCAAGTGGGCTAGGCCTTAATGAGGCGGCTCAGACAGACGGGCAGGAGAGGCTGCCGGAAGCCGAGGCCAAATCACCGCTCGCCACACACCGCCATTCATCATTATGACTCCTCTCTTTTGTGTGCTGCTGTCTGTTATCATACCTGTTTGTTTTACACCGCTTATCTGGCTGTTGCCAAAACAGAACAGGCCAGGCCCACATTCTCCACGTCTGATGTGTGTAAACGTGTGTGTGTGTTTAGCTGCAGGTACAAGTGATGCTTGTCAGACCAGGCTGGGTGTGTTGGAGGAGTGTTTTAAGCCCGCAGGCCAGGTGGCTTCATCTCTATACCCTGCATTTATAGCACTGTGTGAACACACAGGCCATTCATCTAACCCACCACACCGCATGCCAGGAGAAATGCCTTCAGCCCTCGGCTCCGGTATCTCCCTGACGCTGGGCCGAGACAAAAGTCCACCGCCGTTATTACAGTACATGCAAATGGAAACAGGCGCCACCGTGTTTGGTTTGTCCTCTGTGGTTAGATATCTAGCAGGAAGCAAATATATCACATATTGCTCATTTCCTTCAGTGGAATTTACTGCGTTATCAGGACATACTTTTACTCTTGTATCCCGCTGTTATCTGCTTTGTGGGGAACACTTTATTTGTATAATGGAGTGCAGATAGTTTGTAGGTTATTACGTTGTTATAAATTTACACACAGTGACGTAAGCATTAAGAGGAACTATCAAAAAACTATGTCTGTGGAATGAATGTGCAAAAAAACAAGCAAGCAGTGTAAAGCCCTATCCAGACACAATTTTCTCTTTTATGGGGGCGGGTCCTTTGTGATTTTATTCTTGTCAGGAATGACCATGTTCATGTTTTTCTCAGATGTCCTCTTACCTAGAGTTACCCACTGTTTTTCACTGAACTCTGTGGTCCTCCGTTAATTTTATTCCAGTCCAGACTGATACGTTTTTTTATATGTTTCGTCACCTCGCATTTAATGAAATACCTATTTTTCCCATGCCACGCACCATTATTACACTTTGGGTGCACATTTCCACGAAAATCCAAGTAAACACAACAGCTAGTGGCAATGGAGGAGCTATTGAACGCAATGTCATGTGACTCAGAAAGCCTAAAAACTCACTGATCCTCCTGTTTTTCAGAGTTTTATCACTGAGTAGAAGTGTGAAATATTTTTCACAGACGTCCCCCTGAGAAACTAATCCCGTCCGGATAGAGCTTAAGCCATTTTGACTATGCTCCAATTGTGATGGTTAGACCAGTGGGTCAAAATATCTACAAAACATCAGGCAGGTC
Organism: Astyanax mexicanus; assembly: GCF_023375975.1. NCBI lineage: Eukaryota > Metazoa > Chordata > Actinopteri > Characiformes > Acestrorhamphidae > Astyanax > Astyanax mexicanus. Next base: position 24,593,853 of record NC_064416.1, on the reverse strand, counting down.
TTGACAGGTGTTCCTAGTACACAGTGGTAAATACCTCTCAACAGTGCTCTGAGAAAGGACTACCAGTGAACCAGCGTCAAGGTCAGGGGCACCCAAGTCTCACAGAAGTGACTCTTAAAGGCCCCAACTCTTATCTTAACTCTCAAGTCTAAAGCTATTTTCATTTTTCTGAATGAACTGAAGCCTAAACGCATCAAATTGTGCCCCAACAAAACACATAAGTGCATTGTCACCTGTGATTGGTCAGAGCTGCCTGATGCTGGAGCCAGAAAGTAAATAAGTGAAGGTTCTGTTTCCAGACCAGCACAAACAGTTGTACAATGTGAAGCTGCTTTAGCATTGAACATGAAAAAATTGCTGTTGAGCTTTCAAACTGTGTTTTTAATGAGATGTCTGCACAACAAGCATAGCTGTGCAGTGTGAGCAGCAGCAGAGACAGCACCTCATCATAGCTATGGTATTTATCTAGCTAATATATTATGTTATTGCTGCACCGGAAAAGCCATTTACTTAAAATACAAGGAGTATTTTTGATAGTTGATAGTTTTGATAGTCAGATCATCTGTTTTAACTAGACAAAATAGGGCTGATTGAAAACGCCCTTGTAAGATCTGATGCTAATGTCTATTTATTAGATGCTACTGTTACACCCCCCAGGCGTGGGTAGGTAGTAGCAGTTATGCGACCCTGGGGTTAGCAGGGCCTGGATAGAATCTGGATGCAGGATACAGAGAAGACACGGTGAGACAGTGTTTTCAGTTTCAGGTCTCAGATTCATCTGTTTTCTTTATTCAACAACATACACAAACCAAATCACTTTAGTCTTTTTTTTCCTCTTTCTTTAGCAGTTTCACGAACACATTGCATATTTCTGCACTCCTCATACAGATCACACAGAAGATACTTAACCTTCTTAGTTACCCAAAACTCTGTATCTCACAATACATCTCTAGGTCCACATTACTGTTACCTGGATCAGCAAACCTCCTCAACACTGTTACTACAAAATACAAAAATATATATATATGTATATAAGAATATATAAAAAAATATTACTTTATATTAATATATTTATATACGCATACATATACCAATACTCACACATTCCACATTAACACCCTTCATTAAACAGTTATTAATTAACAGAATTCCATTAACTTGTACTAAGCACACTTTAACTCCATGTTAGTGCTTTTAATATCTCATTTTAAGTTGAGTTTTTTAAAACTTGTATCTGCTTAGAGTATTTTTAATTGACCAAAGTAATAAACGTGAACATAACTAAATAAAACAGGAATACTAATTAGAGAAATGTAAAACTGTAGCTTATTCAACTGTAATAAACCCAATGCTGTGGTTGGCAGAGGCTCTAGCTTCACCTAACAAAGCCAAACAGGCTCTTTAATAGAGAGTAGAATTAAACTGGACACTTTAGAAACACTTACTTCACCTACAGAGACTTAGTTTGGTTTTATATATACATATTTTTAATTAACTCAATTATTTATGTGTTTTTAACATACACAATGCGTGTTACTGAGTAAAAATGGCTGGTGCCGCTTAATACAGGCGCGAAATGGCGGCAGCAAGGCGCGTAATTACTCCAATGAGTTAACTAGTGTTAGCGGGAAGAAAATAGAGAACAATAGCGTCGGCCAGGCGCAGAGTTAGCAGGCCGCGGTAGCTAATGCTAGCGTCAGAGTAATAGAAACAATAGCGTCGGCCAGGCGCAGAGTTAGCAGGCCGCGGTAGCTAATGCTAGCGTCAGAGTAATAGAAACAATAGCGTCGGCCAGGCGCAGAGTTAGCAGGCCGCGGTAGCTAATGCTAGCGTCAGAGTAATAGAAACAATAGCGTCGGCCAGGCGCAGAGTTAGCAGGCCGCGGTAGCTAATGCTATTAGAATTATACGAGAAAATAGCGACAAACGACAGAGCGGAGATAGTAAATACTACAGCGAAAACACACGAGAGATAGCGACGGACTGGAACACGGTTAAAGAGCGGGTATATCTCACGCCAGAGCGAGGGGAATAACAGCGGAGCGCCGGCTAGGCGCGGTTAGCGAGCGGCGGTGGCTAATGCTAACGGCGGAGAAATACAGCGAGAGCGCCGGCCAGGCGCGCAGTTAGTGGGCTGCGGGAGCTAACGCTGCCCGATGCTGAGCGTCCACCAACACACAGGACCATAGCGGCTCATATTACACACCGTAACACTTTCAAAGCATATACACACTCAAATAACCCTATTATAGTGCTTTAGAAACATGTATACTTGCACAGTTTCACATATTTTCCCACCTGGATGCAGGATACAGAGAAGACACGGTGAGACAGTGTTTTCAGTTTCAGGTCTCAGATTCATCTGAGACTAATCTACTGATGCCCACCTAAGCCTCTGTATAGCGCCCGCCCACTAGCACTGCTCCCTCTACTGGACTGGATGATTCACAATACAATACAATAAACCCATTTAAAGCAGAAAAGATTATATATACAGATGCAAATAATATTAATATATAACATATAAAATAAATAATCACTTAAATGTGACTACACTTTTAAGGGTGTCACACGCTCCCAGACAAAATAAAAAAAAGAAGAAAACTCTATCAAAAGATTTCTCAACTTTACGCTAAGTTACCCTGGTTAATAGGCCATTATAGAATACACCTGAGGTGCGTGTGCAAACGGAAAGTAGTCTACCCATGGTTGTGTGACGGGTGTATGGTAAGGTGTTAAGTAAGGTACGCTCCACCAAGGCCTAGCTAAACAACTCGACACGAGTGACCTGATTGCGGGGTACGACTCTACTGTGGGTTGGCCTAGTGTCGGATATGTAAACATCTGTCTGGGCCTTCTGCTTCTAGTGGACATTCTAATCTCAGTTTCAGTGTCTACAGGTTCAGAGGTGTCAGGCACTTCATGTTCACTCTGAGCTTCAGAAACTACTTCCCATTCTGGTACCTCTTCAATCATCACTTGTGGTTCCATCAATCTCGGTTCTTCTCTCACGGGTGATAGGACTTGTCTTTCAGGTGACGGTAAAGGTTCTACTTGCGGTTGTTCAGCAGGTAGTTGTAGCTGTCTTTCTGGTACAGGTGTGTGGATCTGTTGGACAGGTCTTTGATACAGTGTTTCTCTTGCAGGTTCTTGAATCTGTTGCGTAGGTCTCGGAAATGATCTTTGTGTAGGTGCTTGAAACGGTTGTGTAGATCTTGAAAACTGTTGTTGTCTTGTAGGTGCTTGGAGGTGTTGTGCAGGTCTTGGAAATTGTTGTTGTCTTGTAGGTACTTGAAACTGTTGTGTAGGTCTCGCTTGGACAGGGTTCTGGGGATTCACAGAAGGTAGGTTCTGGTGAGTGCTCTCTTGTGTTTGCTCTACAGGACGATAACGTACTCTTAGCCAGTAACCTCCTGACTCTTCCTCATCATCTGAATCGCTTGTGCACTCTGGGTCCGTCTGTGGTCTTTGTTCTCGCTCTGCTCTCTTGTCTACTTGAGTAGGTTTCTTTCCACCAGTGGGTTTCGCTGAAGGTAGTGGCAATTCTGCAGGTAAGTCATTCACTAACAGGAGCAAGTTCCTGTGCAGTGTTCTTGACTTGCGTTTGTCTCCAGCTTCTGGATAGACTACATATACGGGATTGTCAGACACTTGTTCCTTGACGATGTAGATGGTCTTTTCCCAGTAAGCTCTCAACTTGCCTGGTCCTCCTCGCTCACTCAAGTTCCTTACGAGGACTCTGTCTCCTGGGTGCAGAATGACGCCTCTCATTTTCTGGTCATAGTACGCCTTGCCTCTTGCACTGGCTTGTTTACTGTTCTCACTTGCTATCCGATATGCTTCTGACATTCTCTTGGCCCACTTGTCTGCATAGCTCTGGTGTGTCAAATTTTCTCTCTCTTCACTCAGTCCAAACAACAAATCTACGGGAAGACGAGGGTGACGCCCATATAGAAGATAATGTGGTGAGTACCCAGTAGATTCGTGCCTTGTCGAGTTATAAGCGTGTATGATGTGATGGAGATGGTCCTTCCATCTTTCCTTCTGCTTGTCATGGAGAGTTCTTAGCATCTGTAACAGCGTTCGATTGAATCTCTCAGCAGGGTTACTTTGAGGATGATAGGACGACGTCCTTGAATGACCCACTCCTGTCAGTCTCCGTAGAGTTTTAAAGAGCTCATTTTCAAATTCGCGCCCTTGGTCATGGTGTAATTTAGCTGGGTATCCAAATCTTGGTATGAAGTCGTTGAAGATGCGCTCTGCAGCTGTGCGACCAGACTTGTTTTTTGTGGCGTATCCCTGCGCGAAACGAGTGAAATGATCCACAACCACCAGAATGTATTCATACCCTCCTTTGCTACGCTCAAGGTGCAGATAGTCAATACATACGAGCTCCAGGGGAAAGCTTGAAGTTATACTTCCCATAGGTGCACGAACATGAGTTACAGGCTTCTTTTGCTTAATGCAGGAACATTTTCTGGTAATGTACTCCTCGATCTCTCTTTTCATGAACGGCCAATAGAATCTCTCTCTCGCTAGACATACTACTCGCTCTGTGCCAACATGTCCCATTTCATCATGGAGGTGTTTTAGTGCGAGTTGCTTGAACTTGGATGGTAGCACCAGCTGTCTTCTTCCACTAGCTCGTCTGTACAACAGTCCATCTTCTAGATACAGCTTGTTCCACTCATACCAAAGCTTTTTCGCTGTCCCACTCTGCAGTCTTCTTGCATCACGATCTAACTCTGTACCAGCTTCTTTATGCCCCAAGACCTCTTTGATATCTGAATCCTCTCTCTGTGCCTCGACTAGCTCCTCATGGCTGATAGTTGGTAAGGAAACACATGGCTCCGAGATGGTGTTTGCAGAGATGTTAAGAGCGGCAATCCACGCAACATCCTTACGCTTCGCTGCTCCACTTCCTTCCCAGGTAGCATGCACGACCTCTTGTGACAGTTCCTCTGTACATTTCTCAACCAACTCGTCAATGTCAAGTGGGATGCGAGATAAGGTGTCTGCATCAATGTTAGACTTTCCTGGTCGGTATTTTATGTCGAATCTGAAGTCTGACAGTTCCCCAACCCAGCGGTGGCCGACTGCGTTCAGCTTCGCAGTGCTCATCACATATGTCAGGGGATTATTGTCGGTGTAGATAGTGAAATGAGGTGCGTAATACAGATAGTCTCTAAACTTTTCGCACACTGCCCATTTCAGCGCTAGGAACTCCAACTTTCCACTGTGCAGTCTGTAGTTCCGTTCCGTCACTGTTAGCGTTCTCGAACCATATCCAATGACTCTTAATTTACCATCTTGGTGTTGGTATAATACGGCTCCAAGGCCCTTCTCTGAAGCGTCTGTGTGGAGCACAAACGGGGAATTGAAATCTGGATATGCTAATACTGGTGGACTGATCAACATGCCAATAAGCTGTTCCAATGCACTTTGGTGTACTTTTGTCCAGCTCACAGCCGTCTTGGAAGGCAGTTGTGGCCCCTTGGTCTTTTTCTGAGTCGACTGACTTGGTGTTGTGTCAGACTTGACTTGTAAGAGCTCGTATAAGGGTTTAGCAATACGGGCAAAATCTTGTACGTAACTGCGGTAATAACTGAGGAAGCCCAGCAACTTTCTAACCTCTCCCACAGTTCGTGGAGTCTTTCCCTCCAAGGCCCTTACAGCTTCGAGGTCTTTTGGGTCAATTCTCACCCCATCTGCAGACACGAGGCGACCTACATACCTCACTTCTTTGCGAAACAGCTCACACTTTTCTGGCCTCAATTTCACTCCATGTTGTTGCAGTGCTTTCAAGACATGGCGGACTCCTTCAACATGTTCTTCGAAGGTTTTGGCATAACACAGAATGTCATCCAAATACGGTATACAGCACTCGTCCCTGAGCGTGTCTAGCATCTCCTCCATGCTCCTCTGGAATGCGGCAGGGGCATTGGACAACCCGAACGGGACTCTAACCCATTCATATAACCCCCATGGCGTTATGAAGGCTGTTAGGTGTCTGGACCCCTCGGCCATAAAGCCTTGATGGTACGCCTTGCCTTGGTCCAGGATGCTAAACCAAGAGTGTCCACCCAAGCTGTCAATCAAGTCCCGAATTCTTGGCAGTGGATGTCTGTCTGGAACAGTCTTCTGGTTCAGCAGGCGGTAGTCTATGCAGAGTCGGAGTGAGCCATCTCTCTTCCGCACACACACCACGGGAGCTGAGTATGGTGATTTTTACATTTGCGCTCACTATTCTCTCTCTTTATGTTGTAGTCTGTCGTTGGCTCTCCCTCTAGCTGCGCACCGTGCACGTTGGTGTGACGGGGACGAAGGACTGGTCCAATTCTTCGCTGTCTCTCGTTCTCCTCACTTGTCACTTTCATGATGTGTTTCAGTATTGCCTCGTCTGAGACTGTTCTGTCTGTGAGTATAGGTTTCAGCTCTCTACGGATGTCATTATACCTAGGCCCTATACCTTGATAGACTGTGTGCAAGAACACATCTTGTATGGTGCTAGGGTGGTACCTCACGTCAGCTTCTGACTGTCTGGATGTGAACAAGACTCGCTGTTTGAGACTGATTAGGCGATAAAGAAACTGCTGTGGAGTTTCGTGTTCTCTCTGCTGTGTGCACATTAACTCCTGGAATAACTCAGTGCTGTTTCTCTCTCCTAAGTGTGACTGTAGAAAACCCTTAAGTTCACTCACTGTCATGTTATCGTTGTTCATGAGCATGTCCTTAAAAGTACCCGGTCTGATTATTCTAAGCAACCCCCGGACTATTTCTAGCTCACTGAAATCTTCTTTCAGCCCCTCATCTATCTGCTTGCAGATGCTGTTGTAGCTAATGTCAGCTGTATTGTCACCAATTTGTCCCCCTACAATTTTGAACTCTCTGCGTGGAAGGAAAGAAAGATCTGGAAAATTCCCTGGTCTCTTATTAAACTGCTGTTGTCCCTTATCTACCCGTTGACTAACCAGTGTTGGGCTAGAAACTGGAGCGGTTTGTGGTGCATTTACAGTTTGTGGTGTCAGCATGCCAATACACTGAAGAAGACGCTTACTTAACTCTTCAACCCCGGCAGGAACCCCTTGAACATCACTACCTGCGACTGCATTAGCACTACAGCCTGTGTTTGTAGGTTGTACAGCTAGTGAGGGTGTAGTGTTCATGTCTCCAGGCAAAGCTACATCATCTGGAGCAGTAGATGGCTTAAGAGGTGAAGTGTCAAGTTGTAGTGGAAAAGTTAAATTACAAGTAGGATCTACTAGATCTGTGTATGATGGTGACTCTGACATTGTTACTGCTGGCACAATGGGTACATCAACATTACATGCATGTCTCACAGTATCAATGGCATCCTTCAAAATCAACAGTTCTGTCATACCTTCATCCTCAGATTCAAGCAAGTGCGTGCTGTACATGAACTCGTGAATGTGCTCAAAGTTTCCTTCTTGATCTCCCACCTGAAGCTCTGACGGGTCTCTACCTGACACTGTCCCAACACTCTGGGCGACCTGGAAAAGTCTCTCCGCCGGCAAGGTAAGTAGGCTCTTCCTGATATCCCATATCAGGCTCTTCCTCTCACTGCTGGCCATATTAACTTGTTCCACAGTCCCTCACACACAGTTGAACAGTTCAGATGACACTCTTCTTCTCAAACACCAACACAGCAACGTCGACGCTCTCTCAGCTCCAGTGGTCAAGCACGAACAGCATCCTCTACAGCACATGCAGCAGCACCCTCTTGGCTCTGGATGTAGGTCATGAGTGGTCTTTCGACGATCCCACAGGCAGCAACATCAGTTCTCTCTTGGTCCCAGACATCAATGGATTAGAAGATTAGCGCTTCAACCACTAGGTGGCGCTAATCCCGGACGAGCCCCCAATAATCTGTTACACCCCCCAGGCGTGGGTAGGTAGTAGCAGTTATGCGACCCTGGGGTTAGCAGGGCCTGGATAGAATCTGGATGCAGGATACAGAGAAGACACGGTGAGACAGTGTTTTCAGTTTCAGGTCTCAGATTCATCTGTTTTCTTTATTCAACAACATACACAAACCAAATCACTTTAGTCTTTTTTTTCCTCTTTCTTTAGCAGTTTCACGAACACATTGCATATTTCTGCACTCCTCATACAGATCACACAGAAGATACTTAACCTTCTTAGTTACCCAAAACTCTGTATCTCACAATACATCTCTAGGTCCACATTACTGTTACCTGGATCAGCAAACCTCCTCAACACTTACTACAAAATACAAAAATATATATATATGTATATAAGAATATATAAAAAAATATTACTTTATATTAATATATTTATATACGCATACATATACCAATACTCACACATTCCACATTAACACCCTTCATTAAACAGTTATTAATTAACAGAATTCCATTAACTTGTACTAAGCACACTTTAACTCCATGTTAGTGCTTTTAATATCTCATTTTAAGTTGAGTTTTTTAAAACTTGTATCTGCTTAGAGTATTTTTAATTGACCAAAGTAATAAACGTGAACATAACTAAATAAAACAGGAATACTAATTAGAGAAATGTAAAACTGTAGCTTATTCAACTGTAATAAACCCAATGCTGTGGTTGGCAGAGGCTCTAGCTTCACCTAACAAAGCCAAACAGGCTCTTTAATAGAGAGTAGAATTAAACTGGACACTTTAGAAACACTTACTTCACCTACAGAGACTTAGTTTGGTTTTATACAGTATATACATATTTTTAATTAACTCAATTATTTATGTGTTTTTAACATACACAATGCGTGTTACTGAGTAAAAATGGCTGGTGCCGCTTAATACAGGCGCGAAATGGCGGCAGCAAGGCGCGTAATTACTCCAATGAGTTAACTAGTGTTAGCGGGAAGAAAATAGAGAACAATAGCGTCGGCCAGGCGCAGAGTTAGCAGGCCGCGGTAGCTAATGCTAGCGTCAGAGTAATAGAAACAATAGCGTCGGCCAGGCGCAGAGTTAGCAGGCCGCGGTAGCTAATGCTAGCGTCAGAGTAATAGAAACAATAGCGTCGGCCAGGCGCAGAGTTAGCAGGCCGCGGTAGCTAATGCTAGCGTCAGAGTAATAGAAACAATAGCGTCGGCCAGGCGCAGAGTTAGCAGGCCGCGGTAGCTAATGCTATTAGAATTATACGAGAAAATAGCGACAAACGACAGAGCGGAGATAGTAAATACTACAGCGAAAACACACGAGAGATAGCGACGGACTGGAACACGGTTAAAGAGCGGGTATATCTCACGCCAGAGCGAGGGGAATAACAGCGGAGCGCCGGCTAGGCGCGGTTAGCGAGCGGCGGTGGCTAATGCTAACGGCGGAGAAATACAGCGAGAGCGCCGGCCAGGCGCGCAGTTAGTGGGCTGCGGGAGCTAACGCTGCCCGATGCTGAGCGTCCACCAACACACAGGACCATAGCGGCTCATATTACACACCGTAACACTTTCAAAGCATATACACACTCAAATAACCCTATTATAGTGCTTTAGAAACATGTATACTTGCACAGTTTCACATATTTTCCCACCTGGATGCAGGATACAGAGAAGACACGGTGAGACAGTGTTTTCAGTTTCAGGTCTCAGATTCATCTGAGACTAATCTACTGATGCCCACCTAAGCCTCTGTATAGCGCCCGCCCACTAGCACTGCTCCCTCTACTGGACTGGATGATTCACAATACAATACAATAAACCCATTTAAAGCAGAAAAGATTATATATACAGATGCAAATAATATTAATATATAACATATAAAATAAATAATCACTTAAATGTGACTACACTTTTAAGGGTGTCACACTACCCAGAAGAACCTACACAATATTAGGGAGGTGGTTTTAATGTTATGGCTGATGAATGCAGTAAGAAAAACAGCCTTGTTATAACAGCCTCTGGCCGTTGTTTTTTCTCTGCAGGGCTAAAGTTTTACTAAGACCGTTCTGTGCTGATCCTGCTGCATTCACCAGTTAGTCTGGTTATACACTTTATACAGTTTCTTTTTCCATTTACTATATTTCTTAAATAGAAATAGTTTAATATCATTTAATTTGCTGTGTTGCCGTGTTTATTTAACATCATTGTCATGGTCCTAGTATGCCAGTGACCAGGCTTGTCCCAAAATGCTGATGTGCTGTTAGCATTACATTGCAATCGAGCTGTTTCAGCACAGGGCAGATCCATCAGTCTTTAAGCCCTCCCACTAAATGGTTTTGTAGCCTAAGTACAGTTAATTAACCATGCTGAGAAAACCAGGCCATACTGTACATCCTCCTCTTTAGGATGTTCCAGAGAACTGGCCTCCAAAGAAAAAGTGAGTGACAGACTGAAAGTTAGCGCTATCTCTCCTGGTGTTCTAGAGCGAAGCGAGGGAAAAAAAGATAAACATGAACACAAAGGCTTGCTACATGTCTTAAGAGCATAATAAGTATCTGCCGTGGGTCAGGAATGTGGCACGGCCGCCGGCGCTGCTGTAGCTGCTGCTGCTTTTAATTGTATTGCGAGGCTGCGGGTGAGCAATGGCTGAAAGATGAGAGATGAAAGATAAGGAGCAGCAGATCAGTTAGTGGGAAAACTGCGTCAATGGCGTCCATCGCCGGCGGCAAAGGACTTGTCTGAATGAAACCGAGAATACTGTGTATTGTTTTGAGCTGTTGATTTATGAAAGTGAGTTTAGTCTAAGCATGTGTTCAGAAAGTGATGTACAGTAATTAGCTCAGACTCTTAACAGTGTCATAGGGAAATATAATACACTCCCAGCAGTCACATGACTTAAATCAGGGATAGAAAAAGGACTCGAAAAAAGAAAATCAAAAAGCACTGGTCAGGTCTGATATTATGATATGTGGTGTTTTTATATGGTTACGGGGCAGTACAGTGGGTAGTGTATGTTTTAGGGGCACAATGCCCCGAATAATGCCCCTACTGCATATAATTATAAGGATGCCAAATTATTAAAATATCTATGTTGTTTAGTTAATTGCCATTTGTGTGTGCATACATATATTAAACAGTCAGAAGGTATTGTATTGTTTACATTCATTAATTGAGGTTTTATATTTTCATTGTGTGAAGTGTGGTTTAACATGAACCTGAAAATGAGAAAACACGATTTCCACAGAGTGGACACACTTTTCATCCCAGACTCCAACTAACAGTGTATTTATGTATGTATGTATGTATGTATTTAGTTATGTATATTCATTTCCCATGAGGAATCAAATACATCTACAAGCTGTTCAAGAGCAGGTGCACACATGTCCAATCACAAGCCCTTCTCACCCTTTTCCACCAATCGGTCACTGAGGAGCCCACCCTGAGTGCTGAAATCTCCACCCTTCTTTGCATCCCTGCTTGACGGATTTATTGGTCAGCTGCTCCCAGAAGCCCCTTTAAAGCTTAGCATGGCCTGCACTCCCCAGCTAGCCCGCACATGCTCGTTCTGTCAGAGCCGCATTTACAGCTCGCCGCCAACATTTCTATTAGCGCAGCCTCCGGGCCAGAAGAGTCTTATTTACGACCCTCCAATGCCACCCCACCAATTATAGCCGTCCTGAACTGTACTTTACATGACAATTAATCAGTGTAGTATGACGAGGACTCACCTGTAAATACCCTCTAAAGAGCAGCCCTAGTCCCTTAGCGCTGGTGCTAATCCTGGAAAAGAAAGATGCCTGAGGAGTGTGTCCCAGGGTGGGAGGCTGTGTGTGTGTGTGTGTGTGTGTGTGGGAGAGGGGTGGTGATGGTGGTGGGGGTATTGTATGTGTCTCTGGTGTGGTTAGATATCTGAGCCTCCGCCATTAGCCTAGCACCGCACACCGCGAAGAGCACAGGCCCCTATTTCATGGCGGCTCCCGAACAGCGTGGAGAATTTGCGAGGCGGTTAGCGGCCGTCATTAATATCCGCCCGGGCCTGGGCTGACAGCTGCTGATTGGAATGGAGAGCCCCTGTAAAGCAGACAGCTACAAATTTCCCTGACAGCTTGGCGTCCATTACCCACAGTCAGCCTGCCAAAGCAACCGTAATAAGAGACGCTCTGAGAGAGAGAGAGAGAGAGAGAGAGTGCACATTCTCACACACTTGCACATTTAATGCTAGTATAGTATAATAACACATGCACACACTCTTCCTAATGATTACAATCCCATCCATTTTCATGTCTTAATTTGGAATTGAAGAGCAAAAACGTTTCTGCGTGCTGAAGAGGGGTCAGTGCTATAGTGTATATTCAGAGCGATATAATCAGAGTGGCCTGGTCTATATACAATATGTAGGTTGTATGTATGTATATATATATATATATATATATATATATGTATATATACAACTGAAGCTTAACCAACATCACTTATTCACTTCCTCACATGACTTATCACATGGCACCTCCCAAACCACAATCCCCTGAGTATTGATTACACCTGTTCACCTCACTATATATACCCCTGAACTTCACTCACTCACTGCAGAGTATTAGATTGGTTCTGTCCGTCATTACAAAGCGTTTATCTTATCTATCGTTATCTCTGTGTATGACTGTTTTTGTGTTTGACCATTGCCTTGCGGTCCTATACAGCCCTGCTGTGTTTTTTTTACCTGGTCTGTTTCACTATTCTTGGTATGCTTGCCACCTTTTGTATTGGTCTTTTGGTACTGACCACGAGTTTGGAGTACCCCTTTTTAATAAAGCCCTTTTATTATATCTGCACTTGTCTCCTCTCTGCCTGACCTTGAAACTCAGGCTAACCTAAATGTAACCTATACACATAGTGAAAATGTAACCTATGTAAAAATGTACCCATCTAAACTGTACACCTAAATTTAAGTCTAACCTTAACCTAACCTGAACTTTAACATACCCTAGATTCTATTTGTTTATTTTTAAGAAGATTCATAAGAAAATATAGCAGGATGATTTCTTCTTCTTCAAATACATGGTAGACAGTGGTGTGAATCATAAAATAAAATCAAAAATGTCTTGTGCAATATTGTGAAAATCTTGCAAATTTTTCAGGCACATTTTTAGTGGTGTACTGTATCTATAATTGGTACATATTTTATGAGATCTTGCTGAGCAAAGAGCTTTAGCCATGGTATATTCTGTCTATGTGTGTCAGCATTCTGTTCATCTCAATCCTTACACACACACACAGGCAGTGAAGGGTTCAGGGTGAATGGCATGCAGACACTCTAATATTACTTTGATTTACTGTATTCTGCCTCAGTGGAGAGATATAAACTCAATGAAACAAAGCAGTGCATTGATTTAATACTCATTCTCATTTTATGGGTGAGTACATGGACATCCCAATCCCGGCAGATATTTGGGTCACTTAATTATAGCTAAGCCTGTCGGAGTCCTGAAAACAGAGGTGACACTGATTTAAAACGAGTGGTACTCGTCGCTAGCCTCGCCTGTTATGCATATTTTAAAAAGGTAGTCAATCATATATTTTTCTTTGTATTTATTTTCCCTCATTCAGCCTCATGTCTACTCATTAATGGACAAACGTACTGGAACACCTACTCAGTCATGTCTCTACAGTCCAGGGAAAGTGTTCTACTTCAGTTTGGAGCATTGCTGTGAGCATTTGATTGCATTCAGTAATAAGAGCACTATTAAGCTCAAATTGTTGAATGATCACAACCTCGCCTAATCCAGAGTTCCCTTCTCAACTAAAGGAAATATTTCTAAAAGTACCAGAGATTATACTGCTTCTGCACCACAACTCAATGCTGGGGGGCTTTATGCCCATTTAGCCCACACCTGGCATTAAGCATGGTGTCACTAGCTTCATATTTATCTGCTCTAAAGAGTCCTATTCTGTTGGCAGAATTGGCCGTGTTTACAGGGACTAAACAAGCTGTGTATGTGTGTGTGTGTGTGTGTGTGTGTGTGTGTTTGTGTGTGTATTTCCACATCTAATAGGTGCAATTTAAAGTAGCTGAATGTAACAATTAGAAATTGTGTCCACAAACAGTTACACATACAGTATCAAAAGTCCTATTGCATTTTTATAAGACATTTTTATAATTTATTAAACAGACTATTTTTGCCACTGTGCTACTGTAAGACTTGTAATAATATTGTAATGAGATGTAAAGGAGATTGTTCTGATTGGTTATCCTGTATTGTACCTCATTTAGAAAGTAATCTAAAATAGGGAGTATGTTGACTTTGATAAAAAGCGGTTGTTTTATTTAATTACTTTTAATTATGCAGATAATTAAAACCTATTTCTTTCCAATTCAAAACACTGTCTGAGTATAATCAGTTCATTATTGTTTAAAGGTAATGCGCACACACAATAATGTATTATTATCATATCAGTGGCAATACAGTCTATACAGATATAGTATTTTTTATTTCAGTTATTTCTGGGACAATATAACATACAAATATGATGTTACCTTAACAGGCCTAAGTTCATCTGAATATAAGGTTTGTGTATGATGTTTATTTTATTTTTATGTAATGAAAAAAAGAGGGTCTATAATCTTTTTCGCACTTGCACATTGTCTGGATTCTGTGGACTTTATTTTGTTTTTAACCATAATACGATTTGTTTGGACAGGTGTGAACAGAATAATCACACTTGGATGTGGAGCAAAACAATCTCACTAAGACCCTTTAGTGGAGGTGGTCTCGGCCTGGTCCCAAACAAACTCTGGGGCACTTCCTTAGGTGAGAACTTGTTCTGACCTTATTACGAATAAACTATCATGGTGTTTTGCAAGTTTTTAACTGCCATAACTTGGTACATATAATACAGGTAATTGCTTCAGCTATTATCTCTACTGTTAATATATAATATGAACTAGTCCAGAAAATAGGTCCTTCTTCCTGTATTTACTTTATTGCTCACGCCCCAGAAAGGTTTGCGCAATAAAAGAGAGAGAGATGAAGATTGGGTGTACATCATTTTCACCTCTGCTTATACAGTGTTATCTCTGAGTGTTTTACTGCAGTGAGCTTCAACTTTACCATTCAGTACACACACACACACACAGTGAGAAAGAGATATATACCCCGATCTATTCTCTATATACTTTCTGTCTCACCTACTTGTTTATATATGCACATTACGCTTACAGATCAGACACTCACACACACACACACTTTGCCACACACCCCTTCCTTCACAGTAATTCTCTACCCGGCGCTACTAGACAACTGGAAGCTCGGGGCGTGATATTTTACTGCTCCATTTTATTGCATCTCCTCCCCTGCCAGTCACCCCCTCTTCCCCCCATCAGCAATAAAACACTCCATAATAAAAGT
This sequence comes from Astyanax mexicanus, assembly GCF_023375975.1. Classification (NCBI taxonomy): domain Eukaryota; kingdom Metazoa; phylum Chordata; class Actinopteri; order Characiformes; family Acestrorhamphidae; genus Astyanax; species Astyanax mexicanus. The sequence continues at coordinate 24,578,557 of NC_064416.1, read as the reverse complement.
CCCTCTCCCTGAGCGCCTGCCACACCACCGCCACAGATAATCCTGCCGGATCACTGCTCTCTGCCCTGCACGTTAGTTGGCAGCACTGTCACATCTCTAACCCCTGCGCCGCATTCCGCCAGGTTATTATAATGCTCGCCTGCTTTATTGCTCCGAGCAGCGATTGAAAAGAGCAGCGGCGCCCGAGAATATCCCACCGAACAAGCAGTTAACACGCGGCAGGCCCTCGAACGGCCCGCCAGAGTGATTCATCACCCGCGCAGGCCCGACTTACTTTCATATCTCGGAACAAAGGCGCTGAGCGCTCAATAAAGGCAATATTACAGTCTGTTTAAAAGCCACTGAGGATGAAAAGAGCCGGAGAGCCATGCTAAAATGTGCCGATCCATATGCATGCAGCGCACCGGGATGAGGTCACGCCGATGAGGCGAAAGGTTATTGCTTTTCACAGGAGAAATTACACGCCAGCATTGATAATGGCAGACATCCCTTGTTGATTTCTCACTGATTTCTGAGAGGCGCCTGTCATATAAAGTGAGAACGGAACATTTCATATTTGCCTAAACTAGATTTGCATGCCTGCTGTAATAGCAGAATTAAAGGCCATGGTCTTTCTAATGCCATTTGTTTATGTAAGCTGTCCAGATGTGTTTATGTATGAAGATGAAGACTTTAAAGGTCATTGTTTATAGTATAATTACAACATAATTACATAGTTATATGGGTTACATATGGTGTTTAAAAAGTGGTAACAATTATATTGCCAAAATTCTCGTTTAAGTGTACCTTTAAACACTGAAAACACCTCCTTTTTTGAGACTAGTAAACAAGCAGAAACAGTGGGCTAATTGGTTTACCCAATTATTCATAATTAGTATCAAGGCAGCTGGCAGCAAATTTTTATAATCTTTAGACTTTTATTTATTATGTTTGTTTATTAGGTAGTTACAGTTCAATTACATAGCTATAGAAGTAAGTAACTGTGTTGAAGACATATTTAAGTATTTATAATTTAATAACTCAGTTATATATGTTATTAGTGTGTTAATAAAGTAGTAACAAGTATGTAGCTTTAAACTTTACATTGTATTCTCAAAAGGCTGAAAGTTCTTAAGTGTTTTTGAGATTAACAAACAAATTTGCTCATCCAATCAGCAAGCAGCATCACAGCAGTGACACCTGGCAACAATAAGGTTTTTAAGTTTGAAATTCTAAGGCATGTTAAGCTGTTAAGATGAATTTATTCTTGAAGGTAATAACTCTGTTCAGTGTTTATATTGTAACTACGGTATTACTATACAGTTATGTGTTTATTGTATCATACAGTATAGTAAAGTTATAATGCAATAACATAGACATACAGAGTTACCCTTAAAAGACAGGCAGATGGCAGCAGGATGGTTTCTAAATTTGCAGTTTATTATTTAGAAGGGATTTATTGCTGCCCTAATGTATTAATTTTTGAACATGTCAAAAATGTTTTTAGATGTCTTTGTTTATAGTGTATTTACAGTTTAATTACACAGTTATATAGGTTAAACAGTGTATTTATAACCATAAATAACTTAAATTGATAGAGGATACCTTTAAAAATGGTACTCTTTGGTTTTGAGATTAGAGCATAAAAACAGAGGCAGTGATTGGCTGTTCGAATCTGCCAGCTTGTCATGGCAGTGGCAGCTGGCAAGAGGAAGGTTTGTAAATTTGAATTTACGAGGGATGAGTCCTTTCATTTGTCAGATGCAAATAACAGGGAGGTGTGAGAGGGCGGTCTGAGATACGAGGGCGAGCCCGCCAGCCAATTGATTTGAATATGCAAATTAAGCCATGGGACTCTGGCACTCCTTGTAAACAAACTGGTTTTTAACGAAGATAAAAATGTGTCAGCGCCTCATTATCACTGGGATGTATAGCAAATCAATCCGAGCAGTTAGAAAAGCGGCTCGGGCGCATGGGGGGTTGTTGATGTTGCTTAAAAAGACCACAGTTCTTGTATTTAGCTTGTTTGTTTGACCTGCAGTTGAATATGGGTTGAATACGGGTCTAATGAGGAGCAATTAAATTTTTTACTTTCATTTAAACAACAACAAAAACAGCAGCAGCAAAAAATACCACAGCCTTCAAATGCTTTTGTCTGTTCTTCAGCTGTAAATATTACTTCCTTAGTCCTGCACTGCCATCCAGACGGTCGAAATAATGTGTCTAACAAGCCTTTAACTTTTGTCATATTGCAGGAAAAGCCCACAGTTCTATCTGAACCCCCCAGGCACCTTGCTCTTGTTAGAAGTGGAGTACTGCCGGCTGTGAAGCCTGCCTGCACTGAATTAGTTTCCCTTTGGAAAAGCTGCCAAAGTCTGAAGCAGCCACTGAGCAGCACACACCGCTGCCAAACTGCTGCAGCACACTAAATGCTCTTTCCGATTAACAATGAAGCACACTGTGCACAAGCCACCCCACCGTTGCCACCCCTCAACCTAAATATGGACTCAGAGCTCTTTTACTCTGAAACTATTTGCATGCTAATGAATATAGCAGTTTGGTATATCTATATACACAAAATTTCAAAGTGCAGCCATGCTTAAGACACACACCCACACGAATACACACACAAACACAAACAGAATCCTGTTTATGCCTTGAACAGACAGCTTTCACTGTTTTTTGCCCTCAGAATAATTGCTAGCATGCTAGCCACTTTATGCCTGCCTTTGTTGTGGCAGGAAAGCATCTCTATCTGCGATCTATTTCTGTCTATCAAGCGCGAGCCAGACATGAAGGAGGATGTGGCTATTTTCTTTAGCGGTTGCCGAAGCGCATGCCGTAAACACGGTTTCCATGAACCGATGAAAACACCCGCATGTTTGTAAATCATCCGACACGGTCTACGGGCCCACAAATCAACCGTCATTGTCTGGCCGGGGTCGAGGAGCAGAAATCCTTTCGGTGCGCTTACAATGTAGCTGCTATTTATGACACAGGATGTTCCATCTGCTGCCGCTTCCTGTCTGAAGACTCTTTCAGGATGTGCTCCCTAGATCTGCTTACACTTCTGCGGGACATCTGCACGCGGGACTCCTGGGCGTAATATTCGAGCCTCCGCCGCTCTCCCAGAGCTCGCGAGGACGTCTGCTTTTCTCATTAGCCTTACGTGCTGGAGGGCCTGTTGATAGTCATTACCCCCGGCACCATATGCTGCGCCAAAGATAAAGCATCCTATATGGCGGCGCTACAGGGATGGTAATGGTGTGTGCGCCCGAGTTTGGGTTCCCACTTGGCTCACGCTGGGATCCGTCTCTCATCACGTCTTCTTGCTGGGGCTTGCATACGTGACTTACGCAGGCCGAGAGAGGATCGGCCGGATGGCTAAGGAGGATAATGGCTGGCAGGGAGGATTCTGGTGCATGGGGAAAATGAACTGAGTAAAGGGATGATCTTGGATTGGCACCTTGGATTGGAGATTTTGTAAAGGATAGGGGGTGGAGGGTGAATGCATGTGTGTTATGGGTTAAAGAAAAAGTCCATAAGGTCATCAAAATTTCATTGAGATTACACTCTGTAATCTGTGATCACATGTACATGTGGGTCAGTGTCCTTTAAGTATATAGTGGATACGATGAGGATAGATAGATAGATATATAGATAGATAGATAGATAGATAGATAGATAGATAGATATATATAGAGAGAGAGAGAGACACAAACTTCTAGAAACAAGTCTACAGCACTTTCTCCCCTCCACTAGGCCAAGCCTCCTCCTTGAGTTTACAAGTTTTCCTGATACTGAAAAGAAAGAGTTTATCTTTACAGCATAATCACAGCCATGTTACTTACTAGTATGTCAAATAAGTGTTCATACTGACATGACAGTAAAACAGTGGCCTTTTTTGCCTTTGTCTTACAAAAAACCTGAATGAATGTCCCTATTATCAATGGTTAAAACAAGATTTCAAGATGGTCTTTAAAATGTCTTGCATTTCATGTGTGCATTATGGCTGTTTTTATCATATCTGATCAAATTGTGTTATTGTTACACACAATACACTTTCATGAGCAATATATTGTGGATATCACCAGTTCTTAAAAATACCAATTGCACATTTTATTACAGGGAAAGAGTGTAATAAGTCCTGTGTAATTGGATGAAATCCAGAAATGTATTATGGGATAGTATTTAGATAGCAGTTTGAATCAAAATGTTGTGATAAATATCATGCATAATGAATAATTATTTAAATATACCCCCATTTGTTATATAAGGGGCTTCTGAGTGGCACAGCAGCCCAAAACACTAACAACACTATGGCCCAAGCGTTGTGGATTAAATTCCCGGCTGATGCTGCTTCACCACCAGCAGCTGGATCCCAAGAGTGCACCCATATTGTGATGTTGGCTGGTGCAGGCATCTGTTGGCTGATGAATCAGAGCTGGGAATTCAAAGAAAAGACTGTGGCCTGCTTCACATGTATTAGAGGAGGCACATGCTTGTCCCCACCCTCCCAGTCTCAGTAGCAATGCAGCTGGTAGAGGAGAGTTTAGGTGAATTGGTGGGCTAATAGGCTAAGCAAAATTTTTTAAATTGATATATAGCTGTTTTACCCTATCATCCAGCCATAATTACATGTAATAAGTGACAAACATGTAACACATAAATACGTGTGATGTAGTTTTGCTGACTTGGTCCAATGGACTGTGGAAAAAAAATGAAATCTTGGTGGAATTCCCCTTTAACATCTGTGAATTACTGTGAGGGAGTTGTTTTTCCTGTGCTACCTCTTAGATTGGTCCCACATGTCTGCTCTCTTTCTTTCTTTATCTCTCACTCACTCACTCTTTCTCTGTCTCGCTCTGTATTGAATCAGTGTTTAATGGCAGCAGGGGGAAATTGAAGGGGCCCTGTGTGTGATTTGTCCCCTTGTTGCGGAGCAGATGGTGGATATCAGTGTCAGGCTTTGAGAGCCGAGCAGAGCGGGCAACAGGAAATGACACGGCTAGGGCCAGATCTAAAGCGGCGTGCAAACGCCATTCGTCACACATTATAGCGGCGGTGCCGCTCATTAGCCTTAGCATTACCTGGATCTGCATGACGGAGGGGTTGATGGGAGTGCAGGACGCGGGGGACACTCGCACGCTTGCTGCGTGTTTCAGTTTAGATAGACAGGGAGGAAAATGAGTGTGGAAATTCAAACAGCATCAAATGAATGTATATGACATGTTCCCGTGCCCTGTGAGTTGGAAAAATGGGTTTTCATAACTTGCAGGAAGGTGCGGGGACGGGGAGATAAATAAGGATGACATTTGTTACGCCTCTGCGTGTTGGTTTAGTCCACATATGGCGGAAAAATCATCTGCAGCTAGGGTCCGCGAACGCCGGGAAAGGAGCTCATTTTTAGCATTTCATTAGATTAGAGCGTGAAGGTACAAACACAGACGCGCAAACAAATACACACAGAAGGAAATTAAATGTAAACATCCCATCTAAGGGATCTGGAACGCTCTTCCCTCACGCAGAGATCTGATGCTACAGTGTCTCACTATGGTGTCTTCACGCTATGACTGCAGTATTAATCCTCTCTGGCTAGCATCCAGCCTTGGCAGAAGGCTCTTCTTCGCTGACCTGGGATCTGCCTTATGCTATATTTTGGAGAGGTAAAGGGCCAGATCTTGGGTTTAGAAAGCTGGTGCAAGATCAGTGCAAAAGGACAGCTTCTTTTGACACCTCTCACAGGTGCACGGGTTCAACACGCCATGCTAGACAAATGCTAGCATGGCAAAGCGGCTCCTTTTGCCAAAGCACCTTCTGTTGGTGTCACGTTAGCGTCACTCAGTTTTAATTAGTCCTTCCGCATGCCAAGCCGGACTGCTAGCAGCCTCGCAGCGTGTGACGTCGAGGAAGGTGGGAGAAAGCTGTGATGACCTTGTGAAAATGCACTGCTTCTACAATATATTAGCTGTATTAGCTTCTTGCTAATATGTACGTCAAAATTTGCCAAAATCACCATTTGTGCAATTTATTGCCATTTTAAAGCTTGCTTTTTAAGGCTGATCTCTAGTAGATTGGGATTTGAGTCTGTAGGTCTTGAATGTGGTCCACCGATGGGTCACCTGTTGTCTGCTGCGGTCACCTTAGGGGTGAGAGAGTGAGAGAGCAGTGCAGGGCCAACCTGCACTCTGCAGGCAGTGTGCACCATAGCGAGAGAGACACATGGAGCAATACGCTGCCTCTCCTAAACTCATTAAAGAGCTCAGCTGTTCCTTTTTCTCCTTCCAAACCTCAGCAGCCACATGTCAGCATGCTTTTCTTTTACTCTCTCTCTCTCTCTCTCTTTCTCGCTCTCCCCCCCCCCCCCCTCTCTCTCTCTCAATCCGAATACCAGAGCCGGGCCTAAGCCAGTGACGGGAGCTGAAATGTGGTGAGTGTTAACAATGCCCTATAAGCCTCCCCTCCCTCATCCAGCCCAGCATGAAATGGACATCAGAAGGCCAGTTGTAGCCCTGCTAAATGCGAGCCAGTCAGCGGCTCCAGGCTCAGGCCCAGGGCCGGGCAGCCGCAGCACTGCTTCCTCCTTGGCAGTCCTCCCTGTGGTTAATCTGATCATAGCGCAGTGTTAACAACACATGGCCTGGCCCTGGAGCCCGCTCCAAATGAGGTTACATCCTGAGCAATACCTTGATGAATAATTAAAAGGCCAGGCACTGAACTCAGAGTGACTTAGCCAGCGACCCTGGAGTCTAATCACGCGCTCAGGCCGTATTAGGTAATCTATCCAGCGTTGTCACCATCGCTCACTCGCTCGTTTGCTCTTTTTCTCGCTCGCTCTCTCTCTCTCTCTTTTTAAAACACACACATACACACGCGCTGTGGTCTGGTGGTCAGGTGCCAGACCTGACAAAAAGCATGACGATCATGTTTTTCTCTTGGCCCTTCAGCCAGACAGCTGCTGGCAGCGCTTCGTTCAGACCTTCCACCATTATAAACAATATGAGCATGACTTATACAGAGCAGTCAGCTGAATGGCTGTCTCCTCTCAAATATTCAAACGCAGAGGATAAAATGTAATCTGTCATTGGCAGCTCTTACTCTGAGGTGGATGTTCCGTAATACTTCTTGTAGATCAGGTCATTTCGGGTGTTTGCACGGAGTGTGTTATGAAGTGCGATTGTCTCATATTTCTCTCAAACCTCCGGCTTTATTTGCTGTAAAATCGCAAAGTGAAATTCCTGCTCAAACACAGAAAAGCAAATGACGCTGGCTCTTACCAGCAAATTGGCTCCGCTAAAGTAAATCAATGACTGCCTTTGTAAACAAAACAAGTTTTCCAAGGGTCTGCTGCATCTAATCAGTTAGTCTGAGACAGAGTTCGAGTTTGCTTTGATGCCACAAAGAAGACACACACACACAGAGAAGACACATACACACACACACACACACACACACACACACACACTTAAACACACAAACAAAACACACACACACTCTCTTTCTCTCTCACTAGAAAGCATTCACTACAACACTCTTTGTTACACTATAGTGTATTGACCGCATGCAAAAGGGTACCGGATATTGACAGGTTGTAGTGACAAGGTGACTTAGTGCATAGCACATTTGCCTTTCAGCGCTGGGATTCTTGGTTTAAATCCCCATCTTAGTGTTCTCCTTGTGTCCTTGTGACTCCTCAGGGGATTTCTTCCCACAGTCCAAAAACATGACGATCAGGTTAATTGGATATTGTAAATTGCCCTGGTGTATATGTATTTGTAACTGCTTGGCCAGATATGGATTGGCACTCTGTACTGGGTCAGTTTCTCAGTTCCTGATGCAGTCCTTCAAGTGGACGGTTGTTTCTGGTTAAGAGTATGTTGTGTGCGATTGGATGTACTACTCACCAGTGTGCGTTGATGAGTGTAAGTGATTGTATGTAACTCACAGCTCTTTTGATTTCACCAAGGACAAGTACACAATTGATTCTGTGTGTATATAAGCATTGTATATAAAATTGCACTATACAACCCTGTAAAGGTATAATTACAATAATGGTTAATCAAACTGAATTGAGTTCTCTCAAGTTGAGCTGTGTCAAGTTGCTTTGTTCTTTTGTTTTAAAGACTCTATTGAGAGAATAAACTTAATGCTCAAATTAATCTGACTCAAATTAACCTGAGAATATAGAGACTCTGACTCACACCCATAGACTCAAGCTTAACTCAAACTTCTATGCAGAGGCTTAACTTAGACTCATACCCAAGTTATAAGGACTTGATTCACACTCACATCCAGAGACTTAAATCTTGTCTTTGACTTGCAGTCAGAAAATTGAGACTTAATTCAGACCATAGACTGTATATAGCTGGACAGAGCATCGTCTCTTAAAAGTGAAGCCACCACAGGTCGGGCGCCCCCTGCTGTTTGGCTGCAGAAAGCTGTGTAACTCCACCCATCCCCATAGGTTTCAATGGCAAAGCAGACAACTTTCAATCACGTTTTTTTCTAATATACTCTAATTCTACCTCCATTATTTAAATGCAGCAGCTAGTGTTACCTCTGCTTATATTGTCAAATTTTTATATCCCCACAGAATTCGGTTTTTAAAACTTTATTCGGCTCTATTCAAAAAAGGTGTGGTTATGGTAAAAGGGCTGCTTATGGGCGGGACCAATAACAGACCGTCAGCTCCGCTCCGCCCTGCTCTGCAGTCTGTGACCGCGAGGCAGCCCTCAGGGGCAGGTTTATTTAAATGAGTAGGAGCTCTCCACAGCCTTTCTCCCTACTCTGGTCTCTACTGTGCAGACTCTGGTCTCTGAATCGCCAAAATGGCGGAAGATTTTGGCTTCATTTTCATTGAATGAATGGGAACGGCGACACGGCGTCCATCTTTATATACAGTCTATGATTCAGACTTACAAGCAGATACTAGATACTTAGCACAGACTCACGGCCAAACAAAAATCAATACAGTTATTTCCTTGCATTATATGAGAAATATCTTCAATTATTTTCTTGTGTTTTACTGGAAAAAGAACACAGAAGTTAACCCTTCAAGTTGCTTTGCTCTTTAATAATAAAATGCTTGATTCAGACTCACACCCAAAGCCTCAAACCATGATTCAAACCTATATCCAAAGACTTAGTTTAGAATCACACCTAGAGACTTAAACTTCGACTCACACCTGTACCCAGACACTTAAAACTCAAGATCTGCTTTAGACTTACACTTTTGCTTGGGGCCTTCAAATGCCTTGAAACTGCACTGCTAAAAGACTGTTTCACTCTATCCTTACAGCTGGAAAGGATAAAAAGTGAGTTAATTAGACATGAGAATTGGCCACAACACAGAGATCTCAAAGCAAACATCATAAAAAAGAGAAAACCATGAGATCACTGTATTCTGACTTTTCATTACATTCATCGCATTTACAAATGTAAGTAAATAAAAAGCTTGATACAACACCGTGCAGCTATGAATGATAATCAACTGTGTTCTCACAAGAACGAGAACATTCATCAGAGATGTCTTTATACCATGAAGTGCCCTGGGCTATTGCTAGAGTCACTGAATGGGAGGGCAAGGTGCCAGATAAAACGTATTAGTGCACGAGAGATGAAAAAAGGTTCACAACATTCCATCCAGCTTCTTTTACAAAGACATGAAGTGTGGTGACCTTCTGAATCTAATTTACCAACATAAAAGATATTGCCCTTCTTCTAAAGTATTAAAGAGACTGGATTTCTGCCGCTCGAGCGTTTCAAACACGTCAAGGTTAGACAATGACGAATCCAAAGACTACGGCAGGGATTGGAAGGGAAATCGTCCCTTTATTTTCTCAGACTGGTAGCTTTTTCTAGCACTCTTCTTTGATGACCATGAGAAATGTCACGGCTGGCGCAGAGAGGCAGCCTGGCAATTCATGCTCTGTGGGAGGGCAACTTTGATGTGTTCTAACAGTAACTTTGATTTTTTTTTTTATTTGATTGCACATTCACCCACAGAAGACAAGGTCTGGCCTCCGTGAATGAAAGGAGCTTCAGGATTCCAGAAAATTTTAAGGTGCCAAGGTTGAAGTCCAATGGAAAGATTTCCAGGTGATCTGCTGCAGTTGATTCGCAATCAACGTGAAATTATAACTTCTGACGATAGAGTGTTTTTGTTACTGAAAAGTTTAAGAATACAGTATCCCAAAAAGATGATCATACATTACTATAATTATTACTTTTTATAGTTAAAGCACTTAAGGCCGCACTTAACTCACTTTACTATCAGTGGCTGAGATTCATTCCCTGTATTAAAGCAAATGTGTTAATAGCAAATAATTAAATCCTGACATTTACTAATTGAGGTGCACTCAAGTAAATAACCCATGTATATGGCAGGTAGTTGACATTTAAGGCCAATTTTTTTCTTTTTCATCAAACCTATGCTGTAACCTATATGTGTACCCTATGCATAACCACATAACCTATGCCATATTTTAAAACATAGCTATGTAAAGAAAAAAGTTTATAAAGTGCACATAAGTGGGGGGTTGTTATATTTTCAGTACACTTGCGTAGTGTTCTTAGATTGTGTGGGTATTTAGAAGTATTCCCTTCCTGTACAGCGCTGGGGTAAAAACAGCTTTTAAGTCTTTCTTGAATGTGATGGACCAAAAGCATTTTCAGGTCCATTGCTGTGTTCCTCAGTATACACCAAAAATATTAAAATCAGGCTTTGTTTTTACAGTATTCTATAACTGTCCAATTTTGATGACCCTGTGCCTCCCGCAGCCTCAGCTTTCTGTTCTTGGCTGATAGAAGAGGAACCCAATATGGGCTTCTGCTGTTGTAGCTCAAACCAAGTCAAGCTCAAGCTTAATGTTAAACATTCCTGTAGAGATGGGCAGCCACTGCACTAAGAAACCCGTGAAGCAGTGAGGGTCAAGGGCCTTGCTCAAGGGTATCGATCCTACAACCCTGTCATCAATAATCTGCTGCTCTAACCGCTGATCTGCTGATCCATTGCTGCCTCACAAGTATTAGTATTCTGCGTTTCTGTGGGGAGTGTGGACCTGCGGTTTTATAGCCCTGTCCATCACAGGCCCAGGCTGTGCGTTGATCTAGGGGAGCGTTTGACACCTGTGATGCATTCACCTCCTGTGTTTTTGTTTAAATGCTAAGATAAACACGTCCGCTTCCCCGGAGATGTATGGCAAATTTACCTCCCCCCCCCTCGATGCCAGCCCCCGAAACATCAACATTGATCTTCCTCTCAATGAGACAGAGAGAACATTTGTAGACACAAGACTGAAAGAGCTTGTCCAAAACAAACCTCTCATATCCTAAAAATGCCAAGAGCCCTTCGCTTTTGCCAAAAACCACAGCAGGCCTAAGGTGGTTGCAGAAAGGCGTCCAAAACAAATGTTTACATGAAGGATGGGAGGAACTTTTTTTTTTTTTTGCTTTCCTTTTAAAGCAAATTGCAGTGAAGGCGACACAGCCTCACAGTGTGGAGGTCATGAGCGTAAGAACCTGACCTTGCCTTGACTGATGACAGATACACTACAGTTAGTGTGTGTATTTATGTGTGTGTGTGTGTGTGTGTGTATAAGTCCCTTCAGTTAAAAACCTCACTGCACTTAGTTCAGTCATGCTCCTAATTCATCTTAGCATTTAAGGCCTCACGATGGGCCTTACACAGGCCTGCCATTTGTCTCAGTCTGTGTGAGTGTGTGAGTGTGTGTGTGTGTGTGTGTGAGTGTGTGTGGGCAGACAGACATTATTCAGCTCTTCCACCACCACCACCACAACTCACACACACACACACGTGTGTGTGCGCTCACTGAACTTAAACAGCTCTGCCTCGTCGGCTTCGGATAATACACACTCTCTTCTGGAGCAGCAACCCTAAGAGGACCACAGCTTAACCTCAAACCCCAAACAATGTTTCCTTACAGATGGGCTATGTAATGCAGTTACACTGCTATTCTTCACGGACAGCGCAGGCCTGGAGCTGCCGCTGGAATCAAATGGAAGTGTGTATAAAGCCTCACTCTGGAAGATGAGGAGTGAGGAAAAGGTCAGAAAGCATGCTAAACATACCCATCAGCGACCCATAGATGGCTAAAAGCATCCTTCATGTTAGTTTTGCTGATTAATTTAATGAAGGAGCGATTAACTCTGCTGTACATCTGTAATGTACAAATTCAAGAATATTGTGTTCCCATATTTATCATAAAACTGCCATCTTTGAGCTTTAAGTGGGCAGTGTTGGTGTGGTACTTTGAGGGAGAGAGGTAATGATGAGAACTCTAAAAAGTCTCCTTTTTAGGTGTTTATTTGTGACGACACCCAAAAAAAATAGAAGCACCAAAACATAACTAAAACAAAACTAACACTATTTACACTGGCAGAAGTTCAAGGTGGGATAGCTGCTATCACCTTCAAGATACCTGAGCAACTTTACCCTATTTTTATTTATTCAACTTCTATCGGCATACCCGCTCAAAACGGTGTCTCCCAATTGGTGAGTTTAACCGGCCTCTAAATACTTTTAGCCTTTTCCAGACTCAACCAACAGGTCATCACTTTGCAGGCAGGTGGATAAGTACACTGTACAAACTGCTTTTTACAATGTATGCATTTTTACATAATACTATAAGCATGCATGCTTACAAGAGCATCCACTCTTTGGTGTCCAGGTACCTATACATTACACAATGTTAGGATCTTTTTACCCCCCCCCCCCCCACACACACACTTAAGAATCCCAGGCCCCAGAGACGTTATTTAACCCAGTGTATAGATGTGTAACCTAGTGTATATTGGCTACATTGGCTTGGCTGCATTGAGCTCCATTGGCTACCAGTTGATGCTTGCATCAAATTCAAAGCTCCTACAATGGCCTACAAGGTGATGACAGAACAGCTCCTTCCTACCTGCACTGATCACTCCTGAAGGCTTACGCCACCTCCCGGACGCTGCGCTCCTCCTATAAACGTTTCCTCGCTTTGCCAAACAAACATTCACACAAAGCAATCCAGACTGCTCTAATACAGAGTTCCCCAATGGTGGAACAAACTACCTTGCACTACCAGATCAGGAGAATCTCTCGCTATCTTTAAGAAACTCCTGAAGACAGAGCTCTTCTAAGAGCACTTACTCTCCTAACACCTCTAACACACTAACTAATTCTAACCTCATCTCCTTCTTCCCCTCATTTACTCCTGTGTCACATTATTTCCCTTCGACCTCCTTTAAGCCCTATCTAAAGATGTTTTACCTTTAACTTCTATTACTTTTGTACTTGACTATTGTAAATCGCTTTGGACAAAAGCGTCTGCCAAATGTAATGTTATGTAATGTAATGTAATGTATAGATGCGTAACCTACTGTATAGATGTGTTACTCGGTGTATAAATTCGTAACTCAGTGTATAGATGTGTAACCTAGTGTCTAACATAGCATTTAGATGTGTAACTCAGTGTATACATGTGTAACTCTATAACTCTCTGTATTAAAATGTTTAAAAATTACACCACTACATCTCTCTCCAACAGTTTCATTTGCCAACCAAATCTGTACCGTGGCTGTTCTGAACATAGGAAAAAAAGGCTTAATCTTTACATTTGTTATTCACCATTTTAATACAACTTATTTTCTCCCCAATTTGCACAGTGATTACCCAACCCATTCATTAAGACTTCCCCATCACTACTAATGCCCCAACACCAGGAGGATGAAGACCAGCACATGCCTCCTCCGATACATGTGAAGTTTTCCACTGCTTCTTTTAGAACTGCTGCTGATGCAGCATTACTGAGCTCGACAGAAAGCGCAGTGACTACATTACTACAATTTGCACCCATTGCTAACACAGATATGCAAATGAACACACACACACACATCTTGTCTAGTCCTTTGCAATAGAGTAGAGCTCTTAGGAGTGCATAAACATAAACCTACTGTAACAATTTATAATACCAGACATAGTATAAAGCCCCCAGCATTGTTCCCTGAAATGATTGAGCTCCATCCAATACATTTAGTATGGGTTATCCTTACCCCACCCTTACCCTACTAATGGTTGTGTTGCTGAATGCATGATGTTCGATTTTTAATAGACTTTATTGCACTTTAAGATAATAATTAAGAGATCTATGGATGTGACAGCATGGGCAGGAGCTACACAGCCAAGCACAACTCTACTACACACACTAACACACACACACACACACACACGTACATACACACTGCACACCGTATTTATAGCGCACTGACACACTGGCAGACAGATGTCACCTTCAAGCTACTATCTCCAGGGCAAAACTCTCTCTCTCTCTCGCATGCACACGCAGCTCACTAACAAACCGCAGCGAGCGAAGACAACAAACAGAGCAGAACGTGAGAACTAAATTAACACCCTCATCATGCTGTTGATCACACCTGTCACACTTTCATGAATATGCGTACTGTCTTCTTAGAAGTCCACGGCGCGTCTCAGGGGAGGGATTGCTGTGTATTATACATGAGTGACTGGGACCACTGGGAGATCTGTCAGTGCTAATAACTGGCCAAACATCTATGCAGATGTCTACATGCGGACAGGCCTGAGATAGTGGGTCTTACTTCGCCCCTCTGATATGGATGTCAGAGTGGGGCATGAACAAGTCATTTACAGTATGTACATGATCATTTACAGTATGACTCCATCAAGCTCCATGTTTGTAATAATCATGTAAGAATGTGAAGAACCTTCACTTTGTGTAAAGGATTATAGGTTCTTCACACCAATAGAAGTACTTTTAGTTTTAGAATAAACTTGGAATCACTGGCCACAAGGCTTTTAACCTTTTGGAGAGGGAGCCAGTCCATTGCAGGGCACCATAAACACACTCATTTACTCACACACACACACACACACACTAAGACCTCCTTTGTGTGTCCTTAAGCTTACAGAAGATCCTTGACCCCTCATTGCTTTCTAGGTGCAGCAGCAATAGCTGGCCACCACTCAGGGTATGTATGAATGAAGTCAACACTCCCACGTTTTTGAACTGTGGGAGAAACCCCAGAGGAAACCCACACAGAAAGGGACTTGAACCCAAGACCCTAGTCCTGAGAGCTGAACGTGCTAACCACCAAGCCATCATGCCGCCAAATAGCATGTGCTCACTAAATTACTATGCATGTGTGCACTGCACAGATAGGCTAAAAATGAAGGCCACATTCCATCTGTGTCTGATACAAATGGTGAATAGGTTTGGCTGCTGTTTTTTTTAAGGAAAGCTATTGTCTAATATGGCAGAGCAACAATATCTTTAAATATCTTTCTGTCTAGAATTTTGATTACACCAATACAATTTTACAATAATTTGCTTTAATATATTTGTACATTCTTCATAAACGTTGATTATTTTATGGGTATTTTTTATTATGGAGTGCAATATTGCATAATAGTGCTTAACACAATAGTGCTTAAGGCCAATTTATGCTTCTGCATCAAACCAATGCCATAGCCTACACATCGCCGCATACCCTACACTGTAGCTCGATGTGCACCTCCCTGGAAATGTAACTACGCGCAGCTGTGATTGGTTGGCCGGGCCTCGCATTCTCGGCCACACCTTCCCACCTTTGCCTTATAAACTGCAGAGGGATGCAAAGCCGCTGATAAGTGCACGCAGAAGTATAAACGCGCTCTGCTGCGTAACTAATTCTTGCTGGATATGCGTAGACTCTGCTGCAGATTCGAAACAGAGATATAAATTGGGCTTTAGACTGACCTGGCACTTCAACAGATACACTGCACTCTGTTAGCCTGCAAGCTTTGTTACATTTTATTGAAACACATAGGTTTATCTTTGGTGAGAATAAGAGGGTATGTTCCTGTTAACCCCTTAACAGGCCAGGATTTTTGTCAGTTGTCTGCCTGACATTACACCACTAAATCTTTTGGATTTCTATTCAAGCATTACATAAAAAGCTTTCATGTTTGATAAAAAAAAACATTACCGAAAAGCATAATTGTAATTGAAATAGAAAATATAACAAAAAGGTCAAGTAAATCTGCTAATAAAAAAAATAAATCAAATAAAATCATAAAATTTGCTCTTTCCGTTTTAAAATCAATATTTTCCTGAATACAAATCAAACAGTTCATGTCCTCCAAACCTTTAGTTTCGTTATGTTTGTCAGACTGTAAATAAGTTATTTTATTGCAGAAAAAATGGTTCTGTGTCACTACACCTGTAGCCTGTATACGAATCAAGGCTTTTTAGGGTTAAGCTCCATCACTGGGTCCTTTAACTATACAGTGTCTGGTGTTTGGTCTGGTGAAGACCACTCTCTTTTTTTGTCATGGCCTGAACCTGGACCAGGTCAGTGTATTATCATGTTTAAAAAAACAAAGTGGCAAGTGGCACAGGCCTGGCAAAAAAAAGCCAACAATTCTCTGTAAAATGATATAAGATACATACCATTACATTTAGTGGTGCTGGTAGTGGTGGTGTGTGCTTGTTCTTGTTTGTGTATGAATGTGTGGTGGAGAAACTATGGGGGGTGGGGTCGAGCTGCACTGATGTCTTACTCCACCTATCAAAAATACAGTGCCACCCACTAATCTGAACCCTGGGGCCTCCCGACGTAGCCGTCCCCCTGCCACATACAGCAGTGTCACCCCCCTCACGAGCACAACGTGGTGTCATAACACATCAGTACTCTAAACCCCGCACCGCAGAGCAACAGCCGGCTAGCATCCCCAGAGAGCCTCAATAATTCACGTTGATGCTAATGCTGTGGGACAAAAGATGTCATCCTTTCTTATTTGATGTCATCAATAAGAGATGCTGCTCAATTCCGATTAATATCTTTAGCGAGCGCGCTAACGGAAGCGGACCTGACAGCCGACAATGAGGAGAACCTACATTAGAGAGCATTTACATTTCATTCGCAGTGCCGGTGTGTTTAATTGCGCTGTTAAAAACAGGCTAACTGTTCTCTCGGTGCAGAGCGCGGGCTAATTCCGCCCGCGTGTGCGTGTGAACCGTGTGTATACAGAAGGCGGCTGTGTTGGTTCGGTCGTGTAACTGCAGGCTGGGAGGCAATGTGAAATGTGACCCTGTCGCACTGAATGTGTTGACACAGCTTTAATTCAACATGATAGCAGACACCCCCAGCCGGCCTGGCCTGTGAGAGCCGCGGCTAGTTTTACGCTCTCTGAGGCATTTAAAACACACAAACACTGCAGCGGGGGCACAGGGGACAGGGGAAGGTGCTTCTACACTATGGAATGTCCACACTGAGGCTTTGTTTGAATGTTTATATTATAGCAAAAGTAAAGAGAGTGGGTCATTTAGTATCTGATGGTATCAAATCAAACAGATTCCCCACTGTTTCTATAGGAACTGAAGTGTGTATGAAACCGTGTGACCTGGCCCAGTTTCATATATTGGCTCTGTCCAATAAAAAAGCAAATATCTCTATTTTTGTCCAATTTTAGTTTACTATGTAATTTGATTACACAAACTGTCGCTAACACTGTGTCACAATGTCTTGATTAATGAATTAATAGAAATCGTCAAAAATGACCCGAAAATCCTAGGTACTGTACAGTCATTTTTTTAACTGACAACACAGAATTGAATTAAAATCACTATTCAACACTATATTAACCATCTGGGATACCACACCAACCGACCATCAACACCAAAGCACCCATTTAGTGATAGTATTCCATCCACCTACAAAAATAACATCCACTTAGAAACGTCATAGTAACTTAACTGTAATGCTATAGCAACCACCACCATTTTGTATTTTGTTTAAGTCTATTATGAATTTGTGCTAAGTAAAGAAAAACATACATATTCCCATCATGTTGTCATTTGTTATAGATTCAAACCTTCACTCTATGAGACTTAACCATCAGCTTAACAGTGTATTATAATGTTTATTATAATGTGTATTACTGTTGTAAGTACTATTAGTCAATGTACCTTATTGTAAAATGTTACCATTATTTATCATATTGTCTCTATATTTAGCCACTTATGCTGTCAATAATTTGAGAACATTTAAATGTATCAAAATTTTTCATCTAATCCAGTGACAGGGTATCTGAAAATTAAGTAGTGAAAATATTATTTCTGTGTAGTCTGAATATGAAAAATGGTAAGATGTGGGAAATGTGAAAAAAAAAGTAAATTAAATATTTTCAAGGGTCAAAGACCCTATAATGACCCATAACTTGAGTACATTGCTTTTTCAAGCACAATTTAAGTAAACTTTTTGAACAGGGGTAATTTAATTATTTGTGTAATTATGTCATTATTTATGTATTTACATTTAAAATGCTTAGCAAAACACGCCTAGTCTAGACAAGTCTAGACTTCTAAGAGTTAACCTAGAAAAAGTGAGTGTGAGAGAGTGTGACTCTGCCTGTGTGTGTGTGTGTGTGTGTGTGTGTGTGTGTGTGTGTTGGTATTGGGTGCTGAGACAGGCTCCTTTTACAGTGACTGTGGCGATAATCGGTTGATGCTGGCTGTGGGGGTGTGGTGGGGGGGTGGTGTGGTGGGGGGGGGGTGGTGGGGGGGCATGTCAGAGTAGAGCAGGCAGACAGAGCAGACACACGATCCTGCTGTTGACAGCCAGCGCTGACCTCAGCTGCACACAGAGAGCCTCTGAGAGAGAGAGAGAGAGAGAGAGAGAGAGAGAGAGAGGGAGAGAGAGAGAGAGGGAGGGAGAAAGAGAGAGAGGGAGAGAGAGATAGAGCTGCAGGGAGAAGGGGAGGTGATAACAGGGCCCTGGTGTGAGTGAGAGGGAGGGAGACAGTTTATTTTTCAGCACCCCTCCCTCGTCCTTCTGTCACCCTGCATGGTCCCCCCAGACCCCGGCACACCCTCAGCTGCCCCAGGGAGAGAGCAGGAGGGGGGCGGTGGTGTGGGGGGGGCGCTCAGACGGAACTCAGTGCTGTCTGAATCCCTCCAGACTCCGAGATAAGCCTTCTATCAGGTGCCATATAGTTAAAGCATGTTTGCTTAAGATCACTTTGCTCAGATCACTCTTGCACACTTCAAACACACCACAATGCTGTGTGTTTAAAGATAGCGTGTCACCTGCCAGCCTCCTGATTGGCCTACGATGAATGGAACATGACCCGCAGTCCTGACTTATAAATACCATACTGAACCTTTATGTATGGAATATAAAGAGGTAAATAAGGCAACATTTTAATGTCTAAAATAATTAATAGACGTATGATTCAAAAATAAAGCTTTTCTATTTCAGAAATGATCAATTTTAGCTAAGCATATATTCAGAAAGTACATTTTATGGCAAAATTGTATCTAAAAATAATAATTAAACAATCTCAGGCATCAAACAGTATATTAATAATTACTTTGTGTAATTTCTTTCTTTGATATAGAATCTGGGATGGACAATCACACAGCGCAAATGTATGATGGTCAGACTGTTGTCTCCGACAACAAATTCAAGTACATACATATGTTGCCTTTGAGATGCCATTTTTTTCAGATACGTAAATGCATTTCTAAACAAGACAATGCAAAACCACATGCTGCACACATTCAGTTTCTTTGCCATGAAAAGCACCCTCTCTTGGAAGCACATCTTCTTGATAAAAGCGGAGATCATCTGTTTGTAATACAAGCAAAAAGTCATGGTTATCTCAGTCATGGTTACATACATAGGAACAATGCTCGCGTTCCAGAGAGGGGGTGCTTTTTGAAATGTGTAGCAGGGATGAAATATATATTAACCGATGAAATGAAATGAAAAGTTGATAAACAAAACATATAACATATATCAGGTTTATATTGTCTGCAATCAAAAAAGTCAAGAGAAATGTAATGTTTTTGATTTGCCTTCTCCATACTGCATACTTCATACTGTAGCCTTTCTTTTCTAGTTATACACAATCAATGACGGACAGAATAGTCTGACAAGTGATTCCAAACTTGTGACCAGTAGTGTGTGTCAAATGTAGCCACATAAACATATAAAGAGAGCTTATTAAACAACTAATAAGACAGATGAGCTAATGATAGTAACAGATCAGTATGAATTGTTCTGGTATGCTGGTCAGGACGGATATATTTGTGCTGCCATGCTGGTCAAAATCGAGTGGGGCTCAAAGTCCTTTGACCTTCTCTTAACACTCTGGTAACTCGGTGTCAGGATCACTTATCCGACACCTTAGCTAATGTTTCGGCCCATAAATACCGACCCTTAAGCTGTGTGGCAGACACAAATATAGCCATGGCTCGGAAACTTGTGTCGTACTGCTGGAAAGTTGGGCCCATTAATTAGTGCAAAGTGAACTGTGACTCTATTTTGGAAGCTGTGCTCGCTCAGGCCGGCCCGCAGCCCACACGCTGACATGCTATGATGATTTTACATCAACACACTTACAGCCTGGATGTGTGCCAAGGCCCGGGGCTGGAGGAGGCCCAGAGCAGGGGTGAGTGCTAGGGGTCCTTGGAGGAGCCTGGAATAAGAGGTTATGGGGCAGTGATTCTGGTGTGTGTGTGTGTGTGTGTGTGTTTATAGCTTTTCAGGAAATAAAAGGAATCCAGAGGAAAACAGGTGTGACCTACAATGTCAGAACAAAAAAACAAACAAAATAAACCCAACATGATTTATAGTTTATTAAATACTTTTTAAGCTACTTAAAGTTAGATTTAGATTTATAAAACTACTGCACACACAAACACACACACACACACACACACACACATTAAGGATGCACAGTAATATTGCATCACTAGAGCAGAAATTTATTTAAACAAAAATCGCAAAAATGAAGATACTAACTTAAATGTTTTTATTAAATTGAATTGAATTATAGGAACTGTCAGATTGCAATGCAATTTAGGAGGAAGTTAAAGGTTACCAAAATGTAGACTGATATAAACAATACTTATTCAGCCTAACATACAGAAGGTTTGTGTAAAAAATGTGTAATGCCACACGCCAGATGTCTCTGCATCGTTTTTAAGAGGTTCCTAATGGTGTCCTGAGACAATCCATCTCCATTCAGTCACATGCATCTTAAATATTCATGTGGTTTCTTTTTTTTTTGCAGATTTTGTGGTAGAGGTTTGGTAGAGGTGGAAATAGTGTGTTACATAGCACCCCAAACATTATCAGGCAGGGATAGGTCTGGTGATATCAGGAAGCAACAACAAGGGAGACGCAGAGAGCGGACGCAATAGCAAGTCATTTACTAATAAACAACGAAAAACGAAACAAACAATAAACCAAAAACTTAAGAACACAGAGTACTCATAATAAGTAAACATGCGCACATTAACCACGCACAAGAACCAACAGAGAAATGCAGAAACAATGGGGCAACATATACGGAAGTGAACAGGAAACAAGAAACAGAAGGGGGCAGGTAATAAGGGAAGGAGCTTTAAATGAGCACATGTGAAAACACTTAAGGTGGAGACACAGTAGGATCACACAGGATTACCTGCAGGGGAAGGTAAATAAACAAACAGGATCTGTGTTATAAGCAAGCTATTGAGACAACAGCAGTATGTGGACAAGCATTGTCCTGCGTGAACAGTGCACCAGAGTGTGCATTTAGAAAATGTAAGGGCACTGGTTGCAGGAACTTCTTAATGTAAAATTTGGCTATTAATGTGATTTTAAGATCAAAGGTGATCTGGCATTTTACAGATCTACACCCCAGACCATGACACCTGTTCTTCCGAACCTGTAATGTCTGACAACAATCCCCTTTATCTTGACGCAGGACACAGTGCCTCCATAAATTATTGATTGTCTCCACTAAGACAAAAAAATCTGTTTGTGGAAGCACTGTGGCCAAGCATCAAACATGCAGTAAGCCATTTAATGCACTATTAACAGTCTTCCCACAAAATGTGCAGGAATATTTATATGTATATAAACATTGCATGGCAGGACGTCATTAGGAACCTCTACAAACTCATACTGAGATGTCTGACATGTTGCATTACACATGCGTTACACACTACTTTTGAATGTGTAGCTCAATAAATATTATTATTTATTGTTCCTGGTAATCTTGTAAATGGCTAAAATGTACAGTACCAGTCAAAAGTTTGGACACACTTTCTCATTCAATGTTTCTATTTTTGTTCATACATTGTAAACTAATATTGACATAATCCAGACTTTAAAGAAACACATAGGGAATCATGTAGTGACTTAAAAGTGTAATCTGTGAAGTATTTACGTGCTCTTATCTGTGGTGTTGTTAACTTGTGGTGGTAAATCTGATTAATTTATCCTGTGCAGCTGAGGTAACTCTTGGACTATTGGTGCTTCTTTCCTGGGGTGGTCCTGATGAGAGCCAGTTTCATCATAACATTTTTGATCATCTTTTTGAGTGAACTTAAGGATACTATTTGTATTGAATGACCTTTGTTTCTTAAAGTATTTTTTTCCTTTTCTTTAGTTAAGTATTTATGCTTATTTACAATATTCACTACAAATGAGACATAAAGCATATATGAGCATTTTCAAACATAAAGACATGTTATAAGCTTGTGTGTGTGTGTGTGTGTATGAATGTGTTTGAGACCTTCCCCGGCCTCAAAGTGTTACTCGAGCCTATGAATGACAGGAAAGCGACACTCTGGGACACTCCTGACCTCGGCTCCGGTTTCGGCCAAAAAAATCCGCTTGCATCTGTCAGAATGAGAGGCAGCTGGAGAGGGGTGGACTGCAGGCTGTGGGTCATGCACAGCTTCCAGTGCGAAAAAACAAATCCCTGCTACAATACATGCCATTTAGCGAGCGCACCAGTAAGAGGCTTCTCGGTAATCCCCGCCGCCGCTGCTGCTGCTGCTGCTGTGCTTTCTTTCGGCTAAGCGGCCTCATTAGTATCAAGGGACCCAATATTTGCAACCTCAGTTTAATGCTGTTTATATTTACACTTACTCTGTGGATGGCTGCCAATTCGCGAGCCGGCCCATTACAGCTGTTTCTACCACCCCCCACCCCCACCACACTCCTCATCTCGCAGATCATGTGGCATTAAACACACACAATAATCCGTCCACAGTGTGCTATTTATGACGGAGGCGTAAATTGCAGTGAGGCATTGGAAAGTTTTGCTCGAGTGCCGTCTATTCTACAGCTGAACGTGGCTGTAAGTGAAGGTGGATTAGGCCGCACGCAATGATGCCATTCACTAATTATACACATACACGGAGTGCTGCTGGAGTAATTACAGGGTGAGTGAAACGTTCCTGATTTATCACAGCTAGTCTCAGAGATGAAATTCTACATGTTTAGCTGGTGGCAAGTCATGGCACTGCTGTTCCACACCTGTAGACTGCAGTCTAAAATAGAGATTGTTGAGAAAACTCAAAATTTTATGGCAACGTCATGCATTTCGATATGTTAGTTATCTCAACAACTGAACTGTTCGTTGTCCGTATAGAGATTTATCTGTTTACAGCTAATTTACATTTGCTTGTTCACATAGTATTGATTATTTTTGTTCAAACTATTAAGAACTTTCTTAGGAAAACTAGAAACTTCATGTTTTGCATGCGATTGTTTTTGTGTTTGTTAAAAAAAGCTTTTTTTATTAGCAGAATGCAAAATCTTAACTTCACTAAAACAACAGCATTGTTAAATAAACTAATTAAACTCTTTAGTCAACCAGTGCATCTCTGCTTTAGCTAAGGTGCTGCATCAGCATTAGTTTGACTTCACATGTGGCGGAGGAGGCATGTGCTAATATTCAGTGTTGGGAGCACTTAGTGAGAGGGAGGACTAAGGAGTGGGTGGGGTAATTGGCCTTCCAAATTTGGGAAAAAAAGAAATTAAACTAGAGAACAGAACTCAAAAAAAGTCTGCACAAAGTGCACAAAGTACAGGTGTGAAAGGAAAAAAACATTCTGGACACATCATAATCCGATCACTCAAACCACATTCACAGGTGGTCAGTGACGCATGTGACCACATTATTACAATAGTGCGAGCGCCAAAATGTCTCAATCTGTCCCCGACAGCAGAGCACTGCCACATTAACTGCATCACTGCCCCTGTCCAACCATACATAACGACCGCTATACCACACCATCCACATGAGTTAGACAAGCACGCTACATGAGCTGTGAATGTGCTCTTCCACATGGTGAAGTTTACACTTCTGGAATAAAACAGTAACATTCCCATGACCACTGGATATGTCTGGATGTGTCCAAATATCACTGATTACTGCCTTTTTCATTCTTTTGTTTTGTGTTGATCGGTTTTGTGTTGAGATTTTCATTTGCTTTAAGAAAAAGAAGTGCTTAGACATGACTGCTAACCCAGCTAACAATTTTAGGTAACACTGTACTTGGATGGTCCATTTGATGTCCTCTTTGATGCTCAACTGACATTCAATTGACATTCAACTACATGCAAATGAACTGAAAGATGAAAGTAAATGATTCTCTATTGAATATAACCCTACATTCAACTCTAACCCAAACGCTTATCTTAATATTATAGGATTGGGTTTAGGGTTAGATTTTAAGCTTAGGTTAAGGTTAGGGTAAGGGTTAGGTGTAGGGTTAGATTTTATGGTTGATTAAGGGTTAAGGTTAGGGTTAGGTGCAGGGTAAGGTTCTACTTTGAATAATTTACATTCAACATAGGGTTAAGTTAAATTTAATGGACATTCAATTCAGTGTTAGTTGAATGTCAGTTGAGCATCAACAAGGCCATAAAATGGACCATCCAAGTAAAGTGTTACCCAATTTTATTGCTTAGTAGAACATTTTCTGTTACAAATAACATTCGTGGAATGTTCAGAAATCTGAATGTTCTTTTAACCTTTACATTTGTTATTTTTAAACATTCTGGAAATGTTGCTGCAATGTCACGTTTTGGGAATGTTACTCTTAACGTTTCCTTGATGTTAGTATTCCTCTAGCTGGAAATGAATGTTACATTTCTAAAAAAAAATGTTTAGAAGTTCCTTATAGTGTCTTTTAAAATGCACATTATCATGCTGTTTGCCTTTTGTATGAAAATAGATCAGAAAATAGACGTTCATTGATAGTGTGCCTTATAATATGGTGTGCCTTATAGTGTGAAAAATACAGTAATGCTCTTTAACTCATTGACAATCCATTTTCAAATTCCCTGATCTGCTCGCTGTAAATGACTTTAAGCAGCCGTAACTCCGCAGCCAATCTGTGGTTAACCCGCCGGTACGGCTCTGTCAGTGGGGTTAAAACCAGATAAAGCCGATGAAGAGGAGGGCAGCCAGATGGACGGCTCCAGGTAGGCAGAGGGGTTACAGCGAGCCGCGCTGTGGGCTATGGGCGGCAGCGACAGCAGCAGGTTGTGCCGTGGCCTAATCCTCGGTGAATGCGACACAGAGGCAAGCCTAAGCTGAATGTGCAGTAATCTCTCGCTCCCTCTCTCTCTCTCTCTCTCTCTCTCCAGTGCCAGCCTGGTGCTTTGTAGTGGGTGCCAGCCCCAGAGAGGGCGAGGAAGGCTCAAAGCCTCTAATAATACACAGCATACGCGGCATCTGAGAGAGCTTCATTCTAACACTAAGCTACAGAGGCATCCGAGAGAGAGAGCGAGGGAGAGAGAAAGAGAGAGAACTAGAGAGAGAGAGAGAGAGAGAGAGATGGATTGGGCACATTTACTTTCATTTCTTCTTCCTCTCGCCCTCCCTCTGTGCCTTTCTTGGCAGAGAATGAATTAACACCCTCATCCTCCTCTTCACTGATCTCCGTCACTGACCTTTTAATCGTCCTTTAAAAAGCTCTTGTGCTACGCTTTAATTCAGTGTGTTACATATTATACTCAGATATACGAACATAAAAATTCTTATGATATAATTGATGACCATTTATATACAGTAAACAGAATGCTCTGAATGTACTGGATTCAAATGTGTGCATCATTTTCACCTAAATATAACATTATACACATTAACACATTCACTGTATACTTAATAAGGATATACAACCCATCTAATGAATGCATTCAGCTACTTGCATCCACTGCTGACACAGATGTGCAAACGCGCGCACACACATACACACACACACACACACACACACACTGGCATGACCCAAGTTGAAATACAAAATTATGCAAAAAGTGAGTTTTGCATAATAGACATATTATGCCTTTAATATGGAACATTGTGTATTGTAGAAATGTGGCATTCTCATGGTTTGTTGGAAGTGGGGAGTCTGTTTATTATGATAGCAAATGACGTTTAATCGAGTTTCATTGTTTGAACACCAAAGTCTTTTAACAAACAGCCATTACTAGCCAACACCCCACTTCAGTATGTTCATGTTCAAGTGCTTCACTCCTCCCCCTCTTAGCTTTAGCCTCATTAGTAGATTACGCAACAGCATAGCTACAGTTTGGCTACAGATAAAAGCTACACCCCTTGTTATGAAAGTGAAAATATTTCATTTGTGTTCATACTCTGTGCTTCGTTTATTCAGTATTGAAATGCGGCCTTATAACAACCTTAACCGTATGTCGCAACAGCAGAGCACTAATTAAACCATGAAATGACACATCAATCAAACGTGTCACTTAAAGCAAACTTCTGGCTGCAGGAATAACAATACACTCCGTCACTATTTATCCTCTAAACAATCCAATCTGGCCTGTGACAACGCAACATTAGATTTATAGCGCAGAATTGGAGCACTGCTGCAGCGAACCGAATGCCATCTGCTCTGATCCTTTGGTGGTCTTCCAACTTCGAGATTAAATCTAGTCTTCAGATGTCCAAAGGCAAATCTAATTAGTTTTGTCTCATTGATCCAAAAACAATCCTAATCAGCCATATAAAATCTCTCCTTTATGTGGTTGACTTCATAGAGAGTTGCCGCGCGTTTTCCTCCCTCTCTGAGCGCACAGTGCTTAAATTACAGCTGAAGAACCCCTGAGAACCGAGCCTACACTCGCAATTTCTCATCTCTACCTCCCTCGCCCTCCCTGCCTCGCTCCCTCTCCCTCGACACAGAATGAATTAACACCCTCATCTGCCACCTCTGATTAAAAAAGCTCATCGAAGAGAGATTTGTAATCATTTGTCTGTAATGAATTCTTATAACCCTCTCGCCCAATTCTCACCTGCTGAGGCCCACACTCTGAGAGGAGAGAGAGAGGAGGGGGCGAGTGAGAGAGAAAGAGCGTGAGAGGGAGAGAGAGAGAGAGAGAGAGAGAGAGAGAGAGGTGGAGGACTGAGTTGTGATATTGCATTTACTCTTTTATTCTTGTAGAGATTTTCTTTGGATGGGGGAGGCGTTTTTTTCAGAATTTGCTTCTTCTATCTTGTCCAATAAGCATTATGAGGACCTTAGGATGTCTTTCGTGTACATGGTACACTAGTACCCTGTCCCATGACTTTTGCTATGTCTTATGGAAGATAAAGAACACTGTACTCTGAGCTGATCTGTGGAATATGAGTGTTTGGCCTCCTGCATTTAATGTGGATGTGATTTCTGCCAGAGTCATGTGTCAGTTCGCACAGATATTTCTAGCCAGATATCACGAGATATCACAATCATTACTGCCAATTTTGTTGCTCCATATTGGGTGGTAATGCCTTCTGTCATTTATTCCTGGAATACCCTGGTTTTTAATCACAGTTTTTATGCATCTTGGCATGTATTCCTCCACCAGTCTTACACACTGCTTTTGGATAACTTTATCCACTTCTGGTGCAAACATTTAAGCAGTTCAGCTTGGTTTGATGGCTTGTGATCATCCATCTTCCTCTTGATTATATTCCTGAGGTATTTAGTTTGGAAAAATCAAAGAAACTCATCATTTTTAAAGTTGGTCTCTTTTTTCCAGAGCTGTATATTAGATGCTACAAAGAGGTTTTGTGTGTTCTTAATGGAACCAAAATGGTTCTTCTATGGCAGCACTCAAAGAACCCTTTCTAGTGTTTTTACTTTTAATTCTGAGTGTAGTTATGGGCTTGGCCTGCAGTCAAAGGTGGTCTTGACCTAAAGCTGATACATATCTCAGTAAACTGATATATCAGTATGAACAGCAATGAGAAGGGATTATTAAAATGCGTCTTCTCCTATTACTGATTTGCGAATAGCTTCCGAACGCTTCGCAGCACAGTATTTATGAGGGAGCGTGAGGTGATATAAGGCACAATCCAAATTTGTCCTTAGTAATAACCTTAATATATCAGTGGTGTGCGGCGCGTGATGGATTAAAAGGCCTATATAAGCGATGCAGGGCTGATGAATCTGTGCGCTGGAGGCTCCTGCAGCTATCCTGCCCTGCTAATGAATGTGCAGAGGCTGCAGCGCCACTGTATCCGCCGTGACCTTTCCCTGCTCGAGCTGGGGCCATCTGTCTCCCTGTGTGACTCCACACACACACACTAACACACTCCCCTCCCGCCCAACACTGACCTGCCATCAGTGCACACCTGTCCGCCGCACCGCCGTGCTACTTTCACCCATGCCAGCCCGCACCAATGCCGCTCTGATGCCCAGACAGATTTTGTTTGGACACCTAAGACGTGGCAATATAAGCATGATATGAGAAATGCGAACGCTTCATATTAAAGGGATTTGCTGGTGAGGGCTGGGGACAAAAGCGGGAATCAACTTATTATAACCTGCTTTTATTAATGCACAAGAGGCTTAATATTCCAGCTTGTGTTTTATTAAATGTACTGTCTTTGTATGCTGCAATATTACATACAACATAGCTCTTGAGGATCCAAGTTCAAGTATCACTTCATATCAAATCATAACCTCAGATTTGTCAGGTTTCATTCTCTGCCGCTGGATCATGTGTGCGAGTGTGTGTGTGGGTGTGTGTGTTTTATTTCAGTATAAAATGTAATGTACTAATTTAGTTGGGGAAACCAGAGAAAAAGAGGATTAACCTACACTGACTACAATGAAATATACAATATATACATATGTTCATGTACTGTATATGTAAATACTGGTATTACAAATAATTCTGTAATTGTATCAACTAATCTGTCATCCCTCTGTAGCTGTGTGATCAGCAATAAATATGAGTAATATTTGACGAGTAATATTACTAGTAACTTTGTACAACAGACCCTTTATTATTATTTTGTATTTGTGGTTTGTGTTCTGATTTTAACACATTTTATTAAATATCATCTCAAATTTTAAATAATTAAAACATTATAGGATCAATTCAGTGTTTTTAGGGTTTTTTCTTGGTGAGGATGTCAGTGGGTTGATATGATTTTGGAAAGATCAGATCAAGCTTATAGCTTAGATGTTCACAGTATTGGATAGATTGACCACTGCTTTCCACCCTTTGCTTAAATACATTATGTAGTAAATATATTGTGTGAATTATAGATTATTCCACATTCTGACAATGTCTAAAAATGTGTGTGTTTCAGGACAAAATATGATGTCCTTATTTAGTTGAGGAAACCAGAGAATGGAGGATTAACCTACATTGACTACAATAAAATATTTAAAAATATACTTTAAATATAATTATACACATTTATTTATGTACTTTTATACATATATTTATGTACTGTATATGTGTGCCCCTGGTCAAAATACTGTTATTAAAAATAATTTGGTGAGTGGATCAACTAATCCCCACAAATAATGGATTTAAAGATTATTTTCAGAGATTGATCCCTAACAATTCGTCAAATATCGAGCAGGTTTAATATCTGGACCTGCTCTTAATTCAGTAGTCTAGTAGTGTAAAAGGTGTGTTGAACAGGTGCTGACTGGACGTTAATACAGGAACTAGCTACAGCCAATAAGAGTGCAAGACATGGAGTGATTTAACAGTATCCCCTCAAACCTGTATTGTCTCTGTGGAACAAATAATTGTAATTTTTAGAAATGAAATATGTAACTCTGTATAACAGACAGTTTATCATTTTGTATTTGTGGTTTGTGTTCCGATTTTAACACAAAATGTCATCTCAGATATTTTAAAAAATTATTCACCACAAACATTAATTTAATGTTTTTATGTATATTATATTACTTTGTTTTTTACTTTTGTAAATTATAGAGATAATGCTTTTCTCGCTTAGCTATTCACAGTATTGGATAGATTGTCCAGGGCTTCCCACCTTTTGCATTATACAGTATGTAGTACATATACTGTGTGACTTATAGATTATTCCACATTCTGACAATGTATGAAAATGTGTGTGTGTGTGTGTTTGTGTGTAAAGCAGGAAATCTGCCACAGAGGTGTGTGAGCATGAGCAATAAGCCACGCAGGTGATGTCCCTGCTTTAATAAAAATGACACATGGCTTGTTTATTATAAGAGAGGCGGAGGGTGCAGCAGAGCTGCCGTATGAGTGACGTGCAGTAATGGGGGGGCACAGACAGGTGGGCGCACGTTGGGGTGTGATAAATCTACACTCGCAGCCTGTGGCAGAGAGAAGCCTAAACCCTGCTGGAAATGTCAGTGAATACACGTCTCGCTCTGAAGGTTAGCAGAGGAAAAGCTCTCTGGAGAAAAAGAGGGAGTTGGGGATAAGGAAGATTGAGAAAGAGAGAGAGAAAGAGAAAAAAAGAGAGAGAGAGAGGGATGGATCTCCTCAGGGGGGCTAGTTGTGTCTCCTTTCTCTGCAGCTTTTCATCTGGTGAAACACTAAGCTGAAGCAGCAGAGACACTAGCATGACCTCTATTGCTCTGTATTTTTACAGTAATGATGATGATGATGATGATGATTCTGTGTGTGTGTGTGCGTGCGCGCAGTGAGGAGAGAGAGAGAGGGAGTGTATATACAAGTTTCTTCCTACTCATGACTGTGTTATGATGAGTTATCAGGCAACACTGCAGGAAGGCAGGAAGATTACAGTGCATACACAGAGCCTGTTTAACTCACAATATATATCACAATATATCTGTTATATATCTTTACGGCTCTCATATCTGCAATAACAACAGGAAATGGAGAACAATGGTGCTCTTGAGGCCCATTTCTGATCATTATCCTGCTGTAGAAGCCACCCTCTTTCCAACGTCATCTTCCAGGCTTCCTTCAAAGATTTATTAAACACATCATGTTATGGTTTAACATTTGCATTTAGGATGTCTTAAAGTAGAAGGTCAGATCATTTGATTGGGCATCCAGGGAATGCATATGCATGTGCTGGCATAACTGAAAAAATGAACCACATAGCTATATATACTGTATATATCTGGAGAGCTAGCTTGCTAGCTACCTAGCTAAGAAGCTTACTAAATAAGCTTTATCTTGCTAGTTTGCTTAAACATAATTCCATGCGATTGGTCAAGATAAGGCTGATAATGGCCTGACCCATTCTTATACCGCCCAGTCTACATAGAGAGTACAACCCTACTGGTGAAAGACATTTATTAGACTTTGGGAGTATATTCATAAGACATCCTCTGACAAATTTACACTGGGGGCCCTAAGGAGCCAGATAACTCAATTAGAAAGAAAGTTCGATTTTGGTTCCCACAGGGGCTTCAAAAAGTACATTAGACTCTGTATATACTAAAAATGAGACTATCACTCAAAAAATGAGAATATCACTGAAAAGTTACTTTATTTCAGTAATTCAGTTCAAAATGTAAAATCAATTATTTAGATAGATGTATTACACAGAGTGATCTGTCTTAAGTGTTTATTTTTTTATTGGTGATGTTTATGGCTTACAGCCAATGAAAACCCAAAAAATCTGTGAGAATAGATTTTAGAATACCAATTGGTCCAGTTTTGACAGTGTGGGCAGTTTGCCAAGTCCTGCTGGAAAATGAAACCTGCATCTCCATAAAAGTTGTTCCCCAGCAGAGGGAAGCACGAAGTGCTGTACATTTTTTTAGGAAAATACTGCACTGACTTTGGACTTGATTTAAGACCAATTGGTACAATTTTGACATTTTTGAAAATTGCAGTGTGCCAAGTTCTGCTGGAAAATAAAATTTGCATATTTATATTGCACGTTGTCAGCAGAAGAAAGCTTAAAGTGCTGTAAGATTATCCGGGAAAACACTGCACTGACTTTGAACTTGAAATAAGACCAATTGGTACTGTTTTGACAGTGTGCCAATTCTTGCTGGAAAATGAAACCCACATCTCCATAAAAGTTGTTCCGCAGCAGAGGGAAGCCTAAAGTGCTGTAAGATTTTCCAAGAAAACACTGCACTGACTTTGGACTTGATATAACACAGTGGACCAACACCAGCAGATGACATGTCTCTCCAAACCATCAGTGATCATCAGTAAGTTTTACATTTCATTTGTAAATCAAGGGACCAGAGTCTGGAGGAAGAGTGGAGAGACACACAGTCCAAGCTGCTTGAGGTCTAGTGTGAAGTTTCCACCAATCAGTGATGGTTTGGAGAGTCATGTTATCTGCTGGTGCTGATATGCACTAGTATATTATGTTGTAACCTCTAGTTGGCAAAGTATTGCCAACACACATCATTGCAGGTCTGTTTACTATTTGTTTATTTGTGTATGATCTCTGACATTGCCATTTGGTTCTGGTTGTAAGTTTAACTTATATATTGTCTTTTACACACTCAAGGAAGATTTGCATAGAACTACGGAAACATTTTTTACGGGACAAGAAGATTTAAAGCAGAGAAATTTTAAAGAATCAAATAGATTACAAAGCCTGGAAATTACTACTTTATATATAACATAATATAATCTTATGATCAAATAAATAGCTGTACCCAATAGTAGCTTTCTGATTGCAATGCTATTTGGAAGGAAGATAAAGATTACCAGGAACAATAAATTATAAACAATTTTGACTGGTTTGAGCAATGTTTACTGAGCAACACATTCAGAAGTAGCGTGTAATGAATGGTATTGGGTCATTTCCATGCATTACATATTTGTTACACACTACTTATTATATATACTACTCAATAAATATTGCCCATATCAGTATAAATATTTGATCTTTCATTGTTGTGGGTAGCTTTTAACTTCATTATTAATATAATTGCAATCTGATGCTTCTTCTTTGGTGCCATTTTTTATGATGATGATGATGAATATTTATTCTATCCTTTGTAAATATCACATTTGTAAATATGTTTACAAATGTGTGAATCTTGCTTTCTCTTTGATGCCCCAAGCTATAATACAAATATCGTACAGCATCTCATTTTATAGCATCAAAGTCATTGTATTACATAATGATATCAGATCCTGTATGCTTATATTTGTCAGTAATCAATGCATTTTTCATACATTTGTGTAATTGTGAGTAATTGACTCATCTCATGACTCTCCACATCTCCAATATGCATCTAGGCCAGCAGACATGAGACTGTCCTGAGTTTATCCTGTGACCGGTGTGTCAGCTGGCCGTTAGCTGACCCTGCAGGACACCTCTAACACAGCTTACTCTGGAGGAGGCGAGACCATATCTCACAGAAAGAGATGACAGAACCAAACCACAGATAACACCCAATATATCTTTACTACACACACATATATATGCATGTGGATGTGTGTGTGTGTGAGAGCACATACACAAACACAGACAGACACACACCCTCCCTTATCAACTCAAGGCTTGTACCTCATGTGTAATCTCTTATCTCTCTCCAACAGCAACCCGCCATCATAATCTGCTTCTGTTATAGAGGCCAATAATCTACAGGGGAGAGCTCTACTCCCCAGCACTGATCTGATGCCTATCTGGAGCTAATCTCATGGCAAATCACTCAAATGACACACAGAGAGACCAAAGCCCAAATCCCCCAAAACTACTGCGAAAAAACCGCTCAAGGCCAATAAATATCAGCTCCATAGAAGGTCCAAAAGAGGAGGACATGTATAAAGTCTGTGGCTGAAGCCGAGGTGTGTGAAGGATGGATCCTGGATGGGGTGGGAGTTGCTCTTTGGCTTTTTTGGTTGTAAATATTTCACACAACTGATCCAAAAACTACAGTGGCCATTAGATAACTGGAGCAGGAGTTCAGTTCACCACTGGTTTTAGAAGTGTTGTGAATGTTTGAGAGATAGAAAAAAAGAGGGAATGAGACACAAAGAAAGAACAAACATTTTTGGCATCACACTTTCAGGCCTCCCTTTTTGTCTCTGCTGACTCCAGGAACTGAACTCCACTTCCCATAATGCACCTGTCGCTGTCATATCCTCCACACCAAACACTTACTCACTCAGAGAAAGTTACCATATTCTTCGTCACCTGACTACTAATCATTGTGTTCACCTGTGTTCCCCAGGAGCCTATGTACATATATACCCCCGAAAAAAAATAAGAGACCACCTTAAAGAGACCACCTTTTTTGTTTCTGAATCAGAATATATGTATATGTATATGTTTGAGTAAAATGCTGTTTTTTCCATAAAATATGCTAATTTCTTTTAAATTCTAAATAAAAATATTGTCATTGTCATTGTATTGTTAGAGCATTTATTTGCAGAAAAGGAGAAATGATCAAATTAATGAAAAATATGCAGAGCTTTCAGACCCCAAATAATGCAAAGAAAACACGTTTATAATATTCATAAAGTTTTAAGAGTTTAAAAATCAATATTTGGTGGAATAACACTGATTTTTAATCACAGTTTTCGTGCATCTTGGCATATTCTCCTCCACCAGTCTTACACACTGTTTTTGAATAACTTGATGCCACTCCTGGTGCAAAAATGTAAGCAGTTCAGGTTTGATAGCTTGTGATCATCTATCTTTCTCTTGATTATATTCCAGAGGTTTTCAATTTGGTACAATCAAGGGAAAACATCATCATTAGTTGGTCTCTTATTTTTTTCCAGAGCTGTATATCCATATTTCCACTTGGTTCACTCTCTTTATTATTTGCCATTTGGTTCTGGTTATAAGTCCAATGTATATAGTTCTTTTGATAAAACCAAGGAAGCTTTACATATGAATAAGAAAAAGGTTTACAAGGGAAAAGAAGAAAAATCACAGTTTTGTAGAATCTGCTACCCACAGTAGAATGTCTAATTGATGGAACAGTGAGAAGCCCATAGAGGATCTAAGAGTATGAGAGGGAGAGTATAGAGTAAGTGAAGATCAGGAAGATATGTAGGAGCCAGACGATGTAGTGCCTTAAAGGTTAGAAGAAGAATCTTGTACCTAATCCTATAGTCAACAGAAAGCCAGAGTAATAGAGAGAGAACAGGAGGGATATGAGTTGTGGGCTTAGTGAAAGTAAAATGATATTTGAATCAGGTCTTGACATCTTGGGTCTGATGGTGTGGTACATTTCCGGGTAGATTTTTTTCATTATTGTTTTGGTACATGAAGTCCATGAAGGGCTGCAAATAGTGACCAAGAAGTAATATGTAGTGGGCACCAGTCAATGAGGGGTTTAATTAGACAAGTGGACCTAACCTATGCCATTAAAACACAGCTCATGCCAGTATAGAACCACCACAAAATGGTTTATTGATGTCTGCACCACACATAAATCCTTATATTAGTCTGAAACACTTGTTGCCACATGTTGCCAGTACCCTATGGTCCAGTTAGTGACACTGCGGATTGTGGAATATTACATGATAATGAACATGCTGGCCAATGTTCAGACTCATTCAAAAGATAACACCTCACAACTTGTACAGGTGTGGGCATTCCCAAGTTATCCTCTAAGGTAACACTTCATAATCAATTTACGATCTTAAGGCAAGTCAGTGTATACAAACTCTATTGCAACTAAAGAACCCTGTAAGAAATCCATTTTAAAAGAATGAAATAAAACACTGTAACACAAATGAAAAATAGAAAATGAAAAGAAAATAATATACAAAATAAATACAACTTGTCTTTAGGCCATCCAATACTAGTTAAATACCCAAAGCAAACACTTCAAAAGCACCTAATGAAAAAGTGTCAATATTAATATAACATGCCTTTTGTGTTTGCAGTATAGTTGTTTATATTTCATATACACACTGTTTAACAATATATTTTGTTTAAGGTATACAAAAACACATGAATAAACACATAATTTCAAATATAGAGTTTAAGAGATGTTAACCTTTATTTTTAAGTAGTTTTTCTTTGATGTGGGGTTTTTTATGTCTGCAGTGCTTTCTGTTTAAGTTGAATAATTATTTTAAGCATATATTTTTAATAAGATATATATTTTCTTAGAGATTGAAGTTGTTTTTTTAGTAATTTAGACATAACAATCTCAAACTATTTAAATGTGATCAATAATCAAATAACCCTTGGGAATAACCCTTTTCTTGGGGAAATCACTTCTTTAAGACCTTTAAGTAACCTTTGACATCACAATCTCATATTGTTTCTTAATTTTAACTAATAGAAGTTAATTAAAATATTATTTAAATATCAAAACGCATTTCCACATTTTAAATGCCAATGTTTGCATTGTCCATCCTGTCATAGTTTAGCATGTTGTGCCATGACAAGGTGGACACATGCATTAAAAAATATATATACATATATTAAGCTTAAAAAGTATGATTAATATAAAGTCTGAAGTTCTATGAATATCATAATTAGTCAAAAGTATTAATGAATTTGAGAGCCAAAAGGCACTTTTTTATAACAACCCACATATTAATATTAATAATTTAACATAATTTATATAAATGATTTCAGAGTGAAATTACTGCTCTAGAACTGTCTTCCCATGTGTTGAGGCTATGAGACCCGTCACCAGCCCACTGTCGATCCATGTGGACAGGAACCCCCTCGTCTCCTAACAGGTGGGAGCGATGGTAAAAGCCTCCTCGCTTCACATCTGCTGTTCCTCCACTTTATCCCTGAGCTGCGGCCACATCACAGCGAGTTCCAGCCCAGGCCCCTGAGTAGCCCCCAGGGCTGGCGTTGTCACAGCCTTCAGTACGGCTTTACATCCTCATTCATGCTTAAGCATCTGTCTAAGGGCTGATTTGATGACTGAATGCCTGTCATCTGTCTGTTCTCCACCTCTCCGCCCCCTCCTTTAGGCCCCTCCCCCAAATCTCAGCCATTCAGCCACTGACAGCATTCAAATCTGTGAGTGTGGAGCCAAAATCATATCATCAAAATCCCTGTCAATTAGCAATGCCTGCACCACATCAGCTGAATAATTCTATCCATTTGTTTATCGTTCAATTTTCCACCCTTATGGTAATGCCAGGGGGTTGAGGGGTTGGAGGGGCGAGGGGATGGAGGAGGGGGGTGGGGGTGCATACCAACCTAATCATATTACAAAACAGTGGCAAGAATGAAGGACGGAAAAAAAGGAAAAGGAAGAGGGAAAAAAGCCTTCCTGGCTTGTCACATCAATTACACACTGCCTTCCTAATTCACATTACAAAGACAAAACAAAAACAGAGTGAGAAGGGAAGAACGAGCGTGTGTGTGTGTGTGTGTGTGTGAGAGCGAGGGAGGGAGGGAGGGGTGCTGGGATCAGTCCAAGCGTGCACAATTGCACATTATATAAGATAACCAGAGCAATTATAATAAGTCGTTACAATCATCAGCAAACATAGCATTCAGTTGTCATCCGACTTTTGTTGGAGGCTGTCAGCCCTCCCCTCCTCCGCCCCCCACACGCTTTCCGCATGGTTGACCATGCCTGGTGGACTGTAACCATGTGGCACTGATGGCCCCAGCACGCAGGCCTCACACGCACATACACACTCACACGCACACACACACACACACACACACACACACAGGCCTGATCCATTTTCACTGGCCTTGGGCTTGGTTTCACACCCCCTCTCAGTGCTGACAACAGGACTAACATGTGGAGGTGAAACCAGAGCCGCTCTGCCATCGCTTGACCTCCCCTGCTCCAGCGCATCCTGCTAAGCTACAGCACTCTCGAGGGACAGGGAGGGAGGGGGGGGGGGGAGGGGGGAGAACAGCCTATGTAAACACACATCAGAGGAGGGGAGGGGATAAAGCAGGGGTGGGGTGGGAGTGGAGTGTGTGACAGAGTGTTGGAGGGAGATTAAACAGCATTAATTGATTGATTGATTGTAAAATTGTATTATTGCTCAGAGCTCTCTCTATAGTTGGGGGTGATCACTGGGAGCACTAGAGTCCCGAGTGCAGGAGATGTGAGTACATGTTATTGTTTATAAATTTGTAAATGGCAAAGAATATTGGAAAGTCCAGAAAAAAAACCAAAACAAAGAAAAAACTAAAACAGGGTTGTGCAAAATTTAAAATTTAATTAAGAATGACCCCTAAATTCCAATTCAATTCTTGATATCGAATTTAAATTTGAATTGAGATTGCAAACAGGAACCGGAATTGCAATTCAACTTCGAATTGCAGGAGATAGAATTAGAATTCTATGAAATAAAAAGAAATTCATAATACAAAAGAAAGATGTATTTAATGAATAAAGCTATGTAGCTTTACAGCATATATTACACATGATTACAACATGAATTTCATACAGATATTATTGTATGAACACAAAACATCCTCTATAAAACTATAAAACTTTCAAATTGTGGAAAAAGGACAGCACTTCAATTCCCAGAATACCTTGCTTTATCCAAGTCTTAAAAATAGTTCCAAGCATTTAGGGAACTGTTTAAGGAACTGTTAATTGTTACCCTGTAGAAAGCTTTAATAAATGATAATTGCATTTATCAAAACACTGTTTCACTTGATTTAAACTTTAAAACAAATACATTGCTAATTATTGATCATTAAGGTAATGCACACATTATAAAAAATTATTTCTCTGAATTGCAATGAATTAAATTTCACTTTCAGTAATTACAATTTAAATTCAATTTAACATACTGTAGCGTAGATTTAATTCTAATTCTAAATCATTTGTTAAGTTCAATTAAATTCTGAATTTTGCACAGCCATGCCCTCTATTCATTATTTTGTTTTTATTATGAATTAAATAAATTAAGAAATACGTTTTGGTTAATGTGCAATGTTAATGTTAGGTATAATTATGTAAGCATGTAAAATTTGTAAGTAGTTAGCTAGCTAGCTACATTTCCCATTCCACCTTAAATTGTGCAGAATTTACAGTCTGGCACCTGAGGCTGCTGCAGAATTTAAGGTGGAACAGGAAAAACTGAGCAAGAAGCTAAAAGCTAAAAAGAGGAATTAGGGGTGGAGAATAATAAATAGTTGTTGAGTAATAATTGTCCAGATTTTGAAGAGATATGGTGCCCTAAAATGAACTATACGGCTCCTCTGATATCATAACACACTAGCAGGGTCAACAACAGAGCACCGCTAGTAGCCAGCAAATGAAGCAGTGTTGTTTGTTTTTTTTTTATCAATTTTTGTGTAAAAAATGTGATTGGGTCTTAAGCCTTTATTAGCTTAGTAAGACATATAAACATTAGAATAAATACAAATAACAGTCATAGTTAAAGCAGTGATTTTACAAAAAACAGACAACAATGGAGACACATGATTTTCATTGGACAGCAGCGATATTTTGTTAAGGGAAATGATATGGTGATATGATATATTAAATTAATCATTCATTAATTATTTTTGACCCCAGGTCCTAATCTTATAATAAAATAACTATATGTGGTGTGAGTGTGTGTGTGTGTGTGTCGGGTCCTGCACCCTGAGAGGAGGGATAATGAGACCAGTCTCAGGCAGTGGAGTGAGGTGCATGATGGAGAATGGGATCAGCCTTCTACCCCTCTACACACACACACACACACACACACACACATAGCGACCCTCTCTTTGGAAATGAGCTTTGCTCTCCAGGTCCTCGTGGGTAATCATATATGAGGCTGCCCATGATGACAGTTAATTTGGAACTATCTGGCCACTTTCCACCCCACCACCCAATAACCCCACCCCCACCCCCACCCCTCACCTGCTCTGTTCTCTGTTCCTTATTTCTCTCCTTCTTTCTTATTTTCTTTTCACTCCCTCTTTCTTACTTTTTTCCTGTCTCCTCAAAATCTCTCTCTCTCTCTCTCTCTCTCTGTCTTTTGTCTGTGTGGCCCCGCTCACCATTAGAGCCGCTTCTCCATGCTCTCGCAATCAAATTAATTCCCTGCATTTTCTCCAGGAACACCCCCCCCCCACCACCACCACAGCCCCCCGCCATCATTCTGCAGCTAATGGTTTTAATTCAATTGGAGCAATCCATATCCAGAGCCATTTCCTGGCCCACCGTGCCAGCGGGCCCCTCCCCGTGGCGGCTAACACACACACACACACACACACACACACACGCACAAACACACATTACGTCTGTGCAGACTCGATAAAGACACACGCGCGTGTGGGCAAAACACCAACGCGTGCACACACACACACACACCCTTACAGACACACATCAAACCACGTGGCGTGTTTATGCCTGCTAATCTACACAACAATAAAACAGCCACATTAAAACGCAAGCACACACACACACACACATAGCACTGTGTGTGAGTGCACACACACACACACACACACACATAGCACTGTGTGTGAGTGCACACACACACACACACATGCACACATGCACAGTTTTGGCTGCCCTTCTCCAGTGCTGCAGGGGAAACTGCTGCAGTAGCCATTAATGTTTCACAACACATCTGTACGGGTGATTTCTGCTCTCTGCCTGTGTGTCTTGTTGCCAGATAGATGAAGGGGAGAATTCTGTGTCTGTGTTGATGCCAGGGAAATTGGAGTGTGTGTGTGTGTGTGTGCCCTGCTGCCACTGTTCTCAGCAGACTCAATCACTCTCTCCCTGTTTTCATGAATTAATCAGAAAGGCGGTGGATGTGTGTGTGTGTGTGTTTGTGTGTGTGGTATTAGGTGCCCAGGGTGTTAGTGATATAATGAGTAGCATGGGGACTGTGTGTGTGTGTGTGTGTGCGTGTGCGTGTGTGTATGTGTGTCACCATGGCAGCAGGTTTGGCCTGTGTGTCTCTCATGCCCGCTGCTCCACTGAGCTGCCCTCTCTCTCTCTCTCTCTCTCTCTTTCTCCCTCTTTCAGTGGAGCTCAGCCATGTTTGGCCCCTCATTAACTACATAAATATATCCATCCCTCCCTCCCTCCCTCTCTCCTACTTCCTCCATTCCCCCTCCCTTCCTCCCGCCCTGCTGCCATGCCTCCATCTCTCTCTCTCTCTCTCTTTTTCAGAGATGCTATCACAGCTCTGATTAGTCAGCCCCCGTGGGCCTGTGGCAGGGTCGTCAGTCACCAAGACACACACACACACACACACACACACACAAAGCTTACACACATATCACCATCTTAAATACTCAGGCTCCACTCTGCTGGTGTGTTGGATGTGATGGAGTGAACATATACACACATACACATTTATACAGTAGGTACCATTATACAGTGTTAGGATGTGGGGTATATTTATACATACTGGTAACATAAAGGTCAGTGTTTATATGACACCATATATTTAAAGGTATTGTACTGTATAAAATATGTGTGTGCATGCATGTATGTGTGTGTATGTTGCATTCAACATTTGACCAGACCAGTAATCATCATATATTGGACACTAACAACTGAACTATACAGTATATAAAGGACATTTAGAAAATACAGTTTTTTCAATAAACTTATCATTTCACTTTAGCATTTGCAATAATCTACACCAGGCCTGGTTATTATACAGCCCGAGGGCCACATCTGGCCCTTTAGCTTTCGACAATCAGCCCTTTGCATATTAACCTCAGAAACTGGAATCGGACTTCACTGCTCTAGACTACATTTCTTTCACTAAACAAAAAAAGTACTAAAAAACAAAAATGAGGTAATTAGACTATAAACCAATAAGCCATAATATTTTGTATTAAGTGATTTGTTCACAAGTGTAATTTATAAACTATACAATTATAATTAACCTGTAAAAATGTGTACTTTAATAGTTTCACAGTTATTACATGGATTATTAATGTGTAACTACACAGTTATTAGCATATTGTGTAACTACACAGTTATAATTGTTATAGTGGGACTGATAAAGGTTAGTAGGAAAAATAAATGAAAATCAATAAAAACATAGACTGATCAATATATATATATATATATATATATATATATATATATATATATATATATGTGTGTGTGTGTGTGTGTAATTATACAATGTGTTATACAATATGACAGTGAAGATCAGTATTTATAAGGCCACGTAGAGAACATGCTGTCCTAAAAGCTGTTTTTTGCAAAAATACACTGTTTGTACTGCTGTTTGCCCTTAATACTTGCAGACACATAATATGCAAATATGTATTTTCTGCTATGTTATACCTTATCTAAAAAGTAGTCTAGACTGAAACACTCCATAAACCTTTGATGTGAATGTGGGTGGAGATAAATTGGTATAGGTTAGGGTGGAAACCCAGTACAGACACATACTTCTGCATATTCTAAAGCAAAACTGCTATATATAATGACATAATAACATCTTTACACGTTCCAAAATATTCCACTGTAGAGTATTTATTCAGAATTCTTCACAGTATTTAACAAGTAACATGTGCTGATTGGTCAGGGGTGTCCAAACCTTTTGCATAATCCTGCATGCATATGTGCATTGTTTTGACTGCGGAGGGAAAGTTATGTTCGAATATTTTAACAATCAAACTCTTGTATTACAAAATAGCTGTTTATTATATAAACCCTTCAAACATATTTTAGTAATTGAACCCTGTTATTATCTCAGGTTTTCTTACAAAACCTGGACATTTGTCCTGCAGAGTCATAAAAACAAACATACACACACACACACACACACACACTCAAGCCCGTGTGGCTATGGGGGTTGCTGGTGATTATCGTGAAATTCAACTGGGCCTTCCAATAGGCAATTATCTCAGTCAGAACACATTTGAATTAGAGCTGCAGGACAGGGTAATTACAGAGGTCAGACTCTCTCACTCTCTCTATCCCTCTCTCTCTCTCTAGCTGAGGTCTCCAGAGAGTGAGTGGGAGAGAGAGAGGAAAAGAGAGAGAGAGAGAGAGACGAGATGATTCCCTGAGATGCTCCAGGCTCATTGATTTAAGGGCCCCCGCAGGCATTGATCTGAGATGGCGGAGATATCACACACACAGAGAGCTTCACTCAGCTCGACTAAACAACACCGTCATGTGCCTCACACACACAAGCTACAGTACACAATTATAATTGTTTATTGTTATAAGGTCATTATCAATATACTGTTCCTGTGCATCTCATAAGTTCCAAAAAAAACTTATAATTATCTGCTTTTTTAATTATTGTTTAAAACTATGCAGAAATCATATTTTTTCCAGCTTAATCTTTTTTTTTTAATTATCAATTTTTATTTCCTCTTAGCAGGCGTCCACCCCAAGCTGCACAACAGGGTGGGCAATTTTAGCAAAAACAGGAATTTGATGAAAATGTGGTTGAACAAACATAAGAATTGTTCAATTACCATTTAAAAAGTCATTTGAAGAAGTATGTAAATTGATCATGAAGTGTTACCACAGGGTATGTCTTGGAAACGTTAAGAAGTTGTGAGATGTTATCTTGTGAGTGAGCTTTAAGCTTCACACTTATAAAGGATACTGAAGTATTCCATTTATTTTGTTAGTTTATTGTGAAATGTACTGCTCAGGTACTGAAAGTAAAAGTACAAGTAAAAGTTAAAGTGCGTTATGTAGTTTTTCCAGAATGCAGTGGAAAGTTATCAGAGTAAAAATGCAGAATGGGATCAGTGCAGTGTTCTTATAAAATCTGCTAGATCCACTTAATGATAAGGAGCTTCTTCTTTTTGTAATGCGTAACGATGCAGCACATACAAATGTATCAGAGTAAAAGCATTGAACTCATCAAAAAGATGTAGTAAAAAAAGTCATAGTAGGAGAAACAATTATATTCCAGTAGATACAATATACAGTATATTTTATTACTTAAGTACAGTAGTTCTAAGTACATTAAAGTAAAATTACCAGCCACAGTAGTTCAGTGGTGTCTGGCTGGAATTGCCCATGTGAACACATGCAATCCATCCCATCCATATTCACTGCAGTTTCGAGCAGCATTTCTTTAGCTTCCATGCTATGTAGCAAAAGTCATGGGACAAGATACTAGTTTATATCCCACATGTTTTTTTGGCATGTCAGTGCATAGTAGCTACGTGTACTTTGTTATCATTTGTTTTCACGTTTCAACCACTAAACAAGAAGCACCCATACTGTTGTAAAAGTACTGATATCTATGTATACAATAATATATATACATATATATATATATATATATATATACATATATATATATATATATGTATATATATATATATATATGTATATATATTTATATTTGATAGTTATTTGATATGATGAATGATGATTCATATCACTGATGAAAAGGCCTCAGTAGGCCGTGAGTGAGCACGGTGGCTTTTTATCTCAGGCTGAGAATGTTCTCTGTTCATCAGCATTAGCAGCAGTGGCTGAAGCCTTGGCTCTGTCTGACATAGCCTGAGCTCGTCTCAGTCAATAAAGGCTAAATGGCTGCTAT
The DNA here is from genome assembly GCF_023375975.1 of Astyanax mexicanus. Taxonomy (NCBI): domain Eukaryota; kingdom Metazoa; phylum Chordata; class Actinopteri; order Characiformes; family Acestrorhamphidae; genus Astyanax; species Astyanax mexicanus. Next base: position 24,534,121 of record NC_064416.1, on the reverse strand, counting down.
TGATGGAACAGAATGAGAGATATAAGGTGCTTTCTGCTTCAGGTCTGTGTGGGGTGACAAGGCTGTGTGTGTGTGTGTGTGTGTGTGTGTGTGTTAGCTCTCTCTCTCTGTATCTCCCTCTCTCTCTCTCTTATTCTCTCACTCGCTCTCTTGCCTCAGGCTGCAGTGTTTATATAACAATACCGCCTCGATCATTCTCCTCGGCTGGTTGAAGGTTACAGGGGGCGATAGGGAGGGTGGCTAACAAACGGAGCGTCTGAGAGACAGAGGCCTGAAGGCCGGATAATGGCCTGTCATAATGGACAATACGGGCCAGGGGAAAAAACCTCCAGAGACCAGGGAAGGGAAAGGAAGGGAAAGGAAGGGGGAAGAAGACGACGGAGGAAAAAAAAAATCCTAAAGAACAAGTAGGCTTGAATTATTCATGGTCTCGGTGGAGGCCCTCCGCAGCTGCCTCACATTAGACTCTTCATTAGAGAGCCTGTATCAAACTAGGGGGTGGGGAGGTGGGCTTGATCGAGAAAAGAAGAAGCTTTAAAATAAAATATGAGCAATATTTTGTGCTAAAGGAGGGAGGAGGGCGACATGATCATAAGCTCTCCAGAGGGCTTAGCCCGGCGCTTTAAACACGCCTGAGCGCTGACCTGCCCTTTGCTGTGGTAATAACGTGGCTGCGGATTAACACATGATTCCATTGGCGACAAGAGCTAACAACGGCTGCCATGATGGAGACTAGGCCACACAGACACACACACATACGTGCTACTGTCATCCGGTGGTAATAAGACACTTAACAACACCACCTCTCTCCCTCTCCCTCAGTTTCTCTCTCTCTCTCTTTCTCGTTCTCTCAGAGGCAGGCGGTGGAGTGTAGGATTTGCCGCTGGCTCGGGCGGGTGAATTTGTCAGAGAATCCGCGGCGCGGGGAATAGCAGAGGCTTTGCTAGGCTTTGCCAGCGTCTGCCCACATCAGCGCTGATACCTGTCAGAGAGGCTTTTCATGTGTCTGCAGCCCAGACGCTGTGGCTCTAAACGTCCGTCTGCTCTTCCCCCGCTGCGCCTGCCGTAAAGTCTCTGAGCCAGCTCACTCTCAGACACGTCACAAGCCTTTCACTACCAAAACACGCACAAATTTCCCTCTTCTCTCCCCCACATGTAGCTAATTGATGAGCCACGGAAGGTTTGTTGTTAGCAGATGCATATCATCATCACTAGGGATGCAACCAGGGATGCACCGATACTACTTTTCTCAATTTTTATATGATACCTGTGCCAGATTTGCCAGATAAAATATCTACCGATACAGAGTACCAATACTAAAACCTCTTTTGACCAATAACTTTGGCTTTATTACTTGATAGATGCCTTTAAGTCCTGATACTTATAGTGTTCCATTTTTATAGGTTTTATTTTGGTAAAGGCTGTGCTCTGTATTGCACATAATATAAGATAATAAGTTTATAAAATAAAAATATTCACTGGTTGAGTAACTGTGCATTTAAGAAGACTATTACATTACTTTTTGAACCACTCCAACCTGACTATTTCATTATCTTTTAAATGACTCCAACTCAACGATTCCATTACCTTTTAAACAATTCCAACTCAATATTGCCATTACTTTTTTAACAACTCCAACTTGACTATTCTATTACTTTGTAAAAGACTCCAACTCAACTATTTCATTACTTTTTGAACGACTGCAACTTGACTATTCTATTACTTTCTGAACGACTCTAGCTCGGCTATTCCATTACTTTTTGAACGACTCTAACCTGACTAGTCCATTCATTTTTGAATGATTCCTACTCAATAATTTGACTACATTTTTAAGGAATCTTACATTACTATCCAACTACTTCTTGAACGACTCCTACATGGATATTGACTACTTTTTTAAATAATCCTACTTAACTATTTGACTACTTTTTAAAAGACTCCTACTTAAAGTCCTACAGTCCTAAACCAAAGAAACCTGGACTGACTGTCTACATTCGGGGTAAAAGTATGCAAATTCTTGTGTTTTGCTGAACTATTCCTTTAAAGACAACCTTGAGGGGATGAGGGGATGAGGATGTGGAGTCTGCAGTCTGACTAATTGGGCAGAATCCCAAATTATTTTCTGATGGCTGCAAACAAAGTGACTTGTTTACCTGTCTGCTGTCTCATTACTCGAAGCATCCTGCTTGTGTGTGAGGATGTGGGGGAGAGTCTCTCTCTCTCTCTCTCTCTCTATTGTACCTGGCCTTGTTGCTGCCTCTGCATCTGTTGCTCTAATTAATGCTGCTGTCTGCCTGTTTTTCTGACAGCGGGGTTTGTTAGCTGGTGAGCGAGTCTGTGGTGGGAACCTCAGAGGGGAAATGAAGACATGCAAAGAGATACATTCAGTCCCATTCAGACCCACATCCTGCTACAGCTATGAAACACTATTTTTGTCTCTAGAATTGATTTATATATTGACTGTTAGCTGCTTAATCAACTAATCGAACAATAATTTCTCTCCATCTCACTGCACTGGAAACAGTGCCTTCATCTTTCAGTTTCCGTCTGTGTGACTTCTTTAGTGATTTCTATTTTAATAGAGCAATCAATAGAAGCTATGTTCCCCTCAGTACCCTCTGTAGTGTACTGCGATCTATTGGAACGACTGCTTGTGTCACATGAGCATTATAGAGCATTATGGAGATTATTTCATTGATTTCAGTAAATGAGGCATGCATGTGCTAACTTTTTTCCACAATCAATGTTGCTGATGACTAATTGACTAATCAGAGCATCTCCATCGGGCCTCTACCCAGGTCTATTCAGCTGTAGTTTATTTCAAAATACAGACTTCTGACTATGGTCAAAGAGTCTAGTGCTTTTCATCACTCAACATGAAGAAGAAGGTGCCATCTGACTAAATCAAAATGTCCAATCATGTTCATGAAAACAGAAATTCAACTAGTCGATCATAAAATTACTGACAAAATCTTAATAGTTGTGGCCAGCGTAAAGGTGCCAAATTATTGTACTGTATTATTGATGAGTCCCTGGACTCAGAATGAGCCATATAGTTTTTCTTTGTCATTAAACATACTTAACTTTGTCTTTACTGACTGATTTACTAGAAAAAAAGCCCATACTTTTTCTTCTGTTGTGATGTTAGCTTCAGTTGGGTGGTCAACTGAGGTAAAAGACTCTGTTGGCTAACATTTTAGCTTTTAGCCATGCACAGGTTTCCCATTTATTCCTAATGGCTTTTGTTTTGTGGCATACAGAGTTTGAATCTGACACATCAGAAAAGCCACAGTCACAAGATTGATTTACATATTCCCATAATTAGCAAAGTCTGGTGGTGATGTGCTGCTCTTCAGCATCAACAACACTATATTTTCACAGTGTCACCACTGTGTTTCATAGACATATTTGTGCATGTACATTTGGGAGATTAATAATATTAAGTCAAAGACATTAGAGTGTTAAAGATCACTATATGATGTGTCACTTCCATAGACCAAACTTGTTTATTCAGCTATTCTAGGACATATTTTGTTTTAGCAATCTCCTGTATGTTTAAGTGTGGGTCTGATGTTGCATTGCATCCATCTCCTGTCCTCCCACTTCAGCTCCATTCTATATTAGCCACTTCCAGCAACACATCAAGTCCATATCACTCCAAACACTTTCTGTTGTGTATTACAACCAGTCAAAAGCACCATGTATATCATGTTGCTGTAGAGTTTTATATACTATGTTGGTTTAAGTAACCAGTTACCAATACACTGAATTTTTCCAGAATTAACACTGAAGGCGACTAATGTCAACTCATCATCTCAGCCCTGAAACAAGCCCATGCAGTCCCATCCGGATCCATCCGCCCCCCTCAGCATGCCCTGCTGTGGCCCTGCAACCCAACCTCATCCTCTTGTGTGATTATTAATTGATTCCATGCAGTCACTCAGTCAGACAGGCTGGAAGGGCAGCACTGCTAGCTCTTTATCCAGCCTGTCGTGCCAGCTGGCCTCGCTGCCCCCGCTGGCTCGGATGAACCCAGCACAACGTCAAGGTGAGAACGCTATTAGGGTGTCAGGGTTGCATTGTTAGTATCAGGAGTTGGAGGAAAGCGTTGTCTTGAGCTGGGAGTAGAGCCGGGTTGGTCAAACTACTTATAAAAAAAGTGTTTTGACCCAGTTAAGGTCTTGGAGCTTAGTTTTAAGAGTTCGGATTTAGAAAATCAAACGAAAATGACCTCTCAGGGTCTTTTCTGGAAGAAGTGAATCTTACTTTAGTTCACGAATGAGCTGCTGGCTGGAGGTAGAGCCTAACATAAATCACAGCTATCCATCATTCTCAACTCAGCCATGAAACATATTGAGAGAGAGAGAGAGAGAGAGAGAGAGAGAAAAGAGAGAGAGAGAGAGAGACTGGCTTCATCCCCCAGAGAGAGTGGAGTGATTAGCGTTTCTGAAACATGAGCAGTTATTTAAAAATCAATGTATTGTCATTAAAGCTGAAGATTGTTCCCTGGGAGTGCAGATATTGATCTGCCCGTGTGCCCACTGCTTATCGACCTGGTCAGTAATTTGCTCCCAAACACATGTGAAGTATGGGGGTGGGCTGCTATAATGGCTCGTCACTATTATTACTGTCTTACTCAGCAGGCAGGGCACATTAATTACAGCCAGTGAGGCTTACTGAGAAACATCATTAAAGCAGAGAGCCTCCATGAGCTCCAACTGCTGCTCTCAACACTGATAAAGCTAAACACCTGAGTGTGATGGGAATATCGCTGCAGTCACTAAGTGTGTAAATACACTGGCAGTGAGGAAAAATCTAGCAAAAAATTACAGTGAGTGTATACATGTGTATTAAAGGAGGCAAACTAGCAAAACTATAACATCAGGATTCTCAGCAATATTGTACACAAGGTTGTGCTCTCCTGAAAATGTAGTATATGTACATATCGTCGCTGTCCAATAAAAAAAAAGGATCTCCATTTTTGTTGATTTTTTCAGATTACTACATCATTTGAACAAATAAACTGTCCTTTACACTCTGTCCAATATCTTGATGAATGGACCAATAGAAATTCTTTAAAAAATTACCTAAAATAAACTAAATTTCCATTGACTTTCATTAAGAAAGAAACTTAAGAAATGTTTATCTCTCTCCTGTAAAGTTGCTGTTTTGAAGAAACTTGTTTTTCACTGGACAGCAACAATATATGAAACTGCTATAAATGAAATCCATAGCCATATAAAGAAAAAAAAAAAACGAATGTACATACAGCATATGTGCAAACTGTATATAAAAAATATTCAAAATTGGAAAAAAATATCAATTGACATAATTTACATTTATTTAATGGCCCTTAAACATGTATGGTCACATATATGTATGTCCCACAAAAAGCGTTAAATATGTAAAATATATATATACACATATATATATATATATATATATATGTGTATATATATTTATATATATATATAAACATTTCATGAAGAACTCATCACACACATCTAAAATTAATTAACAATTACTAATAGTCATAAGTCAACAACATTAGACCAGTAGATACAACAATGACTGAAACTTAAATGTCTCTAAAAACATGAGGAGTATGAATATATGTGATAATAATATATCACCTTACTGGTAACATATAGGGAAACACCAGTCATTATATGAGGACAGTCATGTATTGCATTTCTGTTTGTGTGGAAAAGAAAAAAAAATAAAACTCAGTTTTGGTTTGATTTTTGATCTCGTGTAGTGGCATTGCCAGGAATTAATTGGGGAGAGCAAAAACACTAATTAAAATCACAGCATGATCTGTGAGAGGAAACTGATAAGTGAATTGCTCTTCTCTTGTGTGTTGTGTGTAAAGCAGACAGTAGCAGAAGCAATGTTGGGTTTTCAGAATTGTATCAATCTATTAGGTACAATCTGCTCTTAACCAATCTAGCCATATTATTAATGTTAACATGGGCAAGAAACAAAAATCTATATCACTCAAAATGATTCAAATAACATATCTTTTGAAAAAATAATAATACCTGGGAGTTTTGCCTCCTCCTATGATTTGGTTTAATGGTTATCATTAGTAACCTTTACTTTTTATGCTGTTAGATCTTGTAAGAAAACCATCAAAAGGGTCAAGACACACAGACAGACCTCAGAACTAATAGGATTAATTACATTATTATAACTCTTCTCCAAACCATTCCTGGGAAATTTTATTATTGTAAGGACCAACTTTTTCCAGACCTGCCATTATATAGCCTATATATACACAGATAATCACTTTGGCTGCAGTGACACATCATGCAATCAGTTGTATCATGTAGCATTTTCCACCACAACTAGCATGAATTAAATGTATCAATCATTTGATCAGTAACTAACTAGCAAACACTAGTTTAAAGTATTTATCACTTGTTTATAGTATCTAATACTTGATTAAAGAATCTAGCACTTCTTTAAAGTAACTAGCACTTATCTTCAGTAGCAAGCCCTTGGCCAGTCATTATGTAGCTAACAATCATTTAAAGTATCAGCACACTGTCTAACCCCTATTTAGTTAGTTTTTGTTGTTTATTAAAGTGAAGTTAGCTATTAATTAAAAGTATCTATTAGTATGTAAAAGTTTTTTAGCCCTTGTTAAATGCATTAAGCACTTGCACAATTAGCATAGCGCTAGTGTGTGTTGCTGAATCATGATCAGAAAGATAAGAATACAGAGAAACCATGAGAAGAGTTAGTTAATACTTGTTAACAGTAGTAACATCATTAGCAAATAACCCAAAGTTAAAAAATTTATCATTAAAAAATGAATATAAAGTTATTTTACTGTGCAGGTCACACACACACATTTGTCAGAGAATTCCTTGGCTGCTGTTCGTTGCTAGCCTTGCCTGTAGCTACATGTCATAATCTCATAGAGTATTTATCATTTTAATTAAGGTTTTTCTGTTTTAATATTTCAGGTTTAGGTTTGTAGTTTTCAAATTGCAGTAAATATTATGTCTGTAAATAAGCCATACATACAAATTAGCATTTTGTTCTGATGTTTTTTAAAATGCTAATTTACCATATATCACCTGATTATGATGGGCTAGGATACATTCTACATATTTAAGGTTTAATATGGACTCTGCATTTGTTTTATATACATATTTTATATACTAAAAGATTTAGCCGTAATGTACACAGGTATGTGGGTGAATGTTTCTAATTTAAACATTTCTGAACTCCTTTTACGTTATGCTGCCTGCAACACTGAGTTGAGGTCATATTTCTGACACCCATTTAGTGCTTTAGTAAAAGCCGGATGTTAGTATGTGTGTGCATTTGAATTTTAAAACTCAGGCACTTAATACAAAGTGAATTATTCACAAAACAAGCAGCAGATTATCATCAAAAGTGTGTGGATCATGTAAAATTCAACACTCCAGCTTTTACAACACAAACGTATGCAGGCATAAAAACACACACCCACACACACACACACACACGCACACACACACACACACGCACACACACTGTAACTATTTTTTTCTGTTCCTGAGTGAAGAGAAACAGCATACGTGCTGCCCCTCACCAATCAAAGCTGAAGCCCATCTCCCTGGCCCGGGATCCCATGAGGTTTTAGCTTGTTTCTACGTTGAGCGGTTAGTCTCAACAATAATACATTATTTAAAAAGAATTACAAAGAGGCAATTTAATAAGTACAGTTTTCTCTCAGGCAGAGGCCTTGAAGCTTTGTGTTTATCTAATCCTCCGAGTTTTGCCTGTGCGCTTTTTTCGGAGCCGTGCGCTAGAACAAAAATCCAATCATTAAAAAAAAAATCCCACTTTAATATTCATAATGTCTTTTTGAACCATAAACTCCATCTGTAGTTTAAAGTGATGACTCATTCAAAGGCCTGGCCTGTAATCCCTCTTTGTGCAGGCTGGCGGTAAGCCCTAAAGGAAAGCAGTCCGATAGCAGAGCCATGTGAAAGCTGTCATTACTGTAATACACGGGTGAGAAGCCCTGACAGCACAGACCCTGCAGAAGACAACGTATAGAGATACCGCAGCTCGCAGATGTAAAGCGTTACTTCAGCCAGTGATATGATTATTGTTGTTAGAGGCCTGTAATACAAGGCCTATGTCAAAAACAGAGCCTAGACCAGCTATTTTATTATCAAAGCATCAAAGAGACAAACAGGAAGCACTGAACTGTAGTGCGCTCAAACTACTCACAACACAATACACACACACTGTGCATTTTATTAGAAATACTAAAAAAACACTGGAGAAGGCCTTTATTTCAAGCTCAACTAATTCTAGCTTACAAATAATTTTATATACACCCCAAACATTTACATACACTCAGCAAACTAACGATAGCCCTTTAAAGCTAAACAGAATGACTGCTGTGGGAGAATATGGGAGCAAGGCTAAAAGGCCAAATGCTAATACTTTGTGTCCTATATAACTAAACGCTTTTTTTGTTTGTAAAATGAATAAAATCATTTTAACACACTATTTTATGCCATTTATTTCATATAAACGTATTGGTCAACTTTTTATGTATTACAAAACCCATGACACAATCCAACAATTTTATATCAAGTATTTTCTCTGTTTCTCCCTTTATTATTGTAAGTTATTTGATTTTAAACAGGGAATCTGGTGTGAAATGAACTTGGTGTGTAGTGAAACCTAATAAAGAGTATGAACTTTTGTCGACCATCCCACCACTGTTCTCAACCAGCATTCCGAAATACAATATCTGATGCAGGCTTATAATTCTAGTGATATGGTCATAGCAAAGAAAGGCAAAGAAATCACCCATCATTGCTCCAAACATCATTGGTAGAAATCTGAGGGTTCTGACCTTTAACACACGGCACTGAAATCTTTGAAAGTGCACAGATAGTTTATATAAAGGCTGTTTAAACACAAAGTATCTTGAATTAGTTCTCCAGGTGCCGCCATCTTGAAATTAAGTCAATTAATTTAACATCAGCTAAAATGTTGATAATGCTGGGGAATTCACTACACCCTAAGTCCATTTCACACCGGATTTCTCCTTTAAGTGGCTTCTGAATGTAATTTTTTTATGCAAGAAAAAATAACTGATTTTTCCCAAAAGAGAGAAATGATAGATATGTTTTTTCATTGTCCAAAATATGTTTGCTACTGTTTTTTATGACACATTGATAATATATTGTATTGTCGCGTAAGGTTACCTATTACTAAACACCATTAAGGCAGGTAAAGAGATTTTGAAGAAATTTTGAAATAAAAGAGAATTTTTAAACCTTATTTTCAAAAGTCACATTAAATCTTAAATACAAATATAAGAAAACAGATATATATATAATCTCTAAAAATGTGTAGTTAATACTTATTTAAAACATGGACAAAAAAACAGATTATCTTGATATTAAAAACCACTAATGATTTCAGCACAAACATCCCTCTCCAACCATGATAGAAAGAAGTTTGCATGCCTCTCATGTGTGACTTTTGCTGATTCTCTTGTGGCCAGGATTTCTAATTTGCCCTGCCTAATGTGTAATTGGATAATGAACGGGTGTCATTAAGCTGCCAAGCCAATTGGCTTGTGTGGGCACGATAGCTGCACAGTGGCTGGTCCAGGTCCAGGAGAGAAGCAAACGTTTCATTTTTTTTTTCTTCCTCCCAGAAAATCAAATGCTAACAACTTACTTTGAAATCACAGGGAAACTTCTCTTATCAGAAGATGAGGTGGGGATTATGCCGTCTCCTGCCAGAACAGCTTGCAATGCTTTGGACTATCTTCAAGACTTCTAGGAGCTTTGGGGGGAGAGCCACAGCTTTCAGCCAAATGCGTTTGGAAAACTTCAGTGCCTATTACAGCGACTCTAGATTCACACGATTTGAGCGAGATGCCATGCCAGACATTGTTCCCTCAGATTTCACAACTTGTTTCTCAGTTTCGAACTGTACCCTGAAGGCGCTGCAGCACAGGGGACTCACTCCATCCATGCTGGATTACTGCTCAGTCTCTTCGATGCCAATTGTGTCAAGAAAATGACACATTTCACACATGTTCACAGTGTTTTCTGTCACTCAAGCGTTTTGTGAAAAGATCTTGGGTTAGAGTTGCTCAGAGCAAAGGGCCAAAAACTTCTGTCATAAAGAAGGTTTGGGTTTAGAGTAAGCTTTATGATGACTGAAAACCTCACACTGCGCTATGTAATTACAATATCAAACATAACCAAGCGTAACCACATCTTACTTCTTGCAGGGCAGAGTGAGGTTCTTGAGTGGCTAAGCCCAGTAGCAAGACTCATAAAAGCTGAAAAGCTATGTAAGCTTGTAAAGTAAGAGTGTGTGCTATTACCACACTGAGTCTGAGGAGCAATATGCCAGATCACTGGATCCTATACACGGCTGAGCCAAGATGTTATGACTACTCATAAAGGTAAGCAAATAGCAAAGATCATCTCATAAGAACTACGCTGTTGTATGAGGGGATATATTAGACAGCAAATGAACAGTTGGGGTCTTGTAGTCAGCAGGCAAATGCAGGAGAAATGATCAGAGGTGAAGACATGGGCCACATCGACTTTTGGCCAGATGACTACTACGTTGGAGCATCTCCAAAACATCAAGGCTTGAGGGTTACTCTCTTTCAGCAGTGATGAGTACCTACCAACAGTGGTCCAAAAGGGCCATACACGTTTAACACTTTTAAAAAGATCAAAAGTAAAGGTCTTTGCATTCCACTTATCACTATCAAAGCCCCCAACATCAGTAGGGTAGCTAGCTGTGCTCGTAGGGAAGCACAGCTCCCCAGCTATAAAACATCAGCCAACAGATCCCTGTGCTGAACAACTTCACACTTGGATAGATGTGGGAAAAGAGCACTTATATACCCACTCCTGACACTCCCTAGCCAGTGGTGCTCTCTCAGACTCCGGCTGCTGATGGCAAAGCAGCACAAGCCAGGATTCAATCCAGCTACCCTCGGATCATATTTAGACCACCTTAGTCCTCTGGGTTACCCAGATCCCCATAGCTTTATATTTAAAAGTATAACAGACCAGTCCCAGTGCCCATGCTAAACCCCTGCAGCTATGGAAGAAGGTTGTCTGGTCCAGTGAGTTCAATCACTGGATGCTCCACCTCACAGCTTACAGGATTTAAAGGATCAGGTGTTAACGTCTTGGTGCTAGATACCAAAGAACACCTGCAGGGTTTCTGTATAGCTGCTTTAGATAGGTGGTGATTACTGTTTACTGTACATCACACGTCAAGTTATCATCCGAACTGTGCTGCAAGTTTCTGCAGCCTGACAACGAAACCAAGATCAATCCATAAACAATTTACAGTTTATTGAGGTTTTCATTATCGCCCTCCCGGCAGCTGCCAACGCGCAGTTTAATGAATTCCTAATCAGGGTTTTAGGGAGAAACAGGGCCAGCCAGAGAGCACGGCTCGCTTTTGAATTGATTATTAGGTGCTTTATCTGCTCCCCCCGCATGGTGAAGGGGGGAAAAAAGCCAGGACACATATCACAGGAAATGAAAGAGCTGAATCTTCAATCGAGGTGGATAAAAAATGTATCAAAGGGAAGATAAGAGAGGCAGGCCATGAAATATCCTCCCTGAGTGCATTGGGATTGTACGTGGATATGCGTATCTATGGATACCAATCAGCCGTGACCCGAGATTTCCAGCGAGATGAGAAAGTTGAGTCGGAGATTGGTCTGACAGAGCCGGCGTTCGCCTTTCCGACGAGAGCCGGCGCACGCTCGTCAGCCGCCACCCAGTCCCCACCCATCATGCGCCAGGAGGCTGGCAGGAAGCTGCAGGCTCTGCCCCAGATGGCAGGGACCCAGGGGTGGCACGGGTTGTTGTTTTTGATGAGCTGTGCATATACAAAAGCTGAACATCTGGAGCTGCCATGTGGCCCCTCCATTTGGCCAGCCTCGCACCTCGTCGAGCCAGATGCACCCAAACAACTGTGAGCTAAACAGCATGAATCATTCATAGGCGAGGGAGACACATACACACACACACACACACACACACACACACATACACACACACGTATGCATGCACATATACACACACACTCGCTCTCTCTCTCTGCGCACATGGGAGGTCCAACAGCGACTTTGATTAGACTTCTAAAAAGCTATGAATATGCAGCAGACATTAAGGCTGCTGGGGAGGGACTGATTTGTCAAATTGTCCATATTTCATCAAGATGGAGTTACACCCCGAGGGCTCGGTAATTAAAAAATAAAAAGGAATTGCCGTGTTATCTCAATTATTAAGCTCTTCTGTGCTTAATTAACACTCTGCGACGCGCTAAGGAGAGGCCCACGTGCTCGACATCGGGCCTCGCGCACAAAGGTGGGCCCTGACAGACAAGGGTAAAGTAAGACAAAGACGAGCGACGGCGGCAGTTGTTTTAATCAAGCTTAATTACAGTTGGAAGTGAAATGACGTGCGTGCTTTCTGATATCGGCCCAGCGGTGTGTGAAAGACTGTTTAAGAGAGAAAGGGCTGGGGACGGCCAGGAAGACAGCAGCTGATGGCACCCAGCCAGACCCAGCTAATAAAGGAGTGTGCTAAATGGCAGCTCGGAGAAGTGAGATGGGGGCACTCCTGACAAGTGCAAGGGTCTGTGTGATTGGTGCTTTGGCATAACAGGCAGACGGTTGTTGAACAGCAGGTGGATGGTCGAGAAGAGAGAAGCTTATTGTATTAGGATCAGCTTCTGGTGTGGAAACCTTAACTTAATTAAACAGACATTTTAAAAGATTTTTTTCCCTAAATGTCTCAATAACTCAATCATTAAAACGTTAAATTGTAGAGTAATTTAAAGAGATTTGTTGTTTAAAAGGCTCTTTGTTTTAGAATTGTTCTTTCATGCTGCTACTGCATTATGGTATCTTTGCTAAACCGCAAATGACAGTGCTTGCTAAAACTGCACAACTCTGCATTGACTTTATGCACAAGTACAAATTAGCCCCTGAGACTGAAATGTGTGTCTTTGGAATGTGGATAGTTAGTGTGGAGTTAGGGAAAATGGCTTAATGTAATCAATGTAAAAAGGAATATTGGGATGGTGGTAAATAAACAGTTTATAGTATAGGATATGTGACAGACACTTACATTGTGATTGGTCTGCTGATTTATTTATATATATATATTATTATATTCCTGCCTTTGTGCAGCAAGACAAACACAACAATGCACATGTATAAATGCTCACAACAGCTTAGGTCGCTTTCACAGGCTACACCATATGCAATGCACTTAATGGATGCAGAAGAATAAATCAGTCTTAAGAGGCCTAAATATGTACATTAACGCACTGTGTGGCAAATGCCATACATGTACTGTAAATGAACATCTTCAATGATATAATAAAGGTGTAGTTATGGAACAGATGTTAAAAAAGGAATGTTTGGTACCAGACCAAAAGATGGTGTTTAGAATAGTAATGAGGTAGCAGTGTGTACAGCCTGTACTGCTGAACATGAGGGTCAACTCAGGGCAGAAAGCAGACAGACACGTACAGCTCCAGACAATGTATGAGAGAGAGAGAGAGAGAGAGAGAGAGGAAACCTGGGAAAAAAAAGAAAAAGGGAGGGGAGTGAGTGAGTGAATGAGTGAGTGAGAGAGTTATAGAAAAGGAGGAGGAGAAATAGAGTGGGGGTGGAGAAAGAGAGAGAAAGATGGAGGGAGAGAGGGAGAGATAGAGAGAGCAGGGAGGAGAAAGAGAGTCATCTGTAGCTCTGCGAGCAGCATGCGGTAACTACGCCACTCGGCTCTAATGAGACGAGCTCTCTGTGCTAATTAACTCATCCATAACTCTGAGCACTCAATTAATCATTATAGCCGGCTAATTGAAAACAGATAAAGACTGACAAATGTTTCGTCCTCCTCCAAAACATCTCGGCGAAGATTACGGAACGTGTTGTGCTTTATTCAGTCAATTAAAATAAATCAATCCATTTTCATTTACGGCGGAATGCCTTAACAAGGGTGTTGATCCGGGTTCACGGCTAGATTTCCTGCTCGCTCAGAGCATCATCGGCGTGTCTCTGTGGCACACGCACACACACACGCGCGCCTGTGCCGGTGCATTTAGGCCAATTAATGTAGCAGTCGGATGATAGACAAGGACAGAGGAAGGATTCGTTAACCTTGGATCCGGGGACACAGCAATTATGCTCCAGCAGTGCTGCTTAATGAGGTCCGCGGGATATCAGTCAATCAACAGTCTAACTGACAGAGGAGGATGAGGTGCACTGAAGTCTTTCCAGTAGTGCGCGTTTCTACATTTTTAACTGCACATCTTTACTGTTCATGAAGAAATCATTCTGTATAAAACTCTGATTTAGACCATTTTCACTATTTCCCAAAAAGTAGTTAATTGGATTTTTTTAGTTTAAACTGGAATAAGGAAGAAAACAGGGAGCAGATGCTCAGGGTGACCAGCTCTTCTAATTTCAGATTGTTGCAGGGCAAAATACATGAGGGGTACATGGGTTTGGGGTAATAAAGACTGTTCTTAGTACATTTTATTTATATATACTGATTTATTAGATTTACTAAATGTTTATTCACCGAAAACAGTAAAAAAGCACTTAAGTAAGTGCAAATAATTTATACAAAACAATGACTAATGTATTTTAGGCCATATTGCAGTTCTTATGCTCTAGAAATGTTTTTAACCTATTGAAATCTTCAATCTTCTGATTTATTTAGGCACCTTAACCTATAACTATACACTATGGTAGCATGCTCTTACAAGGTAGCACAAAATCCACAGTACAACATTTCAATAAATTCTGAAGCAGTGTCAGCAGGCCAACTCTGCAAAATATAGCAGAACTTAGTGTGTTGTGTTAAACCACTGAAAAGCAAGACAAAAAATACACTTAAATTGTAAATGGAAATGGTAAGGAACACATTTAGTATTCAATATTCAGCCAAATGTTTTTATTTAGTTTAGTTTTGATTTCGGACAGAAAAAATATTTCTGTGCATCACTAATATTAAATATACCTATTTTCACACAGTGCCAGTATCTGTGTTTAAGATAAATTAGTATATTGATGTGGTTTGGGACAAATTAGTTGGTTAGCCCCCATTACTTGTTAGCTACATTAGCTTTAAAAAAAACACTGCAAAACCAAAGCAAACCTTAGCCAGTAAACATGACTGACTGATGAAGTAAATGATCAACGAGACACTCACTGTCTCTTTAGTTTGCACTGAAGATATGAAGCTAATGTAGCTAACCGGCAACAGAAATTCTTTTCTTGGACTGAAATTTTGATTAGTCTAGCTTAAGATGTGACTTGACTGTGATGATACCTAATTGTTACATTAAATAGCACTAATTACCACTAGCAATAAAGACTCGGTTTCATAGAGGTCTAGGTACAAGCCAGAGTCAGAAGGCAGATAAGCAGAAGCTTCTGGATAACAGAGCTGTATTTAATACGGTTCTTCTGGTCGTTTATGTTTTATAGATGTATTAAACAGTGGCTGTTTGGACAGGTTTGCTCTTGATGGCTGAGACAGAAGTGCTGTGCTCTATAGTTTCCAGTGACTGGGTGGAAAAGGCTGACCCCCGGGGCCTGCTGTGTGGACAGGCTTGAAGAGATAAGAGCAGCAGTCCTCCCATGACCTCATTGCTTCTCAGCTTACCTCGCAGGATGCTCCGATTGCGCCTCGGCCCTGGTGGCCCTCGTGTAACTGCACAACTGCACAGTTTAGTGTCAGTGACAACATCGCTCATAGTAACATTAGCAGTAGTAGCCTTAGTTAGCCTTGTCTATTAGCAGCATTAGTGTCAGCGTTCCATCAGTGCAAAGTCTGGCACTAGCTGTGCTTCTAATCTGTGGGCCTTATTCTTTATATATCATTTTTTTAAACTAAATATTCTTTATAGACATTTCACAGCAGTTCTTTCTTCAGCTTTTCATTCGTAATGGTTCCTAAATATTAAGCAAAGAGTTTAAGGCACTAAAACAGATTTGATGGATTCTGCTGTATCACTAGTGTCAGGGTCACTGTCAGACAGCACTGGCCCGTTGGCCTCCCGCTCTCGTTCTGCAGTCGAGCAGCACGCCCGCCTCACATCTCATCGCTGCCATCTCTGGAGTTGTGCCACTCACTGTGAAAGCATCATTATTTAGTCCTTTTGTAAGCAAGCCGTGTCCCAGTTCACGTATTAATCTTTCATATGTTTCCAAGATCTAGCCTTCTGTAATCCCATCTGTATGAGACACAACAAAGCAAGGCAAAAGAGAGTCAGCCATGAATTATTCATTGTTTCTCTCATAAAAGGCTTTAGTTGCGTCTGTCATGTTTCACTCTTGCAGGGAGAATCTATTGATCCCTCGTCTTTTATTGGCCCCTGTTCCCCACAACCCCCTCCACCCCCACTCACCAGCCCCTCCCCTTCCCTCTGTAACAAGTGATATCACACCACACTGGGTTTACTTTCATTCCAACACAAACAGGGACGTGTGGCCATTGGAGAAAAAGGAGAAAAGGAGGCTACATAAAAAAAAAAAACTATTTAAAAAAAAGCTGTTTAATCAGGACCAGGAAGTGCACAGTGTCTCGTAATAATTAGGAGAGAATTGCTCTTTTCACAATTAGTAAATTTGAGTTAGCAAGTTAGCACACAATATATAGCGCTGTACATCTGTTTTATGATGGGTTAGGCCATTATTACTACTGCATCATTAGCATGCTGGCTATATGTGCCATTTAGCATTACTACTGAAGAGTTAGCACACTAGCTACTAACCTCATTTCACATTATAACTGTACTATTATCATGTTGGCTACATGTGTCATTTAGCATCACTACTAAAGTATTAGCACACTGGCCACCAACCTCATCTCACATTATTACTGCACCATTAGCATGTTGGCTACATGTGTCATTCAGCATCGCTACTGAAGTATTAGCACACTGGCCACCAATGCTATCCAACATTGCCACTGCATCACTAGCATGCCGGCTACATGCGTCATCCCTGCAGGCATGTAACAGTTTTAGAAGTTATCCTGATTTCACTTCTAACATTTTTGTCATCTGACGTCATGACCAACATTCAACCTGAAATTAACATCTGAACAGCTGAAGTTTTAGCACACTGACTACCATCCTCATCCCACATCGAACAAACAACTTCAACATTAGCATGCTGGCTACCAGCCTACTATGACATTAGCAAGGCCCAGCTAGCCAATCAGTCGATACCAACATCATTAAGCCCTCCCACTGAACTGTGTTCATGTGGAAAAGCCACTGGAATGGTTACCCTCTGTACTCACAGTGGTTTTTCTTTAGAAACAAAGTAGAAAAGCAGCCATATATCATCAGTATCAGATTAAAAACTAAAAAAAGTATTGCTGTTTTTGTCAATTTTTAGTTTACTACATAATTTGAACATACACAGCAAATTCTGTTTTTTGGACTAAACTCCCTTAGAGTTAATATCAACTAATTTTTAGTGTATATGCGTGACCACTGAATACACTCTATGACAGAGTTAAATTAACTCTTTTCTGGGAGTTGGCTTTTTACCTCTGTTCAGGAGTTAAATCTGAACTGTTGTGGGAGTTAAAATACTTATCCCATCTAGAGTAAAATACAGATCTCAGCTGGAGTTAACTTTACCATAAACTCCTTTACAGTGTTAACAATTAATGAAAAATTTGTTTTATTAAACAAATATTATAAAAAACATTGTAATATTTAGAAACCCTGAAACATTTGAAGTAAAAATGACAACAAAAAGCACCATTACTGATTACAATAACAATTTTATACTCAACAAGTGTGTGCCAGTGCATATTTTTTCATTGCATGGCATCTTTAATCCTGCATTGCAGTTCTTAGTGCATTGCCAGCACTGCATCTAACAGTGCAGAAGATGGTAACACGTTGTCAAAGAGTTTCCCTAAACTCAACTTGTAGTTTAAATTGGAGAATAAACTCACAGAGTTTAACACTTTCACACATTTTTGTTTAACTCCAGATTTTGAACTCCAGAAATTTGCTGTGTACAAACTTTCCCCTACAATGTGTAAATATTTCTTGATTAATGGACCAATAGAATTTCCCCAAAACTATTACCGTACTTGAAATAAACTCTTTTTACATTAACTTTTATTTAAAGTTAAAAAGGATTTATCTTTCTGCTGTAAAGTTGCTGTGTGGAAATACATGTTTTTCACTGGACAGAGATGATATACAGCATTCTGCTTGCAAACTGCTGCCACACAAGTAGACCCCACCTACTGCAGTGACTATAGGTCTCAAAAAGCCAATTAACCCAGAGGTTTACTCAGCTCTGCACGAGCCCGAAACACCTAAATCTTAATTACTTCACTGTAAGAGGAGAAACGCATTACTCCTGCAGGCTGGAGTAAGCAGTTACAGTCAGCGTTATCATTTATCCCTAATGTTAGCGTAATACGACTGACAAATCTACCTCAGGGCCAGTTAGACTCATGAGTCAAAACAGTAGCAGGCCGCGGTGTTAACAAGAAAAGGCTTTAAATCAGGAGCGGCGAGTACATTTCCTGTGAAATATTAATGTGGAAAGTGTGTTTGTGTACGGGGAACAAAGGCCAGAGTGTTGTACATCAATAGGCTGACAGTACTGTGGGCTCCATGGGCCAAGCACTGCTTATTCATACTGTGACAGGCCGTGTGCGTGTGTGAAGAGAAGAGAGAGTCATTTATTAAACATGGGACTGGTGGAGCATGTGCATGGTCTGATCTGTGTGTGTGTGTGTGTGTGTGTGTGTGTTAGTTTACAAAGAGCAGTTTTCAGGAAGCTCTTATGACTGGCCCCCCATCACTCTCTTTTTTACCGAGGTCTGAAGAGCAGCAGGCAACATTAGAAGCTCAGTGATTTGCAGCAACTAAATTCACACACGACTGCTTCCAAGAAATTACACTATTACAGCATTACCTCCTTATATAACTCATCTACATGCCAAGAATCTAAAATATGCAAACGTTTGCATGTCCACTATTCAGTTCATAATTAACTCTAAAGTATATCTGTGTTACATAGACTATATGCCCAAATATTTGGAGACACGCCTTCTAATTAATGCATTTAGTTATTTTAAGCTGCACCCATTTTTTGACCAAACTAATCATTTATTTCTTATATACAGCTCTGGAAAAAAATTAAGAGACCACCTCAGTTTCTAAATCAGTTTTTCTGATTTTGCTATTTATAGGTATATGTTTGAGTAAAGTTAACATTCTAAAAACTACAGTCAATATTTCTCCCAAATTCCAAATGAAAATATCATCATTTAGAGAATTTATTTGCAGAAAATGAGAAATCTTCATAAAGTTTTAAGAGTTCAGAAATCAATATTTGGTGGAATAACCCTGGATTTTAATCACAGTTTTTTTATACATCTTGGCATATTCTCCTCCACCAGTCTTACACACTGCTTTGGATAACTTTATGCCACTCCTGGTGCAAAAAACTGAAGCAGTTCAGTTTGGTTTGATGGCTTGTGATTATCCATCTTCCTCTTGATTATATTCCAGAGGTTTTAAATTTGGTAAAATCAGGGAAAACATCATCAATAAATAGTCTCTTATTTTTTCGAGAGCTGTATATGTATATAGTTATTGCTGCTAACTAAACTATATATATGCACACAAATATATGATTATGTACAGTGGGTTATATGAGGTATTTCAATAGACATTATATCAACAATCTGTACTGACAGACTTACTTTTGCATTTTTCTGACTTTTCTGTACACTAAACAATAACCATAATATCCCCTTCTCTACCTACAACACATTAAGTATGCTTGAAAGCCTAGAAGCACTTCCAACACAATTCCTGTGCTTATTTGAAATGAGCCTCAATAAATAATGAATCAGTCAAATTACACCATGCCTTTGTTATGTCCATCAATAACTGCACCATCAAAGGGTTAAAATTACTTAAGCCATTTTCTCACACATAAACAACTCTGCCCTTATCATCAGCAAGATATACAGATGGTAGGTGTATGGACTAAACACAAAAGAAAAAGGTAGCGACAATGAATATTATGTACAGATATAATATGTACATATTACAGTGTATATAACATTTATTTTTCGTGTATATATATATATATATATATATATATATATATATATATATATATATATATATATATATATATTTATTATTATTATTTTTTTTAATACATATGGTATTTAAAGTTGCTTTCTATTTTATATACAGAAACAAATTAGGCAGTATTTATTAAGATTTAACAAAGGTTATCTGTCTCAGCATGTGCTTCTTGAAATACATGCATAATGGATATCAATTATTCTTCAAATTAATTAATTAAAAGTACTCATTACATTAACCCAAACCTGGTATATTTTAAATTGGCAGTTTTACTAAGTCGCTGTAAAAAGACATTTTGGAGCATATCTACACTGACACTGAAAACCATGTGATAATATGCATATATATAATATATTAAACAATTAAATTATAAATAAAATGCTGTTTCTAGGTTTTGTATGATTTTCTGTGGTTAAATGCCTCAAAATGTGTTTTTAATGCATTTAAAAGCATTATTGATATCAATTAATTATTATATGTTTTTTTTAATAAACACTGCCACAAGTCATGGAACAGCATTATGTAAATTGATCATGATGTGTTGTGAAGTGTTGGTTATCTTGTAAATGAGGTTAAACACTGATCATTGTGCTCATAGCAAGGCCTGTGGCTTATGATCAGAGTTTAGCTGAAGCCTGACAGTGGTTGCCAAATAGAATATGTATTAGAAGGCATTACACCTTATAGTGTACAGTGCAGTGTTTGGTAATTATCGTGACCGGTGGTGTCTGGCAAGTACGGTGGCTGAGAAAGCCCAGCGCAGTGCAAATTGAAAAGCGCTGCAAAAGCACAAAACACATCCATCAAAATTACAACACAGGCGCAGCAAATAGAAAAACGCGCTGCAACTAGAAAAACGCGCTGCAAATAGAACCACAACACAACGGAAGTGAGTCACAACACAACGGAATTTTCCCGGGGGACCTTAAAAGATGCTGTACCAGCTGTATACAAAGGACAATAAGTGGCAAACAAGCTTCTGAAAAGTAAGTTATGTTTATTACCTGTGATTACCACGGTTGTGTGCATATTATTAAAAGTTCTGCTTCACAAAACGCCTTGTTTGCCACTTATTGTCCTTTGTACACATAGTGAAGTCCGAGACGTTACTGAAGACGCAGCTTAGCTGGTACAGTATCTTTTCAGGTCCCCCGGGAAAATTCCGTTGTGTTGTGACTCACTTCCGTTGTGTTGTGGTTCTATTTGCAGCGCTTTTTTCTATTTGCAGCGCGTTTTTCTATTTGCTGCGCCTGTGTTGTAATTTTGATGGATGTGTTTTGTGCTTTTGCAGCGCTTTTCAATTTGCACTGCGTTGGGCTTTCTCGGCCACCGTAGGCAAGAATTGTCCATACAAACAGAAAAGGGACCCTGGTGGAAATCACATCAACATTCAGTGCAGCAGGCCCCATGTGCATATCACACAGGTCAGTGCGGCATTCT